>NC_139222.1:3211157-3643862 GCF_055691185.1 Crinia signifera | reverse complement strand
AAGGAGACGTCTAAAGGAGACAGCCTATCACCCTCTGTGACCTGCTCATTACTTCCTGCCTGTGCTGGTGACATCACATTACAGGAGACAGCCTATCACCCTCTGTGACCTGCTCATTACTTCCTGCCTGTGCCTGGTGACATCACATTACAGGAGACAGCCTATCACCCTCTGTGACCTGCTCATTACTTCCTGCCTGTGCCTGGTGACATCACATTACAGGAGACAGCCTATCACCCTCTGTGACCTGCTCATTACTTCCTGCCTGTGCCTGGTGACATCACATTACAGGAGACAGCCTATCACCCTCTGTGACCTGCTCATTACTTCCTGCCTGTGCCTGGTGACATCACATTACAGGAGACAGCCTATCACCCTCTGTGACCTGCTCATTACTTCCTGCCTGTGCCTGGTGACATCACATTACAGGAGACAGCCTATCACCCTCTGTGACCTGCTCATTACTTCCTGCCTGTGCCTGGTGACATCACATTACAGGAGACAGCCTATCACCCTCTGTGACCTGCTCATTACTTCCTGCCTGTGCCTGGTGACATCACATTACAGGAGACAGCCTATCACCCTCTGTGACCTGCTCATTACTTCCTGCCTGTGCCTGGTGACATCACATTACAGGAGACAGCCTATCACCCTCTGTGACCTGCTCATTACTTCCTGCCTGTGCCTGGTGACATCACATTACAGGAGACAGCCTATCACCCTCTGTGACCTGCTCATTACTTCCTGCCTGTGCCTGGTGACATCACATTACAGGAGACAGCCTATCACCCTCTGTGACCTGCTCATTACTTCCTGCCTGTGCCTGGTGACATCACATTACAGGAGACAGCCTATCACCCTCTGTGACCTGCTCATTACTTCCTGCCTGTGCCTGGTGACATCACATTACAGGAGACAGACTATCACCCTCTGTGACCTGCTCATTACTTCCTGCCTGTGCCTGGTGACATCACATTACAGGAGACAGACTATCACCCTCTGTGACCTGCTCATTACTTCCTGCCTGTGCCTGGTGACATCACATTACAGGAGACAGCCTATCACCCTCTGCGACCAGCTCATTACTTCCTGCCTGTGCCTGGTGACATCACATTACAGGAGACAGCCTATCACCCTCTGTGACCTGCTCATTACTTCCTGCCTGTGCCTGGTGACATCACATTACAGGAGACAGACTATCACCCTCTGTGACCTGCTCATTACTTCCTGCCTGTGCCTGGTGACATCACATTACAGGATACAGCCTATCACCCTCTGTGACCTGCTCATTACTTCCTGCCTGTGCCTGGTGACATCACATTACAGGAGACAGCCTATCACCCTCTGTGACCTGCTCATTACTTCCTGCCTGTGCCTGGTGACATCACATTACAGGAGACAGCCTATCACCCTCTGTGACCTGCTCATGACTTGTAAATACCGTTTCAGAGCTATTTACACTACAAATGGATTGGCTTGGAAACGGGTAGGACTCTGCTTCTAATGCTGCTTTCAGACCGCAAAACTGGCTTTGACCCTGTATTTGGAAACGTTTCCAAAAACGGGTCTGCCAGGTAAAACCCCTTTCACACCGCATCTCTTAAACGGTATATTACCGTTTAAGTGCGTTTTTTTTTACACTGGCAGACCCGTTTTTGAAAACTTTCCAAAAACAGGGTCAAAGCCAGTCTTCAGCGCGCGCCTCCCCCGGGGGTTAATACCCCCAAATCCCCCCCCCCCCCCAGGTTTTCCTATGGGGCAGCCATTTTCTGAAAAAGGTTTTTTTTTCATAAGTGCTTCCCCGACCATACTTCACTGCCGGGATCCACAACGAAGGCACCGGCTGCACGGCGGGTGTCGACACACGCGCTGCGTGGGGGGGGGTCGACACATGCGCGGGGGGGCGGTTCCAGTGCTGCGAATATTTAATGAGTGCTCATTAAATATTCGCTGCTCTGAATTTAGGACCCAGCTCATTGGCTGGGTCCTAAATACCGTTTCAGACCCGATTTTGAGCCCAAAATACCGGGTCTGAAACGGGTAGGACCCTGCATTTTAACCGGTTTGAAAAAACTGTATTTTCAAACCGGTTAATTGGATCTGCACCTTTCAGACCGCACAGATTACCGTTTTAAAACGGTAAAAAAACGGCAATATACCGTTTACAAAGTGCGGTCTGAAAGGGGCATAACAGGTTTTGAATTACAGGTATTTTAAAACCAGTAAATTCTCTCTGGACCTTTCACATTACAGCTAGAAACGTTTTAAACCCATTTAAAATCAGCAATTTACCATGTTTTAGCTGTAATGTGAAAGGGGTATTGGGGGAGGGGGTTGCATTACAGTGTCCATTGTCTAGCAAGAAAATGGTTAAAACTCTGGAAGGTGGGAGGGATGAGGGTATCAAAGTGTAAAGCCCCGTACACACACACATCGATTCGATTTTCTATTAGATCTGGCATTAGATCTTCCCATTCGATTTGGCATTAGATCTGTACTTTTGCATTAGATATCACATTTGATATACATTCATGGTACATTGTACACATTCAATTTACTGGATCGAATTCGATATTTCCTTGGCTGCACAGTAGATTTTTCTGTTCGATTTTGTGAAAACGTGAGCGCGCATCGAATCGAATGCAGATCGAAAGTGGCACAAAAAACATTCTATTTCGTTTAGGATTCGATTTGATTTAGTTTCTATTAGCGAAATCGAATCGAAAATCGGGAAAATTTGATGCATGTGTCCAGGGCTTAACTCCACTTCTCCCACCAGAGTCAATGTCCATTGCTTTGGCAAACGGCTATTCATGCCGGGAATGCGCCAATCTTCTTCATCTGTGAAACCCCCACAGCAGACGTACTATACTTAATAAATAACTTATAAGTTAAGGCTTCTGTATTTTTATTCCTATTTATTCTCGTTGGAGATTGTATTCCTCTGTGTGTTTTCTTAAAATATAGTTAATCATCTTTGAAACCATTTTTGTAACTAAAGCTCTGACGTAGTCTTAGAAAAAAATAAGTCCCATATTTATGTGTTATGGGAGCCAGCAAAGCCAGGAGCTAGACACGTCTGCCATCCGTCACCGGAAGTACGAGCGCTGAAGCCGGAAGCCGCCGCACGGGACTCCAAACGTGGAGAGAAAGCCGCATCCCGTCACGGTATTTTAGCTAGGGCTAGTCAGCTATCCATTGTACATAGAGGTCTCGGAGACACTCGCAAAAGACTTTGCCACATTTTCAAAAAAGAGCTTAAACATAAAAAAATAAAAATAAAAAAAGCCGTTGTTTATTAATTTTTATTTTATTGATATTGCATACTTACCTTATCTCTCTCCTTTTACTCTAAAAACTCTTCTTCTAATGTTGTTTATTGTTCTTTATTTTTTTTTATCTATTCTATCCCAGTTGCTCCCAGCGCTTTGATTATATTTTATCCAATTCCCATATTTATGTGCTGCTTAGGATTCCCGCCGAATGTGGCTACGCTACAACCTTCTTTATTCATTGTACTGTGTGTTTAGGTGCGACCTTTTATATAGGTGACCCGTGTGTCCAAAGTGCCCCCCCCCCACGTCACGGCCGGTGCTGTTCACATTGACGTATCTGGAGGAGCGACCGGAAGGTCCGTGACATGTGGCTAATGTGTTTTCTCCCTGTGGGGGTCTGATGGTGTGCCTTGGCAATTTTTAAATCTTGTGTGATGTGCCGCGGGTTGAAAATCACTGCCCTAGATTAATAATATCCCCATATGAAGAGTAATACCCCTTTCAGACAGAAAAATCCCAAAAACCCAGGTATTTCCCGGATACAAAAACCCGGGTACAATTTAGGCAGCAAGGGGCTGACCCCCTTTCACACAGGAGCAATAACCTGGGTATTTCCCGTGTCGACCCCTTTCACACAGAAGCCAGATTTTTCCTGCAAAACTCTGTGTGTCATAAGAAAAGGACAGTTTAAAGGCACACAGAGATGAGGTCATCAAAAGTGGGTGGTGACTGCTCACTGCATTGCATTAACCATGGCATGACACAAGGATATGTTGTAAACCAGTTTTATTGTTTTTATATACTGGTAGGTACATGTTACCTCACATGGCTGTCAGTATATTTGCAATGTTTGAGTACACTGTGGCATCTTTGACTGTCCCAGTCATCTGCTGATATCCTCCTCCCCCCTCACTGCCAGCAGCTCTCACCTCTTGCTTCTACCAGTGGGCCATGCTATCCTTTTTTCAGCTCCCTAATGACCTCAGAGGCCAGCCCCATTGCCATGCCCTCCCAGCCAATCAGAGAAGCCTATCCTCACAACCAATCAGCCAGCACCCCACCAGGAGAGCCAATCAGTGCCTAACAATGTGTAATAATCCCAAAAACCCGGGTCGTTTCCTTTCAGACAGCCGGCGACCCGGGTTTTTGGAATACAGACCCGGGAAAAACCCAGGTAAATACCTGGGTCGAAGTCCCGGAACTTTAGACTCGTGTTGACCCTTTCAGACAGAAGAAAAACCCGGGTCGACACGGCAAGAGCAGGGAAATTCCCGGGTCTTTTTTTCTGTCTGAAAGGGGTGTTATTCTTATTTCCCACCCCCAGAAATTGAGATCTGTCCTCTATTCCCACGAAGAAATGTTATTTTAGCCTCTGTAAAGCCAACAGACCCCAAGGCTGGAGCTGGGCCTAGTGGACGGGGACCGCCTGTCTTCTCACATCCATACCCCAGGAACCCTTGTTTCACTTTTCCTAAAAGCCAACAGATCTCAACTGAACCGAAACAACGTTCCTAGGGTTTTATAACACAAGAAAACTGGGGCAAATATATCAGCCTTCCAACGCTATGCTAGTGTTCTTGTCAAACATCCCCCCCGGCCTGTTTCGAGCTAGGCGGCTGGAAGTGCATTTGTGATGGAATCCAGCCCTTCGCGTAGACTAAGTGAGACTCTGGACTGTGGATTATCACATCAGATAGGCCGCTGCATACTGTCTGTGGGGCTTCAAAATGGGAAGGTTGATGGGGACTTGTTTTCTAGGCATCAAACTTTGACAGCATTTAATTTGCGGAAATCATTACAGAATCGTAGGCTGCCTCAGGTAAATATAGTCGACATCGGTGGTTTCTGGCCTCCGGGGAGTTCATGGGAAATCGCATAGCCCAAATCTCACCGGGTGTAGGCATGTTACATTGAATGAAGTCTCGAAGTTCGATGCCTACCCAATGACTTGGTTGGCTGAACTAATTGGAAGCTTTCTCACCACCAGGAGGCTGGATATAATTCTAATGTCCCTATCATGAACCCCGATGCAGGCAGGCGCCACTTACCGGTGCGGTGGAGTAGGAATGATGCCCCTGAGTTGCCCTCGTTGTCACCCCGCTTTCCCCGATGATTCTACATTGCATGGGTGCTGCCATGACAGTTGGGGTCAGCTGACTTGTAAGCTCCTATCCGCAGCCTTCTAAGAGTTGTCATGTGACTCACGCCTATTTCCAGCAGTGCAAACCTGTTTGTCCAAGTCTACCCCTTTGCCTTCAAAAAATGTTTCCTGTAGTGAGACTGCATCTTGGCTCCAAAGTTAGCGCCTTGCTACCTGCGTTCCCAGCGACCTGCTGCAGCTACCTTCCTGCATATCCTACTGCCAGTACCTCTCCTGCTATCTGCGCTCTGTCCAGGAATTGCCAGCCAGGATCACCATCGGCTCCCAGGCCAAACCACCACACCATTGGTTCCCAGACTGATTGTACCACCATCGGCTTCCAGGACAAAGTACTACACTATCGGTTCCCAGACTGATAATTATCGTCATCGGTTTCCAGATTGATTGTAGCACCGGCGGTTTTGAGACTGACAAAAACTCTCAGTATTTGTACTAAGGTCAACAGGCATACCATTGCGTTCAGGAGACGGGGGGGGGGGGGGGGGGGGTGTTGCTAACCACATACGGGACCTCAGAAGGGCCAAAATGAACAATATCTTTTACACTTTTACAACATCAGGTAGTGTGTGTGCAGCTGCCCGCCACTCAATGTACAGTGCACTCTGGGCACCTGTCTCCTACCATTGCCACAGCGGGATACAGAGAGTTAGGTAAAGGAGTCCGGAGGTGCCAGGGACAGATAAGGGGGAGGGGGGGGGGCTTGCGGCCTGCAGGCCAACAGTGGGATCTCAGGTTGAGAGAGAAGGAGGTGGGGGGTTGCAGGCCTGTCCCCTTCCTTACACATGGGTGGCCACTGGCAGCCAAGGGGGTGAATTGCAGGGGAAGGGGGCAGCCAGAGGTTGAAGGGAGGGAGCGGAGCACAATGCAGGAAAATAGGGGATATTCAGAATGGCGCGCATATTCACCAATAGGTGGCAGCGCTCCTGGTTCCAGCAATAATACAGCATGGGCCATACGGGCTGCACACCGGGTGGGGTGCTGGGCGGATGGTAGCTGGTCCCAGAATGGTAGGGGGCGTGGTCACACACCCACACGGTGCCACAGGCACGCCCCAGATCATTGGGTAGACAGCAAGTAGGTCGACAGGGTCATTAGGTCAACACAAGCATTAGGTCGACAGTCAAAATACCACCTGTCGGCACAAAAACAAAGGACCCTGTCGACATAACCCATGTCAACACCCAATCATGTCGACCTTCCTGCATGTCGACCATGAGTCATGTCCACCTTAATGCATGTCGACCTAGTGGTGTCAACCTAATGCTTGTTGACATAGTGACCGCATCCCCCAGGTGGTACCAAAACTGTAGGGGGTGTGGTCATGTACCCAGACGTTTGGGGCGGGCATGCTCCAGGTGGTACAATCGTCCAGAGAGCCTTCCCTTTCCGTGCCCTGTGATTGCACCGCAGGTGGGGCAGATGTAACTTGTGCAGAGAGAGTTAGATTTGGGTGGGGTTTTACTTCAAACTGAGATCTATATTGCAGTGTAAAAATAAAGCAGCCAGTATTTACCCTGCACAGAAACAATATAACTCACCCAAATCTAATTCCCTCTGCACATGTTACATCTGCCCCCCTGCAGTGCACATGGTTTCGTCCATTAGAGAGTGACTGTGTCTTTCCGAGTGAATCAGAATAACCCCCATTGTCTGGTCTCAGTTATTTGGTCTCCACCCTTACTGTATAGGCTGGACAGTGCTAATCTCACCTCACACAGAACCCCGCGCTGCCCCGTACACAACCACCACCTGCGGTAAGTACAAGGATGTCTTCTTCATAGACCGCCTTCTCTTTGTGATGGCGCTGCCACACATCCCTGCGCCCTTGGCAGCTGCCTAATGATAAATCAGGGCCTGTCTGTCTGACTATGGCCTCCCACCCCCAGGTTCTGATTGGCTAATGGGCCAGTCAGTCAAAGAAAAGCGCTGTCCACCAATAGGTAAAAGCATTGATGACCGTTTGCAGTACCGCCATCAGTGGCGATAGAACCAATGGATGTCCCTACCTGTAATACGCCCACTGAACAGAGCATTGCTCAGGTACGGAGCTTCTGATATCACAGGGCAAAGTGTAATGGTCCTTCCTTTGTTACATGAATGGGAGGAGCTTGGCACACCTCACAGCGTGACATCACAGTGTGTCTGCTGGGAGGAGCTAGATACACCTCACAGCGTGACATCACAGTGTGTCTGCTGCACTACATTAATGGGAGGAGCTAGCTACACCTCACAGCATGACATCACAGTGTGTCTGCTGCAGTACATTAATGGGAGGAGCCTGCCACACCTCACAGCATGACATCACAGTGTGTCTGCTGCAGTACATTAATGGGAGGAGCTTGCCACACCTCACAGCGTGACATCACAGTGTGTCTGCTGCTGTAAATTAATGGGAGGAGCTAGCTACACCTCACAGCATGACATCACAGTGTGTCTGCTGCAGTACATTAATGGGAGGAGCTAGCTACACCTCACAGCGTGACATCACAGTGTGTCTGCTGCAGTACATTAATGGGAGGAGCTAGCTACACCTCACAGCATGACATCACAGTGTGTCTGCTGCAGTACATTAATGGGAGGAGCTAGCTACACCTCACAGCGTGACATCACAGTGTGTCTGCTGCAGTACATTAATGGGAGGAGCTAGCTACACCTCACAGCATGACATCACAGTGTGTCTGCTGCAGTACATTAATGGGAGGAGCTTGCCACACCTCACAGCATGACATCACAGTGTGTCTGCTGCAGTACATTAATGGGAGGAGCTAGCTACACCTCACAGCGTGACATCACAGTGTGTCTGCTGCAGTACATTAATGGGAGGAGCTTGCCACACCTCACAGCGTGACATCACAGTGTGTCTGCTGCTGTACATTAATGGGAGGAGCTAGATACACCTCACAGCGTGACATCACAGTGTGTCTGCTGCAGTACATTAATGGGAGGAGCTTGCCACACCTCACAGCGTGACATCACATTGTGTCTGCTGCTGTACATTAATGGGAGGAGCTAGATACACCTCACAGCACGACATCACAGTGTGTCTGCTGCACTACATTAATGGGAGGAGCTAGCTACACCTCACAGCATGACATCACAGTGTGTCTGCTGCAGTACATTAATGGGAGGAGCTAGCTACACCTCACAGCATGACATCACAGTGTGTCTGCTGCAGTACATTAATGGAAGGAGCTTGCCACACCTCACAGCGTGACATCACAGTGTGTCTGCTGCAGTACATTAATGGAAGGAGCTTGCCACACCTCACAGCGTGACATCACAGTGTGTCTGCTGCTGTACATTAATGGGAGGAGCTAGATACACCTCACAGCGTGACATCACAGTGTGTCTGCTGCAGTACATTAATGGGAGGAGCTTGCCACACCTCACAGCGTGACATCACAGTGTGTCTGCTGCTGTACATTAATGGGAGGAGCTAGATACACCTCACAGCACGACATCACAGTGTGTCTGCTGCACTACATTAATGGGAGGAGCTAGCCACACCTCACAGCATGACATCACAGTGTGTCTGCTGCAGTACATTAATGGGAGGAGCTAGCTACACCTCACAGCATGACATCACAGTGTGTCTGCTGCAGTACATTAATGGAAGGAGCTTGCCACACCTCACAGCGTGACATCACAGTGTGTCTGCTGCAGTACATTAATGGGAGGAGCTAGCTACACCTCACAGCATGACATCACAGTGTGTCTGCTGCAGTACATTAATGGAAGGAGCTTGCCACACCTCACAGCGTGACATCACAGTGTGTCTGCTGCAGTACATTAATGGGAGGAGCTAGCTACACCTCACAGCATGACATCACAGTGTGTCTACTGCACTACATTAATGGGAGGAGCTAGCTACACCTCACAGCATGACATCACAGTGTGTCTGCTATTGTACATGACTGGGAGGAGCTAGCTACACCTCACAGCGTGACATCACAGTGTGTCTGCTGCTGTACATTAATGGGAGGAGCTAGCTACACCTCACAACATGACATCACAGTGTGTCCGCTACTGTACATTAATGGGAGGAGCTTGGTACACCTCACAGCATGACATCACAGTGTGTCTACTGCACTACATTAATGGGAGGAGCTTGCCACACCTCACAGCGTGACATCACAGCATGACATCACAGTGTGTCTGCTATTGTACATGAATGGGAGGAGCTAGCTACACCTCACAGCGTGACATCACAGTGTGTCTACTGCACTACATTAATGGGAGGAGCTAGCTACACCTCACAGCATGACATCACAGTGTGTCTACTGCACTACATTAATGGTAGGAGCTAGCTACACCACAGTGTGTCTGCTGCACTACATTAATGGGAGGAGTTTGCCACACCTCACAGCATGGGAAAAGATTGATGTCACCAATCAGCGCTACACCCTATATTAAAATTATACAATACGTATCTTATGACCAGGTGGTGATCATGGATATTTTTGATGTCAGCACCTGAAACAACACAAATGATATAGCCCCTTTCTCCCAATTGAATGGGATATATGAATGTAAGGGGTATATCACAATAGAAAGATCATGGTGCAGTTTCCCAGTAAACAAACAAGTTTAATATGTACAGGAAACTCACAATATAACGGATGGTAACAAGCGTTTTAAAAAGCCAAAAGGCAAAGCTGCTGCACAGTCAGTAGTTCTCCCCTCCGATACTGGATCCTGATGGTAAATGGAAACTCCGGGCACCGGTATCCCAGAAAGTTCCTGAGGTCCAGGGAAGGTAGAAGGCAGTCCAGCAAGATGAATTGAAGTATGCGTCTCACTTAATGCATTTCGGGTCTAATTGACCCTTCATCAGAAGTGTGAGTGCATACTGCTCACAGAAATCCTTATAACAATGTCCCAATTAACATAAAACGTTTTCATTGGTTAATTTGCGTGTCAGTCCTTTTCAGAACTGCACGCTACTCACACATCCAGTACTGGTGTTGTGCGTCACTTCCGCCGGAAGTGACGAATCGCCACGCGATCGTAACATAGTGACTGGCTCCGATACATCACCTCCGTCGGAAGCGAAGCAGTCACCAGCAGCGTCCTTAGCAACGGACGTGTGGGGCGGATGTTTCCCAGGTAACCCGCTTGGTTACGCTGGGTGCCGGCTTACTTTCGTTGCGGGCGCCATTTTGGATAATGGCAAAAACGTCTTTCCATGCCCACAGTTATTCGATAGCTTATCTAAAAGGTTTTAAACACAGAAAATACAAATATTTAGTAAAAAATAGTGGGACATTGTTAAAATATTAAAAGACATAAGGCAATTAAAAAATTGCCATTTATGTCTCTTTTTAACTGGTATATATTTTTTAATTTTTTAATTGCCTTATGTCTTTTAATATTTTAACAATGTCCCACTATTTTTTACTAAATATTTGTATTTTCTGTGTTTAAAACCTTTTAGATAAGCTATCGAATAACTGTGGGCATGGAAAGACGTTTTTGCCATTATCCAAAATGGCGCCCGCAACGAAAGTAAGCCGGCACCCAGCGTAACCAAGCGGGTTACCTGGGAAACATCCGCCCCACACGTCCGTTGCTAAGGACGCTGCTGGTGACTGCTTCGCTTCCGACGGAGGTGATGTATCGGAGCCAGTCACTATGTTACGATCGCGTGGCGATTCGTCACTTCCGGCGGAAGTGACGCACAACACCAGTACTGGATGTGTGAGTAGCGTGCAGTTCTGAAAAGGACTGACACGCAAATTAACCAATGAAAACGTTTTATGTTAATTGGGACATTGTTATAAGGATTTCTGTGAGCAGTATGCACTCACACTTCTGATGAAGGGTCAATTAGACCCGAAATGCATTAAGTGAGACGCATACTTCAATTCATCTTGCTGGACTGCCTTCTACCTTCCCTGGACCTCAGGAACTTTCTGGGATACCGGTGCCCGGAGTTTCCATTTACCATCAGGATCCAGTATCGGAGGGGAGAACTACTGACTGTGCAGCAGCTTTGCCTTTTGGCTTTTTAAAACGCTTGTTACCATCCGTTATATTGTGAGTTTCCTGTACATATTAAACTTGTTTGTTTACTGGGAAACTGCACCATGATCTTTCTATTGTGATATACCCCTTACATTCATATATCCCATTCAATTGGGAGAAAGGGGCTATATCATTTGTGTTGTTTCAGGTGCTGACATCAAAAATATCCATGATCACCACCTGGTCATAAGATACGTATTGTATAATTTTAATATAGGGTGTAGCGCTGATTGGTGACATCAATCTTTTCCTATTTGTCTACCACTTTGAGTGTTCATGTTGACAGGGCACTCGGTGTTCACTATTAGCAGCACACACCCTTCTTTGCGCTATTCTTGGCAACCAGTTGTATTTTCCACACCTCACAGCATGACATCACAGTGTGTCTGCTGCACTACATTAATGGGAGGAGCTTGCCACACCTCACAGCCTGACATCACAGCATGTCTGTCACATTATATTAATGGGAGGAGCTTGCCACACCTCACAGCGTGACCATACCCTCTAACATGACCCATCCCATTAGGTACAAGATGCTCTGTTCCTGGACTTCCTGCTAGGGATGGCCATCGACGCATCCTCCATCGATGGTTTCCATCGATGGCAGTTTATGCAGGAACCATCGATGGCTATCAACCATTCTATCGGCAGCCATCGATGGTTCCCACCATCGTGTACATGCGCAGAGATAGAACGGGCGGCCGCTGCCGCTGGGAGGTGCGCGCATGCGCGATAGAACTATACCTGACGCGCTGGTTAATAATGTTTCTTCTGCGCATGGCGCACACGCATGCGCAGAAAACACATTATATCCAGCGCGTCAGGTTAGTTAGTTGTTCTATCACGCATGCCGCCCGGCCTTCCACTGCGCATGTGCAAACAGTAGACGATGGGCACCATCGAGACCGGCCGGCTCGGCTGCCTGGCCTGTCTTGTTTCCGGGGGAGTGGTGCAACGTCTGCTTCCCCGGGCTGCACTGTCTGAGAGATGTCACCAGGCAGACCAGGCCACCCCCGCCACCAGTGCGCGCATGCGCACAAACAACTTTGTTTGTTCAAGTCAAGAGACAGTCCCGAGTCTCCCAGACCAGTGCCGCTGCGGCTGCGCCGCATGATGACAACATAATTCTAATTCAGAAAGTGAGTCACACTCCAGGACTCGGAGCAGCCGTGCAGCTGGCCAGCAGGGTAAAATTATATATATCGACATCCATCGATGGCATCAAACTATTTGACCCTCGCCTATCGATGCCCAAAACATCGAGCACTAGGTCCCGACCATCGATGTTTTGGGAACATCGATAGTCGATGGCCATCCCTACTTCCTGACAGTGGCAGTTACAGATGTGAGGATCCAGCACAGTCCAATATTCAAATAGGGGGTCACACCTACTGCCACCCCACACATCACTGTCCTGCACTCCCTGGCAGCTGATGTGACCCCCCTCTGTGAATATTGGTCTGTGCTCTGTAACTGCCACTGGCAGGCCGGGAGACCCAGGAGCAGAGCATTGTGTCCTGCTGGGGAGGGGGGTCAGGTATGTATTGCAGTACTAATCTCTGGTAACCATAGAGATGGCGGCGGGGCTGGGGCACTGGCCGCCGGTCCTATCCCCTCTCCCGGCCTGTGTGAGAGCAGCAGCAGCCGCCGCCGCCGGGGTGTACTGAGGGATGAGCAGACACACAGACAGCATGACGACACAGAGCGTGGAGCAGTTCGGGGGAGACCGGCGGCCATTTTGTGTGAGTCTGTCAGGGACACATTGCTAGGTAACTGTACGCCGGATGGGGCGGGGCCATGGATAACCGCAGGCGCCATCTTGGAGTGTGGAGAGCGCCCATAAACAGCGCCGGCGGCCTCTGCAGACACAGGTGAGATCACACACATCCCATGTTACATGTATGTTACCTGTGTGCTGACGCTGCCATGTATTCCTAGGTGCCTGAGCTGTGCGGGAGCCGCCCTGTATATATCATCTGTCTATATACCCGAGGATGGAGGCGGACAGGAGTCACCTCACTGACACCATCATACAGCTCACCCTGGACATCCTCCGCCTGCTGACCGGGGAGGTGACGTCACTGATACCTACCTATGTCACTGATACCCACCTATGTCACAGTGATGTCACTGATACCCACCTATGTCACAGTGATGTCACTGATACCTACATATGTCACTGTGATGTCACTGATACCTACATATGTCACAGTGATGTCACTGATACCTACCTATGTCACTGTGATGTCACTGATACCTACATATGTCACAGTGATGTCACTGATACCTACCTATGTCACTGATACCTACCTATGTCACTGTGATGTCACTGATACCTACATATGTCACAGTGATGTCACTGATACCTACCTATGTCACTGATACCTACCTATGTCACAGTGATGTCACTGATACCTACCTATGTCACAGTGATGTCACTGATACCTACCTATGTCACAGTGATGTCACTGATACCTACCTATGTCACAGTGATGTCACTGATACCTACCTATGTCACAGTGATGTCACTGATACCTACCAATGTCACTGTGATGTCACTGATACCTACCTATGTCACTGTGATGTCACTGATACCTACATATGTCACAGTGATGTCACTGATACCTACCTATGTCACTGATACCTACCTATGTCACTGTGATGTCACTGATACATACCTATGTCACAGTGATGTCACTGATACCTACCTATGTCACAGTGATGTCACTGATACCTACATATGTCACTGTGATGTCACTGATACCTACATATGTCACAGTGATGTCACTGATACCTACCTATGTCACTGATACCTACCTATGTCACTGTGATGTCACTGATACCTACCTATGTCACAGTGATGTCACTGATACCTACCTATGTCACTGTGATGTCACTGATACATACCTATGTCACAGTGATGTCACTGATACCTACCTATGTCACAGTGATGTCACTGATACCTACCTATGTCACAGTGATGTCACTGATACCTACATATGTCACTGTGATGTCACTGATACCTACATATGTCACAGTGATGTCACTGATACCTACATATGTCACAGTGATGTCACTGATACCTACATATGTCACAGTGATTTCACTGATACCTACCTATGTCACTCATACCTACCTATGTCACAGTGATGTCACTAATACCTACCTATGTCACAGTGATGTCACTGATACCTACATATGTCACAGTGATGTCACTGATACCTACATATGTCACAGTGATGTCACTGATACCTACATATGTCACAGTGATGTTACAGTGATGTCACTGATACCCACCTATGTCACAGTGATGTCACTGATACCTACCTATGTCACAGTGATGTCACTGATACCTACATATGTCACTGTGATGTCACTGATACCTACATATGTCACAGTGATGTCACTGATACCTACCTATGTCACTGATACCTACCTATGTCACTGTGATGTCACTGATACATACCTATGTCACAGTGATGTCACTGATACCTACCTATGTCACAGTGATGTCACTGATACCTACCTATGTCACAGTGATGTCACTGATACCTACCTATGTCACAGTGATGTCACTGATACCTACCTATGTCACAGTGATGTCACTGATACCTACCTATGTCACAGTGATGTCACTGATACCTACCTATGTCACTGTGATGTCACTGATACCTACCTATGTCACTGTGATGTCACTGATACCTACATATGTCACAGTGATGTCACTGATACCTACATATGTCACAGTGATGTCACTGATACCTACATATGTCACAGTGATTTCACTGATACCTACCTTTGTCACTCATACCTACCTATGTCACAGTGATGTCACTAATACCTACCTATGTCACAGTGATGTCACTGATACCTACATATGTCACAGTGATGTCACTGATACCTACATATGTCACAGTGATGTCACTGATACCTACATATGTCACAGTGATGTCACTGATACCTACATATGTCACAGTGATGTCACTGATACCTACATATGTCACAGCGATGTCACTGATACCTACCTATGTCACAGTGATGGAAAAAATTGAAAGGTTCCTTGGGCGCAAAAGGTGTTTATTGAAATAAAAACAATCACAAAAACATCATAAAGGTTAAAAGATACAAATAATCCCTCTCACCCAGTGTCGGTGGTGGAGCCACAGATGGCAAAGGCAGAGTGTCCTAAAAAATAGATCCACCCTGCAGGCTCTACAGGCTTAGCACTGGGCTGGGTCCTTGGGTAGTAGCAGCAGTCCTGGGCCAACGCGTTTCGATTCTCTGGGAATCTTTGTCAAGGCTCAAAGATTCCCAGAGAATCGAAACGCGTTGGTCCAGGACTGCTGCTACTACCCAAGGACCCAGCCCAGTGCTAAGCCTGTAGAGCCTGCAGGGTGGATCTATTTTTTAGGACACTCTGCCTTTGCCATCTGTGGCTCCACCACCGACACTGGGTGAGAGGGATTATTTGTATCTTTTAACCTTTATGATGTTTTTGTGATTGTTTTTATTTCAATAAACACCTTTTGCGCCCAAGGAACCTTTCAATTTTTTCCACTACTAGTTCTCATTTGGGGTGTCTTGGAAAACACCCAGAATTGTTCCCAGGGCTGCACTAAGGGGTGCGCAGGGAGACTGAGTTCACCTACCAAACCTATGTCACAGTGATGTCACTGATACCTACCTATGTCACTGATACCTACCTATGTCACAGTGATGTCACTGATACCTACCTATGTCACAGTGATGTCACTGATACCTACCTATGTCACAGTGATGTCACTGATACCTACCTATGTCACAGTGATGTCACTTATACCTACAGTAATGCTATGTCACAGTGACGTCACTTATACTTACAGGAATGCTATGTCACAGTGACGTCACTTATACCTACAGTAATGATATGTCACAGTGACGTCACTTATACCTACAGTAATGCTATGTCACAGTGACGTCACATATACCTACAATAATGATGTCACAGTGACGTCACTTATACCTAAAGTAATGCTGTGTCACAGTGACGTCACTTATACCTACAGTAATGCTATGTCACAGTGACGTCACGTATACCTACAGTAATGATGTCACAGTGATGTCACTTATACCTAAAGTAATGCTGTGTCACAATGATGTCACAGTGATGTCACTTATACCTACAGTAATGATGGGAGAAATTTAATAGGATGAGAGAATTGGTAAGAAATCTCCAGGTTTTTTTTAAAGCGGCAATCATTTACACTGCAAAAACAGTGTAATTTTGCAGTGTAAATGATTGCTGCTTTAAAAAAACCTGGATATTTCTTACCAATTCTCTCAATATCTGAAACTCTCATCCAATTAAATATCACCCCATATGTCACAGTGATGTAATTTACATCTATTGTAATAATACAGGGACGTTTCCGGGGAGGTGATGGGATCTGGGACTGTATACAGTGATATTTGATGTCTCCCCCAATACACAGGGTTACACAGTAGTGAAGAAGACATCCGGTGAGTGTGAGACACCCAGCAGCCGTCCCCGTGTGTCAGGAGGACTGAGCAGGACCCAGAGCCCCATCACGGTGCCTCCACCTCACTCACTAATACATGAGAGGCACAATGACCAGAAGATCCTGGAACTCACCAACAGGATCATTCAGCTGCTGACCGGAGAGGTGACTGCTGGGAATGGGACGTTATACAGTAACACCGGGGATGTGACCGGAGAGGTGACAGCTGGGAATGGGATGTTATACAGTAACACCCGGGGATGTGACCGGAGAGGTGACTGCTGGGAATGGGACGTTATCCAGTAACATCGGGGGAATGTGACCAGAGAGGTGACTGCTGGGAATGGGACGTTATACAGTAACACCGGGGGATGTGACCGGAGAGGTGACTGCTGGGAATGGGATATTATACAGTAACACCGGGAGATGTGACCGGAGAGGTGACTGCTGGGAATGGGACGTTATACAGTAACACCGGGGGATGTGACCGGAGAGGTGACTGCTGGGAATGGGATATTATACAGTAACACCGGGAGATGTGACCGGAGAGGTGACTGCTGGTAATGGGACGTTATACAGTAACACCGGAGGATGTGACCGGAGAGGTGACTGCTGGGAATGGGACGTTATACAGTAACACCGGGGTATGTGACCGGAGAGGTGACTGCTGGGAATGGGACGTTATACAGTAACACCCAGGATGTGACCGGAGAGGTGACTGCTGGGAATGGGACGTTATACAGTAATACCGGGGGATGTGACAGGAGAGGTGACTGCTGGGAATGGGACGTTATACAGTAACACCGAGGGATGTGACCGGAGAGGTGACTGCTGGGAATGGGACGTTATACAGTAACATCGGGGGATGTGACCGGAGAGGTGACTGCTGGGAATGGGACGTTATACAGTAACATCGGGGGATGTGACCGGAGAGGTGACTGCTGGGAATGGGACGTTATACAGTAACACTGGGGGATGTGACAGGAGAGGTGACTGCTGGGAATGAGACGTTATACAGTAACACCGGGGGATGTGACCGGAGAGGTGACTGCTGGGAATGGGACGTTATACAGTAACACCGGGGGATGTGACCGGAGAGGTGACTGCTTGGAATAGGGCGTTATACAGTAACACCGGGGGATGTGACCGGAAAGGTGACTGCTGGGAATGGGATGTTATACAGTAACACCCAGGATGTGACCGGAGAGGTGACTGCTGGGAATGGGATGTTATACAGTAACACCGGGGGATGTGACCGGAGAGGTGACTGCTGGGAATGGGACGTTATACAGTAACACCGGGGGATGTGACCGGAGAGGTGACTGCTGGGAATGGGATGTTATACAGTAACATCGGGGGATGTGACCGGAGAGGTGACTGCTGGGAATGGGACGTTATACAGTAACATCGGGGGATGTGACCGGAGAGGTGACTGCTGGGAATGGGACGTTATACAGTAACACCGGGGGGATGTGACCGGAGAGGTGACTGCTGGGAATGGGATGTTATACAGTAACATCGGGGGATGTGACCGGAGAGGTGACTGCTGGGAATGGGACGTTATACAGTTACACCGGGGGATGAGACCGGAGAGGTGACTGCTGGGAATGGGACGTTATACAGTAACACCGGGGGATGTGACAGGAGAGGTGACTGCTGGGAATGGGATGTTATACAGTAACACCCGGGGATGTGACCGCTGGGAATGGGACGTTATACAATAACACCGGGGGATGTGACCGGGGAGGTGACTGCTGGGAATGGGACGTTATACAGTAACAACGGGGTATGTGACCGGAGAGGTGACTGCTGGGAATGGGACGTTATACAGTAACACCGGGGGATGTGACCGGAGAGGTGACTGCTGGGAATGGGACGTTATACAGTAACACTGGGGGATGTGACCGGAGAGGTGACTGCTGGGAATGGGACGTTATACAGTAACACCGGGGGGATGTGACAGGGGAGGTGACCGCTGGGAATGGGACGTTATACAGTAACACCGGGGGATGTGACCGGAGAGGTGACTGCTGGGAATGGGACGTTATACAGTTACACCGGGGGATGTGACCGGAGAAGTGACTGCTGGGAATGGGACGTTGTACGGTAACACTGGGGATGTGACCGGAGAGGTGACTGCTGGGAATGGGACGTTATACAGTAACACCGGGGGATGTGACCGGAGAGGTGACTGCTGGGAATGGGACGTTATACAATAACACCGGGGGATGTGACCGGAGAGGTGACTGCTGGGAATGGGACGTTCTACAATAACACCGGGGGATGTGACCGGAGAGGTGACTGCTGGGAATGGGACGTTATACAGTAATACCGGGGGATGTGACAGGAGAGGTGACTGCTGGGAATGGGACGTTATACAGTAACACCGGGGGGATGTGACAGGAGAGGTGACCGCTGGGAATGGGACGTTATACAGTAACACCGGGGGATGTGACCGGAGAGGTGACTGCTGGGAATGTGACGTTATACAGTAACACCGGGGGATGTGACAGGAGAGGTGACTGCTGGGAATGGGACGTTATACAGTAACACCGGGGGGATGTGACAGGGGAGGTGACCGCTGGGAATGGGACGTTATACAGTAACACCGGGGGATGTGACGGAGAGGTGACTGCTGGGAATGGGACGTTATACAGTAACACCGGGGGATGTGACCGGAGAGGTGACTGCTGGGAATGGTACGTTATACAGTAACACCGGGGGATGTGACCGGAGAGGTGACTGTATCATTGTCAGGTGCCTATAAGGTGTCAGGATGTCACTGTCTATCTCTCCATGCAGGAGGGGGAGTATATAGAGGAACACAGGGGGCTGTACAAGGACGTGATGATGGAGAATCACCGGCCCCTCACATCACTGGGTAAAAGGAGACATTTATTGTACAGGGTAGAGCAGGTATGGGGGTCCCCTATATACACCCAGCATCTGATAATCACATATATAGGTACTTATGTGTTATCTGGGCTCCCATGTTAAATACACCCCGTTTTTTCATACCCCTACTATCCAACTACGCATGGAGTTGATTTTATTTAGTGTGGCGAGCGCAGCGAGCCACCGTGCCCGAAGCGTGGCGAGCGGACGCCGTGTCATAAGAAAAACGGGAGCCCAGATATTACATAAGTACCCATATATACAATGTCCTCCGTCACTGTGTGTCTCCTACAGATGGGCCCAGTAACAGAGATACCCCAGAGAGATGTCCCCGTCCTCTGTATTCCCAGGATAATCACATATATACAATGTCCTCAGTCACTGCGTGTCTCCTACAGATGGGCCAGTAACAGGAATACCCCAGAGAGATGTCCCCGTCCTCTGTATTCCCAGGATAATCACATATATACCATGTACTCAGTCACTGTGTGTCTCCTACAGATGGGCCCAGTAACAGGAATACCTCAGAGAGATGTCCCCGTCCTCTGTATTCCCAGGATAATTACATATAAACCATGTACTCAGTCACTGTGTGTCTCCTACAGATGGGCCAGTAACAGGAATACCCCAGAGAGATGTCCCCTTCCTCTGTTTTCCCAGGATAATCACATATATACCATGTCCCCAGTCACTGCGTGTCTCCTACAGATGGGCCAGTAACAGGAATACCCCAGAGAGATGTCCCCGTCCTCTGTATTCCCAGGATAATCACATATATACCATGTCCTCAGTCACTGTGTGTCTCCTACAGATGGGCCCAGTAACAGGAATACCCCAGAGATGTCCCCGTCCTCTGTATTCCCAGGATAATCACATATATACCATGTACTCAGTCACTGTGTGTCTCCTACAGATGGGCCCAGTAACAGGAATACCCCAGAGAGATGTCCCCGTCCTCTGTATTCCCAGGATAATCACATATATACCATGTCCTCAGTCACTGTGTGTCTCCTACAGATGGGCCCAGTAACAGGAATACCCCAGAGAGATGTCCCCGTCCTCTGTATTCCCAGGATAATCACATATATACCATGTCCTCAGTCACTGTGTGTCTCCTACAGATGGGCCCAGTAACAGGAATACCCCAGAGAGATGTCCCCGTCCTCTGTATTCCCAGTATAATCACATATATACCATGTACTCAGTCACTGTGTGTCTCCTACAGATGGGCCCAGTAACAGGAATACCCCAGAGAGATGTCCCCGTCCTCTGTATTCCCAGGATAATCACATATATACCATGTACTCAGTCACTGTGTGCCTCCTACAGATGGGCCCAGTAACAGAGATACCCCAGAGAGATGTCCCCGTCCTCTGTATTCCCAGGATAATCACATATATACAATGTCCTCAGTCACTGTGTGTCTCCTACAGATGGGCCCAGTAACAGAGATACCCCAGAGAGATGTCCCCGTCCTCTGTATTCCCAGGATAATCACATATATACAATGTCCTCAGTCACTGCGTGTCTCCTACAGATGGGCCCAGTAACAGGAATACCCCAGAGAGATGTCCCCGTCCTCTGTATTCCCAGGATAATCACATATATACAATGTCCTCAGTCACTGTGTGTCTCCTACAGATGGGCCCAGTAACAGGAATACCCCAGAGAGATGTCCCCGTCCTCTGTATTCCCAGGATAATCACATATATACCATGTCCTCAGTCACTGTGTGTCTCCTACAGATGGGGCCAGTAACAGGAATACCCCAGAGAGATGTCCCCGTCCTCTGTATTCCCAGGATAATCACATATATACAATGTCCTCAGTCACTGCGTGTCTCCTACAGATGGGCCCAGTAACAGGAATACCCCAGAGAGATGTCCCCGTCCTCTGTATTCCCAGGATAATCACATATATACAATGTCCTCAGTCACTGCGTGTCTCCTACAGATGGGGCCAGTAACAGGAATACCCCAGAGAGATGTCCCCGTCCTCTGTATTCCCAGGATAATCACATATATACAATGTCCTCAGTCACTGCGTGTCTCCTACAGATGGGCCCAGTAACAGGAATACCCCAGAGAGATGTCCCCGTCCTCTGTATTCCCAGGATAATCACATATATACCATGTCCTCAGTCACTGCGTGTCTCCTACAGATGGGCCAGTAACAGGAATACCCCAGAGAGATGTCCCCGACCTCGGTATTCCCAGGATAATCACATATATACAATGTACTCAGTCACTGCCTGTCTCCTACAGATGGGCCCAGTAACAGGAATACCCCAGAGAGATGTCCCCGACCTCTGTATTCCCAGGATAATCACATATATACCATGTCCTCAGTCACTGCGTGTCTCCTACAGATGGGCCAGTAACAGGAATACCCCAGAGAGATGTCCCCCGTCCTCTGTATTCCCAGGATAATCACATATATACCATGTCCTCAGTCACTGCGTGTCTCCTACAGATGGGCCCAGTAACAGGAATACCCCAGAGAGATGTCCCCGTCCTCTGTATTCCCAGGATAATCACATATATACAATGTACTCAGTCACTGTGTGTCTCCTACAGATGGGACCAGTAACAGGAATACCCCAGAGAGATGTCCCCGTCCTCTGTATTCCCAGGATAATCATATATATACAATGTCCTCAGTCACTGCGTGTCTCCTACAGGTGGGCCCAGTAACAGGAATACCCCAGAGAGATGTCCCCG
Organism: Crinia signifera; assembly: GCF_055691185.1. Lineage (NCBI taxonomy): Eukaryota > Metazoa > Chordata > Amphibia > Anura > Myobatrachidae > Crinia > Crinia signifera. The sequence goes on along the minus strand of NC_139222.1, from coordinate 3,621,289 downwards.
TCCTCTGTATTCCCAGTATAATCACATATATACAATGTCCTCAGTCACTGCGTGTCTCCTACAGATGGGCCAGTAACAGGAATACCCCAGAGAGATGTCCCCGTCCTCGGTATTCCCAGGATAATCACATATATACAATGTACTCAGTCACTGCCTGTCTCCTACAGATGGGGCCAGTAACAGGAATACCCCAGAGAGATGTCCCCGTCCTCTGTATTCCCAGGATAATCACATATATACAATGTCCTCAGTCACTGCGTGTCTCCTACAGATGGGCCCAGTAACAGAGATCCCCCAGAGAGATGTCCCTGTCCTCTGTATTCCCAGGATAATCACATATATACAATGTCCTCAGTCACTGCGTGTCTCCTACAGATGGGCCAGTAACAGGAATACCCCAGAGAGATGTCCCCGTCCTCGGTATTCCCAGGATAATCACATATATACAATGTACTCAGTCACTGCCTGTCTCCTACAGATGGGCCCAGTAACAGGAATACCCCAGAGAGATGTCCCCGACCTCTGTATTCCCAGGATAATCACATATATACCATGTCCTCAGTCACTGTGTGTCTCCTACAGATGGGCCAGTAACAGGAATACCCCAGAGAGATGTCCCCCGTCCTCTGTATTCCCAGGATAATCACATATATACCATGTCCTCAGTCACTGCGTGTCTCCTACAGATGGGCCCAGTAACAGGAATACCCCAGAGAGATGTCCCCGTCCTCTGTATTCCCAGGATAATCACATATATACAATGTACTCAGTCACTGTGTGTCTCCTACAGATGGGACCAGTAACAGGAATACCCCAGAGAGATGTCCCCGTCCTCTGTATTCCCAGGATAATCACATATATACAATGTCCTCAGTCACTGCGTGTCTCCTACAGATGGGCCCAGTAACAGGAATACCCCAGAGAGATGTCCCCGTCCTCTGTATTCCCAGGATAATCACATATATACAATGTACTCAGTCACTGCCTGTCTCCTACAGATGGGGCCAGTAACAGGAATACCCCAGAGAGAAGTCCCCGTCCTCTGTATTCCCAGGATAATCACATATATACAATGTCCTCAGTCAGTGCGTGTCTCCTACAGATGGGGCCAGTAACAGTAATACCCCAGAGAGATGTCCCCGTCCTCTGTATTCCCAGGATAATCACATATATACAATGTCCTCAGTCACTGCCTGTCTCCTACAGATGGGGCCAGTAACAGGAATACCCCAGAGAGATGTCCCCGTCCTCTGTATTCCCAGGATAATCACATATATACCATGTCCTCAGTCACTGTGTGTCCTACAGATGGGCCCAGTAACAGGAATACCCCAGAGAGATGTCCCCGTCCTCTGTATTCCCAGGATAATCACATATATACAATGTACTCAGTCACTGCGTGTCTCCTACAGATGGGCCCAGTAACAGGAATACCCCAGAGAGATGTCCCCGTCCTCTGTATTCCCAGGATAATCACATATATACCATGTCCTCAGTCACTGTGTGTCTCCTACAGGTGGGCCCAGTAACAGGAATACCCCAGAGAGATGTCCCCGTCCTCTGTATTCCCAGGATAATCACATATATACAATGTCCTCAGTCACTGCGTGTCTCCTACAGGTGGGCCCAGTAACAGGAATACCCCAGAGAGATGTCCCCGTCCTCTGTATTCCCAGGATAATCACATATATACAATGTCCTCAGTCACTGCGTGTCTCCTACAGGTGGGCCCAGTAACAGGAATACCCCAGAGAGATGTCCCCGTCCTCTGTATTCCCAGGATAATCACATATATACAATGTACTCAGTCACTGTGTGTCTCCTACAGATGGGCCCAGTAACAGGAATACCCCAGAGAGATGTCCCCGTCCTCTGTATTCCCAGGATAATCACATATATACAATGTACTCAGTCACTGCCTGTCTCCTACAGATGGGGCCAGTAACAGGAATACCCCAGAGAGATGTCCCCGTCCTCTGTATTCCCAGGATAATCACATATATACAATGTCCTCAGTCAGTGCGTGTCTCCTACAGATGGGCCCAGTAACAGGAATACCCCAGAGAGATGTCCCCGTCCTCTGTATTCCCAGGATAATCACATATATACAATGTACTCAGTCACTGCGTGTCTCCTACAGATGGGGCCAGTAACAGTAATACCCCAGAGAGATGTCCCCGTCCTCTGTATTCCCAGGATAATCACATATATACAATGTCCTCAGTCACTGCGTGTCTCCTACAGATGGGCCCAGTAACAGGAATACCCCAGAGAGATGTCCCCGTCCTCTGTATTCCCAGGATAATCACATATATACCATGTCCTCAGTCACTGCGTGTCTCCTACAGATGGGCCAGTAACAGGAATACCCCAGAGAGATGTCCCCGTCCTCGGTATTCCCAGGATAATCACATATATACAATGTCCTCAGTCACTGTGTGTCTCCTACAGATGGGCCAGTAACAGGAATACCCCAGAGAGATGTCCCCGTCCTCTGTATTCCCAGGATAATCACATATATACAATGTACTCAGTCACTGCGTGTCTCCTACAGATGGGCCCAGTAACAGGAATACACCAGAGAGATGTCCCCGTCCTCTGTATTTCCAGGATAATCACATATATACAATGTCCTCAGTCACTGTGTGTCTCCTACAGATGGACCCAGTAACAGGAATACCCCAGAGAGATGTCCCCGTCCTCTGTATTCCCAGGATAATCACATATATACTATGTCCTCAGTCACTGCCTGTCTCCTACAGATGGGCCCAGTAACAGGAATACCCCAGAGAGATGTCCCCGACCTCTGTATTCCCAGGATAATCACATATATACCATGTCCTCAGTCACTGTGTGTCTCCTACAGATGGGCCAGTAACAGGAATACCCCAGAGAGATGTCCCCCATCCTCTGTATTCCCAGGATAATCACATATATACCATGTCCTCAGTCACTGCGTGTCTCCTACAGATGGGCCCAGTAACAGGAATACCCCAGAGAGATGTCCCCGTCCTCTGTATTCCCAGGATAATCACATATATACAATGTACTCAGTCACTGTGTGTCTCCTACAGATGGGACCAGTAACAGGAATACCCCAGAGAGATGTCCCCGTCCTCTGTATTCCCAGGATAATCACATATATACAATGTCCTCAGTCACTGCGTGTCTCCTACAGGTGGGCCCAGTAACAGGAATACCCCAGAGAGATGTCCCCGTCCTCTGTATTCCCAGTATAATCACATATATACAATGTCCTCAGTCACTGCGTGTCTCCTACAGATGGGCCCAGTAACAGGAATACCCCAGAGAGATGTCCCCGTCCTCTGTATTCCCAGGATAATCACATATATACAATGTACTCAGTCACTGTGTGTCTCCTACAGATGGGACCAGTAACAGGAATACCCCAGAGAGATGTCCCCGTCCTCTGTATTCCCAGGATAATCACATATATACAATGTCCTCAGTCACTGCGTGTCTCCTACAGGTGGGCCCAGTAACAGGAATACCCCAGAGAGATGTCCCCGTCCTCTGTATTCCCAGTATAATCACATATATACAATGTCCTCAGTCACTGCGTGTCTCCTACAGATGGGCCCAGTAACAGGAATACCCCAGAGAGATGTCCCCGTCCTCTGTATTCCCAGGATAATCACATATATACAATGTACTCAGTCACTGCCTGTCTCCTACAGATGGGGCCAGTAACAGGAATACCCCAGAGAGATGTCCCCGTCCTCTGTATTCCCAGGATAATCACATATATACAATGTACTCAGTCACTGCGTGTCTCCTACAGATGGGACCAGTAACAGGAATACCCCAGAGAGATGTCCCCGTCCTCTGTATTCCCAGGATAATCACATATATACCATGTCCTCAGTCACTGTGTGTCTCCTACAGATGGGCCCAGTAACAGGAATACCCCAGACAGATGTCCTCTGTATTCCCAGGATAATCACATATATACCATGTCCTCAGTCACTGCGTGTCTCCTACAGATGGGCCAGTAACAGGAATACCCCAGAGAGATGTCCCTGTCCTCTGTATTACCAGGATAATCACATATATACCATGTCCTCAGTCACTGTGTGTCTCCTACAGATGGGCCCAGTAACAGGAATACCCCAGAGAGATGTCCCCGTCCTCGGTATTCCCAGGATAATCACATATATACAATGTACTCAGTCACTGCCTGTCTCCTACAGATGGGCCCAGTAACAGGAATACCCCAGAGAGATGTCCCCGACCTCTGTATTCCCAGGATAATCACATATATACCATGTCCTCAGTCACTGTGTGTCTCCTACAGATGGGCCAGTAACAGAAATACCCCAGAGAGATGTCCCCCGTCCTCTGTATTCCCAGGATAATCACATATATACCATGTCCTCAGTCACTGCATGTCTCCTACAGATGGGCCCAGTAACAGGAATACCCCAGAGAGATGTCCCCGTCCTCTGTATTCCCAGGATAATCACATATATACCGTGTCCTCAGTCACTGCGTGTCTCCTACAGATGGACCAGTAACAGGAATACCCCAGAGAGATGTCCCTGTCCTCTGTATTCCCAGGATAATCACATATATACAATGTCCTCAGTCACTGTGTGTCTCCTACAGATGGGCCCAGTAACAGGAATACCCCAGAGAGATGTCCCCGTCCTCTGTATTCCCAGGATAATCACATATATACAATGTCCTCAGTCACTGCGTGTCTCCTACAGGTGGGCCCAGTAACAGGAATACCCCAGAGAGATGTCCCCGTCCTCTGTATTCCCAGTATAATCACATATATACAATGTCCTCAGTCACTGCGTGTCTCCTACAGATGGGGCCAGTAACAGAGATACCCCAGAGAGATGTCTCCGTCCTCTGTATTCCCAGGATAATCACATATATACCATGTCCTCAGTCACTGCGTGTCTCCTACAGATGGGCCAGTAACAGGAATACCCCAGAGAGATGTCCCCGTCCTCGGTATTCCCAGGATAATCACATATATACAATGTACTCAGTCACTGCCTGTCTCCTACAGATGGGGCCAGTAACAGGAATACCCCAGAGAGATGTCCCCGTCCTCTGTATTCCCAGGATAATCACATATATACAATGTACTCAGTCACTGCCTGTCTCCTACAGATGGGGCCAGTAACAGGAATACCCCAGAGAGATGTCCCCGTCCTCTGTATTCCCAGGATAATCACATATATACAATGTCCTCAGTCACTGCGTGTCTCCTACAGATGGGCCCAGTAACAGGAATACCCCAGAGAGATGTCCCCGTCCTCTGTATTCCCAGGATAATCACATATATACAATGTCCTCAGTCACTGCGTGTCTCCTACAGATGGGCCCAGTAACAGGAATACCCCAGAGAGATGTCCCGTCCTCTGTATTCCCAGGATAATCACATATATACCATGTACTCAGTCACTGCGTGTCTCCTACAGATGGGCCAGTAACAGGAATACCCCAGAGAGATGTCCCCGTCCTCGGTATTCCCAGGATAATCACATATATACAATGTACTCAGTCACTGCCTGTCTCCTACAGATGGGCCCAGTAACAGGAATACCCCAGAGAGATGTCCCCGACCTCTGTATTCCCAGGATAATCACATATATACCATGTCCTCAGTCACTGCGTATCTCCTACAGATGGGCCCAGTAACAGGAATACCCCAGAGAGATGTCCCCCGTCCTCTGTATTCCCAGGATAATCACATATATACCATGTCCTCAGTCACTGCGTGTCTCCTACAGATGGGCCCAGTAACAGGAATACCCCAGAGAGATGTCCCCGTCCTCTGTATTCCCAGGATAATCACATATATACCATGTCCTCAGTCACTGCGTGTCTCCTACAGATGGGCCAGTAACAGAGATACCCCAGAGAGATGTCCCCGTCCTCTGTATTCCCAGGATAATCACATATATGCAATGTACTCAGTCACTGCGTGTCTCCTACAGATGGGCCCAGTAACAGGAATACCCCAGAGAGATGTCCCCGTCCTCTGTATTCCCAGGATAATCACATATATACCATGTCCTCAGTCATTGTGTGTCTCCTACAGATGGGCCCAGTAACAGGAATACCCCAGAGAGATGTCCCCGTCCTCTGTATTCCCAGGATAATCACATATATACCATGTCCTCAGTCACTGTGTGTCTCCTACAGATGGGCCAGTAACAGGAATACCCCAGAGAGATGTCCCCGTCCTCTGTATTCCCAGGATAATCACATATATACCATGTCCTCAGTCACTGCGTGTCTCCTACAGATGGGCCAGTAACAGAGATACCCCAGAGAGATGTCCCCGTCCTCTGTATTCCCAGGATAATCACATATATGCAATGTACTCAGTCACTGCGTGTCTCCTACAGATGGGCCCAGTAACAGGAATACCCCAGAGAGATGTCCCCGTCCTCTGTATTCCCAGGATAATCACATATATACAATGTCCTCAGTCACTGTGTGTCTCCTACAGATGGGCCCAGTAACAGGAATACCCCAGAGAGATGTCCCCGTCCTCTGTATTCCCAGGAGTGTACAGAGGAGAATCACAGGACCCCACAGGAGGATCAGGTAGGTGGGATTTAGGATCTCGCCAATATACCATAGTGACTGTCACTATGGCCCTTATTCTGATCGGTGCGGATATTCCCGCTTGCGTACGGCCCGCCGATGTTTATCGTCTGCGCATGTGCAGAGGTCACTCTGCGCATGTGCAGGCGATTTCGCCGCACGGATTCTTTATACGCCGCACAGGGGGCGTAGAGGGGCGTGAGGGGCTACTTAGCCTCATTACCCTATGCATACGCCCCGCGTTTCATGGGCGTTCCCATGCAAACGCGGGGCGTATGCATGGTAATGAGGCCGTGACGCGTGGGTACGGGGCGGGCATCTGACATCGCCGGATGTCAGCTGCCCGCCCCCATACATGTTTTCACACGGACAAGTGTCCGTGTGGTCTTGTGTTGCGGGACCTGGTGGAGCGTGCGGCCCTGCATTCGATGTTCGGCGACCATCGAATGCAGGGGCTGCTCCCACCATGGAGGAGGCGTATCCCCGTCCAATTTCATGCGGATCGCCACATATCCGCGTACGGACGGCAGGTGGCGATCCGTATGGAAGGCGGGGATTCGCCTGCACGGTTGCGGCCGCATATTCTGATCGGGCCGCACCGATCAGAATAAGGGCCCATATGATCTGTACAGAAGCTGTGTGTGTCTTATACATGAATATTAGAGTTTTATTTCAGTTAACGATAGCAGACATTATTACAGTATGTGGTACTTGTGTATTATCACGGCGCCCCCGATATTTAGTCGCACGATCTTTCATCGCATCGTATGCCATACACCCGATGCGATGTAAGCCCCCTATACGATGTTAAATTGTATAAGCACCCTAATGGGTGGTTACAATGTTAAATGCACCCCCACGCCACCCCCAGTATGAACGTGAACCCGAAGCGTGGCGAGCCTGCGAGGGGCGGCGGTACACATCCTCCAACCTTTTCATACCCCCACTATCCACGTCGGCGTGGAGTTGACTTTATATAGTGTGGCGAGCCCGAAGCGTGGCGAGTGTGGCGAGCCCGAAGCGTGGCGAGCGCAGCGAGCCCTGCGAAGGGACGCGTATACCTGTGAAGTAATCGTCCAAAATAAAGAGGCACTCCGATGTAGTGTAAAATAAAGGCTGTATTTCAGCGCCAAGCGCTTTCGGGGTACAAAGCCCCTTCCTCAGGGCACAGCAATAACAACCAAGCATATCAAAGTGACCCAAATAAATACCCTTACCTGTCCTGCAGCCGTCCGTTTCGCGCCAAGCGCCGGCGTCTGACCCGCCGGAAGTTGTCATCTCGGAACTTCCGCTGGGACGCATTCCAAGCCAACGGGGAGCGTTCATGCGTTCCACCCGTCTTCCTGTTTGCGTTCCACTGTCGTCACGGACGCGATCCACATGGCTGGGTCTCTCACCTGGCGCCTGCAAAATACGTAAATGGACGGAACATGTTAGACAGGCTGGTGCCACCCATCAAAAGTGCAAACATAAACAAAAAACACCAACAATACATACATACATAATGGCAGAACTACAGTTACAGGAAAATGGAATACAATAGATAGCATAGTAAGATGTGCACACTGTCGTATGGCAACTGGGGTCACACGCATGTAGCTGAACTGAGCAGGGAACCAAAAATGGGGTACATACATATACCCTTCATGTTAAACTGTTCCAGTTAATTTTTTCATTGAGACCACCTGTGAAGTAATGCGTGTGCACTCGCCACGCTTCGGGCTCGGTGGCTCGCTGCGCTCGCCACACTTTATAAAATCAACTCCACACCGACGTGGATAGTGGGGGTATGAAAAGGTCGGAGGACGCGTACCGCCGACCCTCGCGGGCTCGCTGCGCTCGCCACGCTTCGGGTTCATGTTCATAGTGGGGTTCATTAGGGTGCTTATACAAGTTATAATCGCATCGCATCGCATTGTATGGCATTGTATGCCATATACAATGCCAAATACAATTTTAACATTGTATGACATTGGGGAACATCGCGTGATATCGCATACTATCGCATGCCTTATGGTCTGCAATGCGATGGGCGCCGTGATACTACACAAGTACCCAGTATGTTATTGATTGGGGATTCTTTAGGGAGAAGATCTGACTGATAAGATAGAGGATAATGAGGAGGAAGAAGAGATGTATGTGAATGATATCAAGATCGAAGTTGTAGATGGAGAAGAGATGTATGCGACTGATATTAAGTTAGAAGATACAGAGGGAGAAGAAGAGACGGATGTGAGAGGTGATCAGCAGTGTAAGGAGGAGGAAACCCCTACAGATATCCGACCAGGTGAGTACTAATCACTACCACTAAGAGTCAATCCCCTCACAGCCTAACCCTAACTAGTTATTTTGTGCTCACTGATAGCGATTTTGTTTCCAGCAGGTGGCTGCACAAGCAGAGATACTTCAGATGGACCTCTGGTTTTGTCTCCAGATTGTAAAATAGAAGATGACCTCACACAAGACTCTTCAGAAGAAGACTCTATTACCCTAAATATGGTTCCAGTAATTATCGGCTCAGATAATTCACCTGAGCCTTCTAATCCTACAGAACGTTCTCCCGAGAAATCGGTTAGTGCAACACATAGTACAACCGATTCCGGTAAAACGGTCCTTTCGTGGTCTGTTTTAGTTATGCGTCAAAATCGCACTGGAGAGAAAACCTTTTCATGTGCTGAGTGTGGGAAATCCTTCATAAACAAATCAACTCTCGTTAAACACGAGCGGTGTCACACAGGTGAGAAGCCATTCCCATGCTCGGAGTGTGGGAAATGTTTTACACAGAAATCCCATCTGTACAGACATCAGAGACTTCACACGGGAGAGAGACCATTTATGTGCAATGAGTGCGGGAAATGTTTTACAAACAAATCCGCTGTCGTTAAACATTTGAGAAGTCACACGGGGGAGAAGCCATTTTCGTGTTCTGAGTGTGAGAAATGTTTCACGCAGAAATCCCATCTTCAAAGACATCAGCGACTTCATACAGGAGAGAAACCGTTTACATGCTCTGAGTGTGAGAAATGTTTTACGCAGAAATCTGATCTTGTTGCACATCAAAAACGTCACATAGGTGAGAAGCAGTTTCCATGTTCTGAGTGCGGGAAATGCTTTAAAAAGAATAAAAGTCTAATAAGGCATCAAAGAGAGCATGCCAGTGACAAGCTATTTCCATCTTCTTAGTGTGAGAATGTTTTAAAATCAAAGATGGCCCTGACCAGAAAAGTCACACACATGAAATACCATTTTCATGCTGTCAGTGTGGGAAAAGTTTTAAATGCAGATCATTTTTCATGCAGAAAAAAAGCAATTCCCATAAGCTGCTATATTTGAAAATAATTTTAGTAATACTCTCAAAATTGTAAAATATGTATAATTGTCACAAAAAGTTATTAAAAACATATATTGGCATTTACGGTGTGTAGAAAGTTAAAGCTAAAAATAATGTATGGTTCCTTGCACAGGCTCAATGTCATGGTCAGTGTCATGGTATTGAATCAGAATATTAAAATTAAATTTGTTTCATATACAGAAAAGTATTATCCGATAAGAAATCTGTTTGTGTTACCGTAATTCACCTTGTGTTATAGCGCAGAAGAGGTTAAAATAAACTTTTTGGGGGGCACAGTCATTCTTTTCAACCTTAAAAATTAAAAATGCAACTTATTAACATAAAAGCAGACGAATGTTTCGCCTGTTCCCAGCTTCAGAGCTTAATAGTATTTAATGTTGATTGACATCATTAAAGTCCAGTCATTCTGAAGTCCTGATGGTGGTTTGTTGGGTGCACACAATCGGCAGATATATCTACAGCCGAATCAGGCAGCATGTTCTCCTTTTACTGAAACAACATAAACCTTGATGGCATTATAAAGATCAGGACAGATCAGGCCCATTCCCATTTACAACACGTACCCGCTCTAATGTGTGTAATCAACGTCACATACTAGTGAGTTCTGATTGGTGGATGCTGTTGCTGCCCATTAAATTGAGTGAATGCTGATTGGCTAAATTCATGGATATATTTTAAGCTGTTTCTGAGACTCAGAACTGAATGTGATCATGTTGGGAATGGGCGAAACGTACGTCGGTCCAGATCTTAAAAATGCCGTCGAGATTTACGTTGTTTATTGGTTTATGTTTATAATGAAGGAACATGTTCCATTTTATTTTTTTAACCGTTTAAAGCAGGCTTGCCCCTACAAAGAAAGATGATTATATTTCACCTCTTTTGTGGTGCGTACAAGTTATAAAATCATGTCTCCATTACTAAAAGCTTGACACAGCATATTTATACAATTCTCAGCAGACCGGCTTGCGTGTTGTCAACATTCTGTAAGACTAATCCTTTGTGGTACTTACTGCTATTTTATTACATTTCAGCATCCATTTCCACAGTACTAACAAGATTACATTGCTTTGTACAGTTCAGTCAAATGGCAAGTTAGGGATGGTATCTCACATACTAGGATCACAAAGCATTGTGTCTCCCCACTGACTGCACCGTAATGCCTAGTCAGGGACAGAACTCCTGAAGCCCTACAACCTCTCCCTAGACCTGGGATTTAGTTATTTTCTCAGGGGCTTCCTAGTGTGATAGTGTCAGCCCTTCTTGGCATTTCCTGTTGAGAAAGCTCTACCATTGGCTACCTATATGTGGCTACTTCCAATTGACTGGCCCAGTCGCAGGGATTTCTAGTGTGAATATACCATACATTTCTTAGTAAATATCTAGCTCTGGAAAAACAAACTCATTCTTTGCTATATATACATATAGTTCAAGGTTACTCATGTCTCTTTTAGCATTGTAATGTATATGTTTATGTCGCTCTTATTTGTCTATTATGATGCATGGTAATTAGTGTATGTCATGTATTTAAGGCCTCTGGAGAATAAAATAATGCGTTTTTTATTACTTAGTTTATATTTGTTCCTGTTTTAATGTTTCATTTATTTGTATTAATGGTACTTATGTATTATCTGGGCTCCCATGTTAAATGCACCCCATTTTTTCATACCCCTACTATTCAACTACGCATGGAGTTGATTTTATATAGTGTGGCGAGCGCAGCGAGCCACCGTGCCCAAAGAGTGGCGAGGGGATGCGGTCTCATAAGAAAAACGGGAGCCCAGATATTACATAAGTACTGTATTAATTAGATCAGTGATCTGAGATCTGTTTCCACCAGAAAAATCCAACGTACGTTTCGCTCTACTGCAATGGGCTGAATCTTTTCCTTCATTAATAATTTCCATACGGGACCTTCAGATGTCCTATTAGATAACTTATTCTATCATTCCTGTCTGGAAGATTTCTAGATCCTGTCCTTCGATCCACTTTTATTTGTAGTTCAGTTCCATGGTGAGAATCTAACCCATGACACCATCTATGCTGCCCAATAGATTATGGATATGGAGAAGGTAAGAACCATAACCTTCCATCGGTTCACTCGCCGCACATCTTCCCCTTAGTGTTTTATGTTTATCTTTGTGTACCAATCTCTGGTAACACCCACAATAAGGACCAAGCATTCTCGGGAGACTAATCCCAAGATCTGCAAACATCTGGCACAGAGGGAAACATTATACTAAGGACTAGGACACCTGTAAAATGCATTGGTGTAGATTTATTAATGTGTCTGAAAATGAAAGTGAAGATGGTGAGCATAACAACCGATAGGAATATAAAAGGTCAACAATAATAATGCCAATAGTCATATTGTCAAAAAGGCCACATGTCCAAATTCTCTGAATGTTGACCGGTAAAATATCAACACTGTCAGAATGTATGACTATAAGATTAGTCGGTACTTGTTTCCTAGCACGGCGCCACCGATTTGAATTGTATCCATCGGGTTGGAAAAATCGCGTTGATCGCATCGCATGCCAACCAAATCGCATGCGATGCGATCGACCCGATTTTTACATTGGAATCAATGTAAAATGGTCCCTGAGACCTGATTTTACATTGATTTCAATGTAAAAAGGCCCAAAACCCCCCATTTTAATACCAAACCCCCCCTCATTTTTTAAATCCCCCCCATTGTTAATGCCACCCCACTATTGACGCCAACCCGAAGTGCAGCGAGCCCGCGAGAGGCGGCGGTACGCGTCCTCTGACCTTTTCATACCCCCACTATCCACGTTGGCGTGGAGTTGATTTTATAAAGTGTGGCGAGCGGAGCGAGCCAGCAAGCCACCGAGCCCCAAGCGTGGCGAGCATAACTTCACAGGTATTCTAGTCCCCTCGCGCGGCTCACTCTGCTTGCCACGCTTCGGGCTCGCTGCGCTCGCCACACTTTATAAAATAAACTCCACGCCAACATGGATAGTGGGTGTATGAAAAGGTCGGAGGACGCATACCGCCGCTGCTCGCCATGCTTCAGGGTTGGCGTCAATACTGGGGTAACGTTAACAATGGGGGGCATTAAATGTACTTTTTAACCATATTCAATTTGAAATGGGTCATATTGGCCCATTTCACATTGTCACCTATGTAAAATTGCGTTGATCGACGCGATCAACCCGAATTTCACTTTAAAAATAATTTAACATTATTCTCTATGGGAAAATCGCATTGATCGCGTCGGTTGCATCGCGGCCCCTTATAAAGGGACGCGATCAACACGATTTTCTCTTTCACCGGCAAATTAGCTGGTGATTGACAGAAAATCGGGTCCATCGCGTTGATTGTATGCCTTAAGTACCTTAAACTTAAGGCATACAATCAACGAGACGGGCGCCGTGCTAGGAAACAAGTACCGATTAGTCTGCAGGCAGGAGGAATCAATATAGGGGGGTTATTCTGGTTGATTCGCTTGGAAGTGAATTCGCATCCTTGCGTGTCAACCGAACCCCGCCTTGTGAATGGTTGCGTATTAAACGAGGATTCCTAATCTAATGGAAGATGTTTTGCAGTGGAGTCTTGTTTATCTAATATAGGAGAAGACCTCCAACTAAAATGTCAACCTTCTGTCATGAATGAGTCATGCGTTATTGGAAAAAGGGTTTATGGCAAACAGTAGGGGCTTAAACATTGCAGATAACATTGAGCATCACATACTTCTGTCTCATCACAAGGCAAGTCTTCAGGATCCACAACACTGGAGTGGAATCTGCGAGCTCTAGCCGTATAGGGGGCCGAAGCCAGCACCACCCATGGTAACATTCTGTTTGAGTATCACCTACGAGGTCTCTTTCCTCAAGAGCTTTTATCCGTTACATTGGTCTTTTAATACCATCTACGTCCAAGTACCTAGGTATCCTGGAAGTGCAACAATAGGAGAATTCTACCCCTAGGTATCCTAAGGAGGAAAATCCATTGGAAAACAAGATGGCAAAGACAATATCAGAATTGGACAAGAATAGACTCCAATAGAGAGTTCTAAACATTTGTAATAAGTACATTTTATGAGGAGCAGTGCAATGGGTCAGAGGAGTCTTCAATTAGTCATCGACAGGTAACACAGTGTCACATCCACCATGGCGTTTGCCCAAGACCCCTGTGCTGTGCTCAGCCCTGGACCCTCTAGGTGCACTGGAACCATGGCGCTCACCTCTGCTTATGTCTCTGGCTCCACTGGGGTACATATGGCCGCGCTGTCACCGCGTGGTGAGACCGGTGTATTCTGCTCCAGTTCCATGCAGGATATGAGTAGCATGCCGCCATGTGTGTTTGTGCCTGGTCAGCATCTGAGTAGGCCGGTGATTGCGCAGCTGCGTATCTTGTTGGTTTCCCCAGCCTCTCCTGCACGTCTCCGCCTCCCTGTCTGATTGCCTGACCAATCCCGGCACAGCTCACCTGGTAAGTACTGACTGTTCAGGCTAGTCCGGCAGTCAGTACAATGATGTCCACCCCGCAGCATCATTGCTCCTACCTGGCTCTGTAGTACTCGCTACGATCCTGAGCTTTTCCCTGAAGCGATCCTGCTGGCCGTTCACTGCTTCACGTACCACCGGACTCTGCTTACCGCCAATGTGGACCACGCAAGGTCAGGTCCTCTAAGGGGTCTCACCTTGCTACTCTCCCGACGGTTACTTCCACGGTTACCTCTGGCTGCAGCGACGACCTCATACAGCAAAGGACAACTCTTCTGCATGTATTATTCTTCAACCAACCATCCAATCTTCAACCAACCATCCAATCTTCAACCAACCATCCAATCTTCCAATCTTCAACCAACCATCCAATCTCCAACCAATCATCCAATCCTCCAATCTTCAATCAATCATCCAATCTCCAACCAATCATCCAATCTTCAATCAGTCTTTCAATCTTCAACCAATCATCCAACCATCCAATCCTCCAATCCTTAAAACCCAATCTTCAATCCAATCCCCATCCAATCTGCAATACAATCTTCATTCGTTCTTCAAATCATCCAATCATCAATTCCTTCTTCAAATCCTTAAGTATTCAACTCTGATTTTATATTCATCTCCACTCTTCAAACTATATTGCAGTATTCTTCAAGTACCAAGCTTCATCATCTTTTACAATAATCTACTGGACAATTGACTTTATATTTGCATATCTGCCATATACCGTTTATACCATCATTATCACTGTTTGCAATATCTTTATTAAATCCATTATATTTTATCTTCATTCTTTATTCTTCTATTCTGTGGTGGATGCAACCTCAAACGTTAAAGCACCCAGCTTACGATACTCTGCAGCTGGTGCTTTTAAGAACGTGACACACAGTACAAAATGGAAAGGGGGCAGCACTAAGCAACTGGAGGTCATCGGGGAGGGACAGCAAAACGTGGATACAGTGACCACATATAGGCTGGGGAAACTGGAAGGTAGAATGCCACTGCAAGAAAGT
This sequence comes from Crinia signifera, assembly GCF_055691185.1. Taxonomy (NCBI): domain Eukaryota; kingdom Metazoa; phylum Chordata; class Amphibia; order Anura; family Myobatrachidae; genus Crinia; species Crinia signifera. Next base: position 3,605,867 of record NC_139222.1, on the reverse strand, counting down.
TGGTTATCCATCTGGAAAGGAACTTCTGCTAAGAGTAGCCATGAAGGATACAACAAAGCAAATCCAATAATGTTGGATGACTTTAGAAGAAATTGGTGAAAATTCCTCACACGTACTTCAACTGAGTAATCATGAAAGATATATAGCTCATTACTCTCCCACAGAAGGCGACTGAATGCTTCTAGTGAACACCCAACACGTCTGGAAAGGTAGGCTTCTGGTGAACACCCAACACGTCTGGTAAGGTAGGCTTCTGTTGACACCAAACACGTCTGGTAAGGTAGGCTTCTGTTGACACCAAACACGTCTGGGAAGGTAGGCTTCTGGTGAACACCCAACACATGTGGTAAGGTAGGCTTCTGTTGATTACCCAACATGTCTAGTAAGGAAGGCTTCTTTTGACACCAAACACATCTGGGAAGGTAGGCTTCTGTTGATTACCAACACGTCTGGGAAGGTAGGCCTCTGTTGAACACCCAACACATCTGGGAAGGTAGGCTTCCGTTGAACACCCAACACATCTTGGAAGGTAGGCTTCTGTTGTAAGCCCAACACGACTGGGAAAGTAGGCTTCTGTTGACACTCAACAGGTCTGGGAAGGTAGGCTTCTGTTGAACACCCAACATATCTGGGAAGGTAGGCTTCTGTTGAACACACAACATGTCTGGGAGGGTAGGCTTCTGTTGATTACCCAACATGTCTAGTAAGGTATCCTTCTATTGACACCAAACACGTCTGAGAAGGTAGGCTTCTGGTGAACACCCAACACATCTGGTAAGGTAGGTTTCTGTTGATTACCCAACATGTCTGGTATGGTAGGCTTCTTTTGACACCAAACACATCTGGGAAGGTAGGCTTCTGTTTATTAACAACAGGTCTGGGAAGGTAGGCCTCTGTTGAACACCCAACACGTCTGGGAAGGTAGGCTTCCATTGAACACCCAACACATCTTGGAAGGTAGGCTTCTGTTGTAAACCCAACACGACTGGGAAAGTAGGCTTCTGTTGTAAACCCAAAACGTCTGGTAAGGTAGGCTTCTGTTGACACTCAACAGGTCTGGGAAGGTAGGCTTCTGTTGAACACCCAACATGTCTGGGAAAGTAGGCTTCTGTTGAACACCCAACATGTCTAGGAAGGTAGGCTTCTGTTGAACACCCAACATGTCTGGGAAGGTAGGCTTCTGTTGAACACACAACATGTCTAGTAAGGTATCCTTCTGTTGACACCAAACACGTCTGGGAAGGTAGGCTTTTGTTGAACACCCAACACGTCTGGGAAGGTAGGCTTTTGTTGTAAACCCAACACGTCTGGTAAGGTAGGCTTCTGTTGACACTCAACAGGTCTGGGAAGGTAGGCTTCTGTTGAACACCCAACATGTCTAGGAAGGTAGGCTTCTGTTGAACACCCAACATGTCTGGGAAGGTAGGCTTCTGTTGTAAACCCAACACGTCTGGTAAGGTAGGCTTCTGTTGACACTCAACAGGTCTGGGAAGGTAGGCTTCTGTTGAACACCCAACATGTCTGGGAAAGTAGGCTTCTGTTGAACACCCAACATGTCTAGGAAGGTAGGCTTCTGTTGAACACCCAACATGTCTGGGAAGGTAGGCTTCTGTTGTAAACCCAACACGTCTAGTAAGGTAGGATTCTGTTGACACTCAACAGGTCTGGGAAGGTAGACTTCTGTTGAACACCCAACATGTCTAGGAAGCTAGGCTTCTGTTGAACACCCAACATGTCTAGGAAGGTAGGCTTCTGTTGAACACCCAACATGTCTGGGAAGGTAGGCTTCTGTTGAACACACAACATGTCTAGTAAGGTATCCTTCTGTTGACACCAAACACGTCTGGGAAGGTAGGCTTTTGTTGAACACACAACACGTCTGGGAAGGTAGGCTTCTGTAGTAAACCCAACATTTATTACACACAGATGGGCACAGGACGGTTAGGGGGGGGATACCTCCCAACTGTCCTGCTTACTGTGGGAATGTCCCGATATTCGGGGATGTTCCCGCGTCCCGCCCGGGGCTGCCGTTGTCCCGCGGTGGGGGGGGGTGCCAGTTGGGAGCCCCCCAGCCTGCCAAGAATACACTGCAGGTGAGGCAGGTGTAAAACCCCACCCAAATCTAATTATATCTGCACAAGTAACACCTGCCTCACCTGCAGTGCACATGGTTTTGTCCATCTAAGAAATATTTTGTCTGAAAGAGTGAACTAGGATAAGGGCCTCAGTTCCTGCTGGAGCCTGCACAAGAATAGCCCTGTGTGTACCCCTATATACTGTATACCCCCACTATATACCTCCTATCATATATACTGCAGTGTGTACCCCCCACTATATAACCCTATACACATATATAACCCCATATATACAGTGTACCCCTATATACTGTATACCCCCCACTATATATCTATCTTCTATACCCATATATAACCCCATATATACTGCAGTGTGTACCCCCACTCTATATCCCCTATACCCATATATAACCCATATATAATGTGTACCCCTATATTTTGTATACCCCCTATATACTGTATACCCCCCACTATATATCTCCTATACCCATATATAACCCCATATATACTGCAGTGTACCCCCACTATATACACATATATAACCACATATATACTGTGTACCCCTATATACTGTATACCCCACTATATCTCATATACCCATATATAACCCCTATATACTGTATACCCCCACTATATATCTCCTATACCCATATATAACCTCATATATACTGTATATCCCCACTATATATCTCCTATACCCATATATAACCCCATATATACTGTAGTGTGTACCCCCACTATATACCCCTATACACATATATAACCCCATATATACTTTATACCCCCTATATACTGTATACCCCCACTATATACCCCTATACACATATATAACCCCATATATACTGTGTACCCCTATATACTGTATACCCCCACTATATATCTCCTATACCTATATATAACCCCATATATACTGCAGTGTATACCCCCCACTATATACCCCTATACACATTTATAACCCCATATATGTGTACCCCTATTTACTGTATACCCCCCACTATATATCTCCTATACCCATATATAACCCCATATATACTGCAGTGCGTACCCCCCACTATATACCCCTATACACATATATAACCCCATATATGTGTACCCCTATTTACTGTATACCTCCACTATATATCTCCTATACCCATATATAACCCCATATATACTGCAGTGCGTACCCCCCACTATATACCCCTATGCACATATATAACCCCATATATACTCTATACCCCCCACTATATATCTCCTATACCCATATATAACCCCATATATACTGTAGTGTGTACCCCCACTATATACCCCTATACACATATATAACCCCATATATACTGTGTACCCCTTTATACTGTATACCCCCACTATATATCTCCTATACCCATATATACTGCAGTGTACCCCCCACTATATACCCCTACACACACATATATATATAACCCCATATATACTGTGTACCCCTATATACTGTATACCCCCACTATATATCTCCTATACCCATATATAACCCCCTATATACTGTATACCCCCACTATATATCTCCTATACCCATATATAACCCCATATATACTATGTACCCCTATATACTGTATACCCCCACTATATATCTCCTATACCCATATATAACCCCATATATACTGTATACCCCCTATATACTGTATATGCCCACTATATACCCCTGTACAAATAAATAACCACATATATATTGTGTACCCCTATATACTGTATACCCCCATTATATATCTCCTATACCTATATATAACCCCATATATACTGCAGTGCGTACCCCCCACTATATACCCCTATACACATATATAACCCCATATATACTGTGTACCCCTATATACTGTATACCCCCCACTATATATCTCCTATACCCATATACAACCCCATATATACTGCAGTATGTCCCCCACCCTTTCTATATCCCCTATACCCATATATAAACCCATATATATATATATATATACATACTGTGTACCCCTATTTACTGTATACCCCCACTATATATATCCTATACCCATATATAATGCAGTGTGTACCCCCACTATATACCCCTATATAACCCCATATATACTGTGTACCCCTATATACTGTATACTCCCACTATATATCTCCAATACCCATATATAACCCCCTATATACTGTATACCCCACTATATATCTCCTATACCATATATAACCCCATATATACTGTGTACCCCTATATATTGTATACCCCCACTATATATCCTCTATACCCATATATACTGTATACCCCCTATATACTGTATACCACCCACTATATATCTCCTATACCCATATATAACCCCATATATACTGCAGTGTGTACCCCCCACTCTATATACCCTATACCCATATATAACCCCATATATACTGTATACCCATATATATTGTATACCCCCTATATACTGTGTACTCCCCACTATATATCTCCAATACCCATATATAACCCCATATATACTGTAGTGTGCCCCAAAATATATACCCCTATACACATATATAACCCCATATATACTGTATATCCCCTATATACTGTATACCCCAACTATATATCTCCAATACCCATATATAACCCCATATATACTGTGGGTTGGATACAGAGAGGGATATAGAGCGGGTTGGATACAGCGCAGGATATAGAGCGGGTTGGATACAGTGCGGGATATAGAGCGGGTTGGATACAGCGAGGGATATAGAGCAGGTTGGATACAGCGCGGGATATAGTGCGGGTTGGATACAGTGCGGGATATAGAGCGGGTTGGATACAGTGCGGGATATAGAGCGGGTTGGATACAGTGCGGGACATAGTGTGCGTTGGATACAGTGCGGGATATAGAGCAGGTTGGATACAGTGCGGGATATAGAGCGGGTTGGATACAGTGCGGGATATAGAGCGGGTTGGATACAGTGCGGGATATAGAGCGGGTTGGATACAGTGTGGGATCTAGAGTGAATTGGATACAGCGCGGGATATAGAGTGAATTGGATACAGTGCGGGATATAGAGCGGGTTGGATACAATGCAGGATATAGAGCAGGTTGGATACAGTGCGGGATATAGAGCGGGTTGGATACAGCGCGGGATATAGAGTGAATTGGATACAGTGCGGGATATAGAGCGGGTTGGATATAGAGCGGGTTGGATACAGCGAGGGATATAGAGCAGGTTGGATACAGCGCGGGATATAGTGCGGGTTGGATACAATGCAGGATATAGAGCTGGTTGGATACAGTGCGGGATATAGAGCCATTTGGATACAGTGCGGGATATTGGATACAGTGTGGGATATAGAGCGGGTTGGATACAGTGCGGGATATAGAGCGGGTTGGATACAGCGCAGGATATAGAGTGAATTGGATACAGTGCGGGATATAGAGCCGGTTGGATACAGTGCGGGATATAGAGCGGGTTGGATACAGCGCGGGATATAGAGTGAATTGGATACAGTGCGGGATATAGAGCCGGTTGGATACAGCGCGGGATATAGAGCGGGTTGGATACAGCAAGGGATATAGAGCAGGTTGGATACAGCGCGGGATATAGAGCGGGTTGGATACAATGCAGGATATAGAGCGGGTTGGATACAGCACGGGATATAGAGCAGGATGGATACAGTGCTGGATATAGAGCAGGTTGGATACAGTGCAGGATATAGAGCAGGCTGGATACAGTGCAGGATATAGAGCAGGTTGGATACAGCGCAGGATATAGAGCAGGTTGGATACAGCGCGGGATATAGTGCGGGTTGGATACAGCGCGGGATGTAGAGCGGGTTGGATACAGTGCGGGATATAGAGCGGGTTGGATACAGTGCGGGATGTAGAGCGGGTTGGATACAGTGCGGGATATAGAGCGGGTTGGATACATTGCGGGATATAGAGCGGGTTGGATACAGCGCGGGATATAGAGTGGGTTGGATACAGTGTGGTATATACAGAAGGTTGGATACAGAGCGGGATATAGAGCAGGTTGGATACAGTGCGGGACATAGTGTGGGTTGGATACAGAGGGTTGGATACAGTGTGGTATATACAGCAGGTTGGATACAGCGCAGGATATAGAGCAGGTTGGATACAGTGTGGTATATACAGAAGGTTGGATACAATGCGCTATATAGAGCGGGTTGGATACAGTGCGGGATATAGAGCAGGTTGGATACAGTGCGGGATATAGAGCAGGTTGGATACAGCGAGGGATATAGAGCAGGTTGGATACAGTGTGGTATATACAGAAGGTTGGATACAGTGCGCTATATAGAGCGGGTTGGATACAGTGCGGGATATAGAGCAGGTTGGATACAGTGCGGGATATAGAGCAGGTTGGATACAGCGAGGGATATAGAGCGGGTTGGATACAGAGCGGGATATAGAGCGGGTTGGATACAGAGCGGGATACAGTGCGGGATCTAGTGCGGGTTGGATACAGTGTGGGATATAGAGCGGGTTGGATACAGTGCGGGATGTAGAGTGAATTGGATACAGCGCGGGATCTAGTGCGGGTTGGATACAGAGTGGGATATAGAACAGGTTGGATACAGCGCGGGATATAGAACAGGTTGGATACAGTGCGGGATATAGAGCGGGTTGGATACAGTGTGGTATATACAGCAGGTTGGATACAGAGCGGGATATAGAGCGGGTTGGATACAGTGCGGGATCTAGTGCGGGTTGGATACAGTGTGGTATATACAGCAGGTTGGATACAGAGATGGTTGGATACAGTGTGGTATATACAGAAGGTTGGATACAGAGCGGGATATAGTGTGCGTTGGATACAGTGCGGGATATACAGCAGGTTGGATACAGCGCGGGATATAGAGCGGGTTGGATACAGTGTGGTATATACAGCAGGTTGGATACAGCGCAGGATATAGAGCGGGTTGGATACAGTGTGGTATATACAGAAGGTTGGATACAGAGCGGGATATAGTGTGCGTTGGATACAGTGCGGGATATACAGCAGGTTGGATACAGCGCGGGATACAGAGATGGTTGGATACAGTGTGGTATATACAGCAGGTTGGATACAGCGCAGGATATAGAGCGGGTTGGATACAGTGTGGTTTATACAGAAGGTTGGATACAGAGCGGGATATAGTGTGCGTTGGATACAGTGTGGGATATAGAGCGGGTTGGATACAGTGCGGGATGTAGAGTGAATTGGATACAGCGCGGGATCTAGTGCGGGTTGGATACAGAGTGGGATATAGAACAGGTTGTATACAGTGCGGGATATAGAGCTGGTTGGATACAGTGCGGGATATAGAGCGGGTTGGATACAGTGCGGGATATAGAGCGGGTTGGATACAGCGCGGGATATAGAGCTGGTTGGATACAGAGCGGGATATAGAACAGTTGTATACAGTGCGGGATATAGAGCTGGTTGGATACAGTGCGGGATATAGAGCGGGTTGGATACAGCGCGGGATATAGAGCTGGTTGGATACAGAGCGGGATATAGAACAGTTGTATACAGTGCGGGATATAGAGCTGGTTGGATACAGTGCGGGATATAGAGCGGGTTGGATACAGAGCGGGATATAGAGCGGGTTGGATACAGTGTGGTATATACAGAAGGTTGGATACAGAGCGGGATATAGAGCGGGTTGGATACAGTGTGGTATATACAGAAGGTTGGATACAGAGCGGGATAAAGTGTGCGTTGGATACAGCGCGGGATATAGAGCAGGTTGGATACAGCGCGGGATATAGAGCAGGTTGGATACAGCGCGGGATATAGAGCAGGTTGGATACAGTGCGGGATATAGAGCCATTTGGATACAGTGCGGGTTGGATACAGTGCGGGATATAGAGCAGGTTGGATACAGTGCGGGTTGGATACAGAGCGGGATATAGAACAGTTGTATACAGTGCGGGACATAGTGTGCGTTGGATACAATAAGGGTCGGATACACCCATAGTACACCTACTGTGACATGGTGTCGGTAGAGCAGGGGTGCGGTGGATGTCCTCAGAAGCAGAAGTGTCGGCAGTAGAGGTGTGCTGGTGGTGGTGTTTTGCAGTTCAAGGGTGGCTGCGGCTTCCTTAATTTGAGGGTCAGTAACGCTCACATTTGTTATATCAATTCAAATAAGAAATGTTGAGTAAAAAAAGGGAAGGGATCAGAATGAATTTTTTGAAAATTTCCCAATTTTCATATCTTCATTGCAAGTAACAATAAAACAAAACTTTAGTTATGAATTTAAATTACTTTTATTTAAAAACAAATCATTGTATATTTTTTTGTATTTCTTCTGTCATTCCATGGAGTTTCTCGAATCAGCCCCAAATATAATCTCCCATCATACGCTCATTGTATTGCGCCTGATAACAACGTTCAAAGTCCATCAGATTCTGATGAAAACATTCCCCTTGCTCTCTCCCCCTCCCCCTCCCCCACACGCTTCTCCTTATATGGAGATTCAAAACCTCTATGATTTAGTGATTGTTGTAAAAGGCACAAAAGCAAAAGATTAACAAAAATAAACCATGGTTTTGGATATTTTTATAGAGCATCAGGAAATAGTCAAATGCAAACATTTTTTGTTGTTGACCGGTTTAATCAGAGAATTTTTGTTTTCCAGGATTTTTCTATGGATATTTAGAAACCCAATTGTGCAATTTGTTTGGGATTGCATGATAGCTTCCTGTCTCTTGTTAAATATATATAATTGCTATACAACCTATTACAGTATATGTATTTATATACAATGTCATTACAGTCCCTTGTAGTGTAATGGTCAGGAGTCCGAATGCTTTTGTCCATATAAGCATTTATACCTAACGCTTTTATATAGAACACTGGTATGCCTCAGTATGTGCTGAAATTGTATCTTCTCTGTGTAACAAGATCTGATTTCTCATACACCCGAGTGAAGTCGCTGATGTGTAACGAGGTGTGATTTATTTCTGAAACATTTCCCACACTCAGAGCATGGAAATGGCCTCTCTTCTGTGTGACTTCTCTGATGTCTAACAAGATCTGATTTCTGTGTAAAACATTTCCCACACTCAGAACACGAAAACGGTTTTATACCTGTGTGACTTTTTTGATGTCTAACAAAACTCGATTTGTTTCTAAAACATTTCCCGCACTCAGAGCATGTAAATGGATGATCACCGGTGTGATGTCTCTGATGTGTCACAAGATCTGATTTCTGTGTAAAACATTCTCCACATTCAGAGCATTTTATTGGATTATCACCTGTGTGACTTATCTGATGTCTAACTAGTGTCGATTTATGTGTAAAGCATTTCCCACATTCAGAGCATGGAAAAAGTTTCTCCCCTGTGTGACTTCTCTGATGTTTAATAAGAGCTGATTTTTCTGTAAAACATTTCACACAATCAAAGCATTTAAATGGTTTCATACCTGTGTGATGTTTCTGATGTCTAACAAGATCTGATTTCTGTATAAAACATTTCCCACACTCAGAACATGGAAATGGCTTCTCACCAGTGTGAATTCTATGATGTGTAACCAGATCTGTTTTCTGTGTAAAACATTTCCCACAAACAGAACATGTAAATGGCTTCTCTCCTGTGTGATATCTCTGATGAGTAACAAGAGCTGATTTCTGCGTAAAGCACTTTCCACAATCAGAGCACACAAATGGTTTCTCACCTATGTGACTTCTTTGATGTTTAACAAGATCAGATTTCTGTGTAAAGCACTTCCCACATTCAGAACATGGAAATGGCCTCTCACCGGTGTGACATCTCTGATGTGCAACAAGATCTGATTTCTGTATAAAACATTTCCCACACTCAGAGCATGGATATGGCTTCTCACCAGTGTGACGTCTCTGATGTGTAACAAGAGCTGATTTCTGTGCAAAACATTTCCCGCACTCAGAACACAGAAATGGCTTCTCACCTGTATGACTTCTCTGATGTGTAACAAGATCTGATTTCTTTGTAAAACATTTCCCACACTCGGCACATGGAAACGGCCTCTCGCCTGTGTGACGTCTCTGATGCGTAACCAGATCTGATTTCTGCGTAAAGCACTTCTCACACTCAGAGCATGGAAATGGCCTCTCACCTACGTGACGTCTTTCGTGTACAACAAGATGTGATTTGTATGTAAAACATTTCCCACAATCAGGACACGGAAATGGCCTCTCGCCTGTGTGAATTCTCTGATGTCTAACAAGACATGATTTCTGTGTAAAACATTTCCCACACTCAGAACACGGAAATTGACTCTCGCCTGCCTTATCTGACTGACGGGCCACGGACTTTGTGTTCTGTGTAGCACATTTGGCACCTACAGAATGGGGAAATGTTTTCCCCACTCTAAATGCTGTACTAGAAGTTCCAATATTTGAATTACTCGGAGAACCTTCCCCATAATCAGTGGGATCAGATGACATATATGCAGTGTGAGGGACCGGGTGTATAATTGTGTATTCTTGTGGAGAAACTCGCGTGAGGTTGTTCTCTATGTCGCCATTGGGAAATTTCTCTGAGACAATCCGTCTGATCCATCCCTGTCCTAGAAATAAAACACATATATGGTTAGATTACGGTTACCCCCACACCAACGTTTACTTTTTCTCTAATCTGCCTGAACTTTCGGCATAATAGTTTGGACCCCCTTCCATATGTCTCCGCCTCTTGCCTCTGCAGCTCCATCTTCTATTACGCCCCCTACAGGTTGCGTAATGACATGGGGGAAATGTTGGGTAACCCTTTGCTTTGCCCTGGGTGTGCATTTCTGGGTCAGTCTCCAGCTGCTTTACTGGATCTCTTTCATTCCGCAGATGTATTTATAACTGGACTATCTGTATATCAAATGAAATGTTACCATAGAGACTGTTATACACTTTTCATATCGCAAATGCCAGGATGGGCGCAGGATTTCGACACGGGTCCGTCCCAGGAGTGACCCAGCATTTACGAGGTGAAGCTCCCGGCACCAACCCAGTAATAAGCTAAATCCCTGACGTCATGAGGAGGGGGGGGGGGGGGGGGGGAGGCGGAGCGGCACCGGGTCATCGGTGGGCGGGGGAGGAGGTAGCGCTTGGAGCAGAGGCTGCCTCCTCCCTGCAGTGTGAACTGTCCAGCTACCCGGGTCCGACTATCAGGTTGCTGTACCCAGAAGTTTTCAAAGGGCCCTTTCATACAGTGACCCTGCTGGACCCGGGGTATTTGTGCAGTGTGAAAGGGGTATAAGTAATAAGTTCTGCCTAGCGCTCTACGCGTATTAAAGGAAGATACCAGATCGTTGGCAGGACCCAGAACAGAGGCGGGGAGTCTAACACACCAGGGATGCTCAGCAGGGAACGTCACAAAAGGGTTTGGGCTTTGCAGTACCCAGTGTGCAGGTCCGGCCCCTCTGCCGGGGTCACCTGATATCTGCGCTGGACAGTCTTTATTTACCTGGACAACGTAAGGGTTACTGCCGGCAATATATAGGATATGATAGCTGAGGGTTCTATGTGGTTGTATGGGAATACTGGGAACTGCAGATACGGATAGAATGTAAGTACTTGCACTGAGCTGCAAATGGACAGGGTATAGACTGGCTGATTGCACTTGGTTGCAGAGCTGGAACTTAGCAAGGTTCTCATACAGACTCGACCGAAGAATGGATTCCGGAAGGCACGAGGGCAGGACTCGGCAAGGAAAAAACACAAAGGACTGAGGCAGGGACCCAACACAATAGGACAAGGTACTGCGAAATGAGCTTACTGAGTAACGAAACCTGGTAATATCACCGGCAACAGGAAGTGACCACAATCCCTACTTTGAAGACAGACATATCGCAGGTGAGCAGCCTGAGCTCAGGTAAGAAACTAAGAAACAAACGTAGCAGCTGAGACTTACCCAGGACTAGGAAACAGCCAAGACAATGGGATCGATCATATTAATCCCAAAGGGTGCAATTTGCCGTTTGGGTGAAGTTTTCACGCTGGAAACGGCACCCGAATTAACCCTATCTTGCACCCTTCGCAGGGCCGAATAGGCTGTCATTTGCTCGCACCCCTATGGAGGTGCGAGCACTTTTCAGCGACTTCTGCACGCTGTAAAGTGAGCCTGATGTTGTCATAATTGAAACTCATTTGCGAATCTTCCGCACACATCGGGGTTAATAGGATCGACCCCATGATGTGAGAGGGAGAGGAGTATTGTGGCCGGAAAGCCCAGCACACGGGGTTAATGGCGGCCACAGCACTGAAGGGGTTAAGCCATTCTGGACAAAGGCTTTTGACAGGTTTTAAACAGTATGAGTAGCACTGAGCTGGGACAGGTCCCCTGCTGCAGTGCTGATGTGAGATGGAGCCTGCTGCTGGGCACCAGGCACACAGTATATATATTTATAAAATATATGTTTAGCACCGAGCTGGGACTGCACCGTATATTGTGCCTATTGTATTGAGGAATGCATTCTACACTTACAATGCACTTTGGAAGGAATTTAGCAATCTTGGTGATGAGGAGATGAGATGCTAAACAGCCTTCTCCTGTGAGTGTCCAATACACCGCAGGTGGCGGGCTTTGTGTCTGAAGTCCTGTGTGGAGGTGTTAATGGGGTGTATGTGATGTGTCACTGAACCCCGACCATCCTGTGTGCGAGGTGTCGGTAATGCACAGACATTTGGGTGTTTCTTTATGTAAACATGTTTAGGAAATTGGAGTGAGCCCTTTGACATGTAGGGGGAAATTTACTAAAGGAAATTTGTAAAAATAGGTGTATTTGTATCCAGAAATACACTTATTTTTGACATTTACTATCCCGAAAATACGGCAATTCGTATTCGTATTGATAGCACATCAATACGAATAGCCGTATTTTCGGAATAGTAAATGTCAAAAATAAGTGTATTTCTGGATACAAATACACCTATTTTTACAAATTTCCTTTAGTAAATTTCCCCCGTAATCTGGATCTATTTATGACAGGAAAATGTCCCAATTGATCTATGAATGTAAATGTCCCAGGCATGTACACCCCCTGCACAATGCTGATTGGGTGGGGAGAACAGGGTGGAATTACCCCATGTGGTGATGTGTGTGGATTTTGGATAAAAAGGAACAAGTTTTGCCTGGTTTTTGTACTTCTGCCTGTATCTGAATGCTGTAACATCTGTATGCTGTGCTATGATAGGAGAAGAGATCTCTTCAGATCTACTGACAATAAACCATCTTTTGCCCAAGACGACTGCTTTCATCTTGCGACCAACAGAATTACTGCAATAATTCCATTCTCCGGCTGTTCTGGGTAACAGGATCCAGCGTCCTCCACGTTCCGCTCTGCCAGCTACCGAAGCAGAGGTCTGGTCCGTGACCAGTGGGGAACCAATCGACGCCAGTCGGGGGTGTGTCAGCAGCGTGTCAACGCACACACTCCAGCAGGTAGTACTCAGGTGCCAGCGTTTGGACCTGAGAAAGTATCCGTGGTTCCAGGTGCCCCGTAGGAGGAGTCTGGTGGTGGCAGCGATATCCACGCCCACTGCGTAGTGGGTGGAATCAGTAATCCCCTATTGGCCAGGTCCCGTGAGACCAGGAACCACTATCTGTGGACCCGAAGGGCGTAGCCAGAGCGTAAGGGAAGGCGTCCGGTCACAAGTATAATAGAGGATGGCTCCTGATGTATGAGATACACCAGAGAGTGCGGGGAGGAGACTGGTCAGATCTCTGGTCTGGTAACACACAGTGACATGATGTGAGGGGGAGAGCAGGAGTATAATAGGGGCTGATGGCTCCTGATGTATGAGATACACCAGAGAGTGCTGGGAGGAGACTGGTCAGATCTCTGAGCTGGTAACAGTGACATGATGTGAGGGGGAGCAGGAGTATAATAGGGGCTGATGGCTCCTGATGTATGAGATACACCAGAGAGTGCGGAGAGGAGACTGGTCAGATCTCTGGGCTGGTAACACACAGTGACATGATGTGAGGGGGGAGAGCAGGAGTATAATAGGGGCTGATGGCTCCTGATGTATGAGATACACCAGAGAGTGCTGGGAGGAGACTGGTCAGATCTCTGGGCTGGTAACAGTGACATGATGTGAGGGGGAGCAGGAGTATAATAGGGGCTGATGGCTGCTGATGTATGAGATACACCAGAGAGTGCGGGGAGGAGACTGGTCAGATCTCTGGGCTGGTAACACACAGTGACATGATGTGAGGGGGAGAGCAGGAGTATAATAGTGGCTGATGGCTGCTGATGTATGAGATACACCAGAGAGTGCAGGGAGGAGACTGGTCAGATCTCTGGGCTGGTAACACACAGTGACATGATGTGAGGGGGAGAGCAGGAGTATAGTAGGGGCTGATGGCTCCTGATGTATGAGATACACCAGAGAGTGCGGAGAGGAGACTGGTCAGATCTCTGGGCTGGTAACACACAGTGACATGATGTGAGGGGGAGAGCAGGAGTATAATAGGGGCTGATGGCACCTGATGTATGAGATACACCAGAGAATGCGGGGAGGAGACTGGTCAGATCTCTGGGCTGGTAACACACAGTGACATGATGTGAGGGGGGAGAGCAGGAGTATAATAGGGGCTGATAGCTTCTGATGTATGAGATACACCAGAGAGTGCGGGGAGGAGACTGGTCATATCTCTGGGCTGGTAACACACAGTGACATGATGTGAGGGGGAGAGCAGGAGTATAATAGGGGCTGATGTAACCTGATGTATGAGATACACCAGAGTGTGCGGGGAGGAGACTGGTCAGATCTCTGGGCTGGTAAAACACAGTGACATAATGTGAGGGGAGAGCAGGAGTATAATAGGGGCTGAAGGCTCCTGATGTATGACATACACCAGAGAGTGCGGGGAGGAGACTGGTCAGATCTCTGGGCTGGTAACACACAGTGACATGATGTGAGGGGGAGAGCAGGAGTATAATAGGGACTGATGGTTCCTGATGTATGAGATAGACCAGAGAGTGCGGGGAGGAGACTGGTCAGATCTCGGGGCTGGTAACACAGTGACATGATGTGAGGGGGAGAGCAGGAGTATAATAGGGGCTGATGGCTACTGATGTATGAGATACACCAGAGAGTGCGGGGAGGAGACTGGTCAGATCTCTGGTCTGGTAACACACAGTGACATGATGTGAGGGGGAGAGCAGGAGCATAATAGGGGCTGATGGCTCCTGATGTATGAGATACACCAGAGAGTGCGGGGAGGAGACTGGTCAGATCTCTGGTCTGGTAACACACAGTGACATGATGTGAGGGGAGAGCAGGAGTATAATAGAGGCTGATGGCTCCTGATGTATGAGATACACCAGAGAGTGCGGGGAGGAGACTGGTCAGATATCTGGGCTGGTAACACACAGTGACATGATGTGAGGGGGAGAGCAGGAGTATAATAGAGGCTGATGGCTCCTGATGTATGAGATACACCAGAGAGTGCAGGGAGGAGACTGGTCAGATCTCTTGGCTGGTAACACACAGTGACATGATGTGAGGGGGAGAGCAGGAGTATAATAGGGGCTGATGGCTCCTGATGTATGAGATACACCAGAGAGTGCTGGGAGGAGACGGGTCAGATCTCTGGGCTGGTAACACACAGTGACATGATGTGAGGGGGAGAGCAGGAGCATAATAGGGACTGATGGCACCTGATGTATGAGATACACCAGAGAGTGCGGGGAGGAGACTGGTCAGATATCTGGGCTGGTAACATACAGTGACATGATGTGAGGGGGAGAGCAGGAGTATAATAGGGGCTGGTGGCTCCTGATGTATGAGATACACCAGATAGTGTAGGGAGGAGACTGGTCAGATCTCTGGGCTGGTAACACACAGTGACATGATGTGAGGGGGAGAGCAGGAGTATAATAGGAGCTGATGGCTCCTGATGTATGAGATACACCAGAGAGTGTGGGGAGGAGACTGGTCAGATCTCTGGGCTGGTAACACACAGTGACATGATGTGAGGGGGGAGATCAGGAGTACAATAGGGGCTGATGGTTCCTGATGTATGAGATACACCAGAGAGTGCGGGGAGGAGACTGGTCAGATCTCTGGGCTGGTAACACACAGCGACATGATGTAAGGGGAGAGCAGGAGTATAATAGGGACTGATGGCTGCTGATGTAGGAGATACACCAGAGAGTGCGGGGAGGAGACTGGTCAGATCTCTGGGCTGGTAACACACAGTGACATGATGTGAGGGGGAGAGCAGGAGTATAATAGGGGCTGATAGCTTCTGATGTATGAGATACACCAGAGAGGGTGCGGGGAGGAGACTGGTCAGATCTCTGGGCTGGTAACACACAGTGACATGATGTGAGGGGAAGAGCAGGAGTATAATAGGGGCTGATAGCTTCTGATGTATGAGATACACCAGAGAGTGTGCGGGGAGGAGACTGGTCAGATCTCTGGGCTGGTAAAACACAGTGACATAATGTGAGGGGAGAGCAGGAGTATAATAGGGGCTGAAGGCTCCTGATGTATGACATACACCAGAGAGTGCGGGGAGGAGACTGGTCAGATCTCTGGGCTGGTAACACACAGTGACATGATGTGAGGGGGAGAGCAGGAGCATAATAGGGGCTGATGGCTCCTGATGTATGAGATACACCAGAGAGTGCGGGGAGGAGACTGGTCAGATCTCTGGGCTAGTAACACACAGTGACATGATGTGAGGGGGAGAGCAGGAGTATAATAGGGGCTGATGGCTGCTGATGTATGAGATACACCAGAGAGTGCGGGGAGGAGACTGGTCAGATCTCTGGGCTGGTAACATACAGTGACATGATGTGAGGAGGAGAGCAGGAGTATAATAGGGGCTGGTGGCTCCTGATGTATGAGATATACCAGAGAGTGCGGGGAGGAGACTGGTCAGATCTCTGGGCTGGTAACACACAGTGACATGATGTGAGGGGGAGAGCAGGAGTATAATAGGGGCTGATGGATCCTGATGTATGAGATATACCAGAGAGTGCGGGGAGGAGACTGGTCAGATCTCTGGGCTGGTAACACACAGTGACATGATGTGAGGGGAGAGCAGGAGTATAATAGGGGCTGATGGCTCCTGATGTATAAGATACACCAGAGAGTGCAGGGAGTAGACTGGTCAGATCCCTGGGCTGGTAACACACAGTGACATGATGTGAGGGGGAGAGCAGGAGTATAATAGGGGCTGATGGCTCCTGATGTATAAGATACACCAGAGAGTGCAGGAAGGAGAATGGTCAGATCTCTGGGCTGGTAACACACAGTGACATGATGTGAGGGGGAGAGCAGGAGTATAATAGGGGCTGATGGCTCCTGATGTATGAGATACACCAGAGAGTGCGGGGAGGAGACTGGTCAGATCTCTGGGCCGGTAACACACAGTGACATGATGTGAGGGAGCAGCAGGAGTATAATAGGGACTGATGGCTCCTGATGTATGAGATACACCAGAGAGTGTGGGGAGGAGACCGGTCAGATCTCTGGGCTGGTAACACACAGTGACATGATGTGAGGGTAGATCAGGAGTATAATAGGGGCTGATGGTTCCTGATGTATGAGATACACCAGAGAGTGCGGGGAGGAGACTGGTCAGATCTCTGGGCTGGTAACACACAGTGACATGATGTAAGAGGGAGAGCAGGAGTATAATAGGGGCTGATGGATCCTGATGTATGAGATATACCAGAGAGTGCGGGGAGGAGACTGGTCAGATCTCTGGGCTGGTAACACACAGTGACATGATGTGAGGGGGAGAGCAGGAGTATAATAGGGGCTGATGGCTGCTGATGTATGAGATACACCAGAGAGTGCGGGGAGGAGACTGGTCAGATCTCTGGGCTGGTAACACACAGTGACATGATGTGAGGGGGGAGATCAGGAGTATAATAGGGGCTGATGGCTCCTGATGTATGAGATACACCAGAGAGTGCGGGGAGGAGACTGGTCAGATCTCTGGACTGGTGACACACAGTGACATGATGTGAGGGGAGAGCAGGAGTATAATAGGGGCTGATGGTTCCTGATGTATGAGATACACCAGAGAGTGCGGGGAGGAGACTAGTCAGATCTCTGGGCTGGTAACACACAGTGACATGATGTGAGGGGGAGAGCAGGAGTATAATAGGGGCTGATGGCTCCTGATGTATGAGATACACCAGAGAGTGCGGGGAGGAGACTGGTCAGATCTCTGGGCTGGTAACACACAGTGACATGATGTGAGGGGGAGAGCAGGAGTATAATAGGGGCTGATGGCTCCTGATGTATGAGATACACCAGAGAGTGCGGGGAGGAGACTGGTCAGATCTCTGGGCTGGTAACACACAGTGACAGGATGTGAGGGGAAGAGCAGGAGTATAATAGGAGCTGATGGCTGCTGATGTATGAGATACACCAGAGAGTGCGGGGAGGAGACTGGTCAGATCTCTGGGCTGGTAACACACAGTGACATGATGTGAGGGGGGAGATCAGGAGTATAATAGGGGCTGATGGCTCCTGATGTATGAGATACACCAGAGAGTGCGGGGAGGAGACTGGTCAGATCTCTGGACTGGTGGCACACAGTGACATGATGTAAGGGGAAAAGCAGGAGTATAATAGGGGCTGATGGCTCCTGTTGTATGAGATACACCAGAGAGTGCGGGGAGGAGACTGGTCAGATCTCTGGGCTGGTAACACATAGTGACATGATGTGAGGGGGAGAGCAGGAGTATAATAGGGGCTGATGGCTCCTGATGTATAAGATACACCAGAGAGTGCAGGAAGGAGAATGGTCAGATCTCTGGGCTGGTAACACACAGTGACATGATGTGAGGGGGAGAGCAGGAGTATAATAGGGGCTGATGGCTCCTGATGTATGAGATACACCAGAGAGTGCGGGGAGGAGACTGGTCAGATCTCTGGGCCGGTAACACACAGTGACATGATGTGAGGGAGCAGCAGGAGTATAATAGGGACTGATGGCTCCTGATGTATGAGATACACCAGAGAGTGTGGGGAGGAGACCGGTCAGATCTCTGGGCTGGTAACACACAGTGACATGATGTGAGGGTAGATCAGGAGTATAATAGGGGCTGATGGTTCCTGATGTATGAGATACACCAGAGAGTGCGGGGAGGAGACTGGTCAGATCTCTGGGCTGGTAACACACAGTGACATGATGTAAGAGGGAGAGCAGGAGTATAATAGGGGCTGATGGATCCTGATGTATGAGATATACCAGAGAGTGCGGGGAGGAGACTGGTCAGATCTCTGGGCTGGTAACACACAGTGACATGATGTGAGGGGGAGAGCAGGAGTATAATAGGGGCTGATGGCTGCTGATGTATGAGATACACCAGAGAGTGCGGGGAGGAGACTGGTCAGATCTCTGGGCTGGTAACACACAGTGACATGATGTGAGGGGGGAGATCAGGAGTATAATAGGGGCTGATGGCTCCTGATGTATGAGATACACCAGAGAGTGCGGGGAGGAGACTGGTCAGATCTCTGGACTGGTGACACACAGTGACATGATGTGAGGGGAGAGCAGGAGTATAATAGGGGCTGATGGCTCCTGATGTATGAGATACACCAGAGAGTGCGGGAAGGAGAATGGTCAGATCTCTGGGCTGGTAACACACAGTGACATGATGTGAGGGGGAGAGCAGGAGTATAATAGGGGCTGATGGCTCCTGATGTATGAGATACACCAGAGAGTGCGGGGAGGAGACTTGTCAGATCTCTGGGCTGGTAACACACAGTGACATGATGTGAGGGGGAGAGCAGGAGTATAATAGGGGCTGATGGCTCCTGATGTATGAGATACACCAGAGAGTGTGGGGAGGAGACTGGTCAGATCTCTGGGCTGGTAACACACAGTGACATGATGTGAGGGTAGAGCAGGAGTATAATAGGGGCTGATGGCTGCTGATGTAGGAGATACACCAGAGAGTGCGGGGAGGAGACTGGTCAGATCTCTGGGCTGGTAACACACAGTGACATGATGTGAGGGGGAGAGCAGGAGTATAATAGGGGCTGATGGCTCCTGATGTATGAGATACACCAGAGAGTGTGGGGAGGAGACCGGTCAGATCTCTGGGCTGGTAACACACAGTGACATGATGTGAGGGGGAGAGCAGGAGTCTAATAGGGGCTCTTCTCAGTAATACGTGTTTATGACTCACCTGTGCTGATATCTGTAGGGATTTCCTCCTCCTTACACTGCTGATCACCCCTCACATACGTCTCTTCTTCTCTCTCTGTATCTTCTGCCTTCATATCAGTCACATACGTCTCTTCTTCTCCCTCTGTATCTTCTGCCTTCATATCAGTCACATACGTCTCTTCGCCTCCCTCTGTAGCTTCTGCCTTCATATCAGTCACATACGTCTCTTCTTCTCCCTCTGTATCTTCTTCCTTCACATTAGAAAGGTGCTCATCCTAAATTAACCACAATAACATTACACAGTATAATATCAATGTATAAGACAGACAGCTCTGTACAGATCATATAGTGACAGTCACTGTGGTATATTGAGGAGACCCTAAATCCCACCTACCTCATCCTCCTGTGGGGTCCTGCGATTCTCCTCTGTACAATCCTGGGAATACAGAGGACGGGGACATCTCTCTGGGGTATTCCTGTTACTGGGCCCATCTGTAGGAGACACACAGTGACTGAGGACATGGTATATATGTGATTATCCTGGGAATACAGAGGACGGGGACATCTCTCTGGGGTATTCCTGTTACTGGCCCATCTGTAGGAGACACACAGTGACTGAGTACATGGTATATATGTGATTATCCTGGGAATACAGAGGAAGGGGACATCTCTCTGGGGTATTCCTGTTACTGGCCCCATCTGTAGGAGACACACAGTGACTGAGTACATGGTATATATGTGATTATCCTGGGAATACAGAGGACGGGGACATCTCTCTGGGGTATTCCTGTTACTGGGCCCATCTGTAGGAGACACACAGTGACTGAGGACATTGTATATATGTGATTATCCTGGGAATACAGAGGACGGGGACATCTCTCTGGGGTATTCCTGTTACTGGCCACATCTGTAGGAGACACGCAGTGACTGAGTACATGGTATATATGTGATTATCCTGGGAATACAGAGGACGGGGACATCTCTCTGGGGTATTACTGTTACTGGGCCCATCTGTAGGAGACACACAGTGACTGAGTACATTGTATATATGTGATTATCCTGGGAATACAGAGGACGGGGACATCTCTCTGGGGTATTCCTGTTACTGGCCCATCTGTAGGAGACACACAGTGACTGAGGACAGTGTATATATGTGATTATCCTGGGAATACAGAGGACGGGGACATCTCTCTGGGGTATTCCTGTTACTGGGCCCATCTGTAGGAGACACACAGTGACTGAGGACATGGTATATATGTGATTATCCTGGGAATACAGAGGACGGGGACATCTTTCTGGGGTATTCCTGTTACTGGGCCCATCTGTAGGAGACACACAGTGACTGAGGACATGGTATATATGTGATTATCCTGGGAATACAGAGGACGGGGACATCTCTCTGGGGTATTCCTGTTACTGGGCCCATCTGTAGGAGACACGCAGTGACTGAGGACAAGGTATATATGTGATTATCAGATGCTGGGTGTATATAGGGGACCCCCATACCTGCTCTCCCCTGTACAATAAATGTCTCCTCTTACCCAGTGATGTTAGGGGCCGGTGATTCTCCATCATCACGTCCTTGTACAGACCCCTGTGTTCCTCTATATACTCCCCGTCCTGCATGGAGAGATAGACAGTGACATCCTGACACCTTATAGGCACCTGACACACACAACGGTACAGTCATCACCCAGACACATCCCCCTGTGTTACTGTATAATGTCTCATTCCCAGCAGTCACCTCTCCGGTCACATCCCCCGGTGTTACTGTATAATGTCTCATTCCCAGCAGTCACCTCTCCAGTCACATCCCCCGGTGTTACTGTATAATGTTCCATTCCCAGCAGTCATCTCTCCAGTCACATCCCCCGGTGTTACTGTATAATGTTCCATTCCCAGCAGTCATCTCTCCCGGTGTTACTGTATAATATCCCATTTCCAGCAGTCACCTCTCCGGTCACATCCCCCGGTGTTACTGTATAACGTCCCATTCCCAGCAGTCACCTCTCCGGTCACATCCCCCGTGTTACTGTATAACGTCCCATTCCCAGCAGTCACCTCTCCTGTGACATCCCCCGTGTTACTGTATAAAGTCCCATTCCCAGCAGTCACCTCTCCGGTCAAACCCCCTGGTGTTACTGTATAACGTCCGATTCCCAGCAGTCACCTCTCCGGTCACATCCCCGGTGTTACTGTATAACGTCCCATTCCCAACAGTCACCTCTCCGGTCACCCCCCCCGGTGTTACTGTATAACGTCTCATTCCCAGCAGTCACCTCTCCAGTCACATCCCCCGGTGTTACTGTATAATGTCCCATTCCCAGCAGTCACATCCCCCGGTGTTACTGTATAATGTCCCATTCCCAGCAGTCACATCCCCGGTGTTACTGTATAACGTCCGATTCCCAGCAGTCACCTCTCCGGTCACATCCCCCGGTGTTACTGTATAACGTCCCATTACCAGCGGTCACCTCTACGGTCACATCCCCCGGTGTTACTGTATAACGTCCCATTCCCAGCAGTCACCTCTCCTGTCACATCCCCAGTGTTACTGTATAACGTCCCATTCCCAGCAGTCACCTCTCCGGTCACATCCCCCGGTGTTAACGTCCCATTCCTAGCAGTCACCTCTCCGGTCACATCCCCCGATGTTACTGTATAATGTCCCATTCCCAGCAGTCACCTCTCCGGTCACATCTCCCCGGTGTTACTGTATAACGTCCCATTCCTAGCAGTCACCTCTCCGGTCACATCCCCCGGTGTTACTGTATAATGTCCCATTACCAGCAGTCACCTCTCCTGTCACATCCCCAGTGTTACTGTATAACATCCCATTCCCAGCAGTCACCTCTCCCCGGTGTTACTGTATAACGTCCCATTCCTAGCAGTCACCTCTCCGGTCACATTCCCCGGTGTTACTGTATAATGTCCCATTACCAGCAGTCACCTCTCCTGTCACATCCCCAGTGTTACTGTATAACGTCCCATTCCCAGCAGTCACCTCTCCTGTCACATCCCCAGTGTTACTGTATAACGTCCCATTCCCAGCAGTCACCTCTCCGGTCACATCCCCCGGTGTTACTGTATAACATCCCATTCCCAGCAGTCACCTCTCCTGTGACATCCCCCGGTGTTACTGTATAATGTCCCATTACCAGCAGTCACCTCTCCTGTCACATCCCCAGTGTTACCGTATAACGTCCCATTCCCAGCAGTCACCTCTCCGGTCACATCCCCCGGTGTTACAGTATAACGTCCCATTCCCAGCAGTCACCTCTCCGGTCACATCTACCGGTGTTACTGTATAACGTCCCATTCCCAGCAGTCACCTCTCTGGTCACATCCCCCGGTGTTACTGTATAACGTCCCATTCCCAGCAGTCACCTCTCCGGTCACATCCCCCGGTGTTACTGTATAACATACCATTCCCAGCAGTCACCTCTCCAGTCACGTCCCCCGGTGTTACTGTATAACGTCCCATTCCCAGCAGTCACCTCTCCTGTCACATCCCCCGGTGTTACTGTATAACGTCCCATTCCCAGCAGTCACCTCTCCGGTCACATCCCCCGGTGTTACTGTATAACGTCCCATTCCCAGCAGTCACCTCTCCGGTCACCTCCCCCGATGTTACTGTATAATGTCCCATTCCCAGCAGTCACCTCTCCGGTCACATCTCCCCGGTGTTACTGTATAACGTCCCATTCCTAGCAGTCACCTCTCCGGTCACATCCCCCGGTGTTACTGTATAATGTCCCATTACCAGCAGTCACCTCTCCTGTCACATCCCCAGTGTTACTGTATAACGTCCCATTCCCAGCAGTCACCTCTCCCCGGTGTTACTGTATAACGTCCCATTCCTAGCAGTCACCTCTCCGGTCACATCCCCCGATGTTACTGTATAATGTCCCATTCCCAGCAGTCACCTCTCCGGTCACATCTCCCCGGTGTTACTGTATAACGTCCCATTCCTAGCAGTCACCTCTCCGGTCACATTCCCCGGTGTTACTGTATAATGTCCCATTACCAGCAGTCACCTCTCCTGTCACATCCCCAGTGTTACTGTATAACGTCCCATTCCCAGCGGTCACCTCTCCGGTCACATCCCCCGGTGTTACTGTATAACGTCCCATTCCCAGCAGTCACCTCTCCTGTGACATCCCCCGGTGTTACTGTATAACATCCCATTACCAGCAGTCACCTCTCCTGTCACATCCCCGGTGTTATTGTATAACGTCCCATTCCCAGCAGTCACCTCTCCGGTCACATCCCCCGGTGTTACTGTATAACGTCCCATTACCAGCAGTCACCTCTCCTGTCACATCCCCGGTGTTATTGTATAACGTCCCATTCCCAGCAGTCACCTCTCCGGTCGGATTCAGTATTGAATCCCGGCGGTCGGGTTCCCGGCGTTCAGAATCCCGACGCCGGAATCCCGACAGCCGAAATGCCGACAAGGGGGGGACGTGGTTCGGCCCCCCTTGCGGGCTCGCTGCGCTCGCCACGCAGCGGGCCCGGTGCCTCGCTACGCTCGGCACACTAATTTATTCTCCCTCCAGGGGTGTCGTGGACACCCACGGAGGGAGAATGTGTCGGCATTTCGGCGGTCGGGATTCCGGCGTCGGGATTCTGAACGCCGGGATCCCGACCGCCGGGATTGTAACTGCATCCCCTCCGGTCACATCCCCCGGTGTTACTGTATAAAGTCCCATTCCCAGCAGTCACCTCTCCGGTCACATCCCCCGGTGTTACTGTATAACGTCCCATTCCCTGCAGTCACCTCCCCGGTCACATCCCCCAGTGTTACTGTATAACATCCCATTCCCAGCAGTCACCTCTCCGGTCACATCCCCAGGTGTTACTGTATAACGTCCCATTCCCAGCAGTCACCTCCCCGGTCACATCCCCCAGTGTTACTGTATAACATCCCATTCCCAGCAGTCACCTCTCCGGTCACATCCCCCGGTGTTACTGTATAACGTCCCATTCTCAGCAGTCACCTCTCCGGTCACATCCCCCGGTGTTACTGTATAAGGTCCCATTCCCAGCAGTCACCTCTCCGGTCACATCCCCCGGTGTTACTGTATAACGTCCCATTCCCAGCAGTCACCTCTCCGGTCACATCCCCCGGTGTTACTGTATAACGTCCCATTCCCAGCAGTCACCTCTCCGGTCACATCCCCCGGTGTTACTGTATAACATCCCATTCCCAGCAGTCATCGCTCCTGTCACATCCCCCGGTGTTACTGTATAACGTCTGTAACAGCAGTACAGGGGTGGTATATACAGGCAGCAGTACAGGGGTATATATACAGGCAGCAGTACAGGGGTATATACAGGCAGCAGTACAGGGGTGGTATATACAGGCAGCAGTACAGGGGTGGTATATACAGGCAGCAGTACAGGGGTATATATATACAGGCAGCAGTACAGGGGTGGTATATACAGGCAGCAGTACAGGGGTGATATATACAGGCAGCAGTACAGGGGTATATATATACAGGCAGCAGTACAGGGGTATATACAGGCAGCAGTACAGGGGTGATATATACAGGCAGCAGTACAGGGGTATATATATACAGGCAGCAGTACAGGGGTATATATATACGGGTATGGGTAAAATCCGGAATCGGATAAGACACCGGAATGCCGGACTGGACATCAAACTCTGCATTCCGGAGCTTGTAGTATCCGGTCCGGGGGTGTCCTGTCCGGGGGTGCTCCATCTGATGAGGCTGCTCTCGCACCTGTCACCTGGGAGAGGAGAGGGGGGAGAATACAGCCTCACCGCATGGTCCGGGGGTGTAATAAAAACTGGAACGGTCCAGACCACACGGGGAGGCTGTAATCTCCCCTTCCCCATGTCCCTGGTGTGAGCAATCACAGGCATCCCCCCGGACAAGACACCCCCCGCATGGGACACCCCTCGGACCAGACACTATAAGCTCCGGAATGCAGAGTTTGATGTCTGGTCCGGCGTTCCGGTGTCTTATCCGGGTCCGCTTTTTACTTAGTCCCTATATATACAGGCAGCAGTACAGGGGTATATATATACAGGCAGCAGTACAGGGGTATATACAGGCAGCAGTACAGGGGGTATATACTATATATACAGGCAGCAGTACAGGGGTGGTATATACAGGCAGCAGTACAGGGGTGGTATATACAGGCAGCAGTACAGGGGTATATATAGATAATAATAGATAGGTAACAATCGGTCATTACCGGGTGACGGGCACAGCGATGTCTCCGCCTCCCGGCTGCCGTTACTTCCGGCCCCGAAGCTCCCCCTGCGCCGCTGCCTGACTCTGCTGCTCTGCATGCCGGAACTACATTCCCCGTGAGCCTCTGCCCGAGCGTTCCAACTTACTCCCGGTATTTGCGTGCCACGATCCGGAAGTGGATGTTCTCGCGTTGTTGTGTCATGTCATGTGACGGCCTGACGTCCAATTACCAGCACCAGCACCATGTGATGCTGCCGGGGAGGCGGGGCTGCAGTTGCTTACAGCCGCCATTTTGTTATCTGGACGGTACAATACATGTAGATAAATATGCAGCTAGTGTATCATACAGACAGAGACCCCTGAGGTGTGGTGATGTATAGCCTCGTATGGTATATTGTTATATATGTCTTATATATGTATATAGTGTCATTGTTATATATGAGATCATGTGCTGTTATTGTTATACATGACATGATGGGGTCATTCAGGCCTGCTCACCGGGCTGCTAATCCCTAAGCAACTATCGAGCAGCCGCAGATGCCCGAAACGTGGCGAGCAAAGCGAGACCCCAAGGGGACGATGATGCTGCCTACGTTCCGTAGCGTAAGTGGTGGCCGTAAAGATGAGGAAGATATATATATATATATATATATATATATATATATATATATATATATATATATATGAGGCCGGCACTCCACTGCTCCGTAGATCAGCGATGGACACGGGCGCCTTCCCTAGGTGAACCCTTCCCAACATACAGGCAGGTAGACGGGCGGCACTTGAAATAAGTTGCAGGTGACACACTTTTACGTCAAAGACTTTAAGTATACCACTTGCAACTTATTTCAAGTTGCCAGAGTGCAGCCCATCGACCTGCCTGTGTATACATATATATATATATATATAATATTTGGTAATGTTGTAATTATAATTATTGTTGTGGTACTTGTTTCCTATCTGGGCGCCCAGGTTTTCAACGTACGGCACCGTAATGAAATCGGATCGCATCGGATTCGGTACTCGATGATGTACGATGGCATACGATGCTATCCGATCCGATTTCATTATAAATCGGATCGCATCGCATGCGGTGACGCGATCAACCCCGATTTTTACATTGGAATCAATTTTAAATGGTCCCTGAGACCCGATTTTACATTGATTTCAATGTAATAACCCCGCAAACCCACGATTTGTATAGGAAACCCCCCCCTGATGGTTTAAAATGCGCCTCCATTGTTAACGCCACCCCAGTATTGACGTCAACCCGAAGCGTGGCGAGCGGCGGCGGTACGCGTCCTCCGACTTTTTCATACCCCCACAGGTATCTGCGTGCGCTCGCCACGCTTCGGGCTCGGTGGCTCGCTGCGCTCGCCACACTATTCTATTCTCAACTCCACGCCGACGTGGATAGTGGGGGTATGAAAAAGTCGGAGGACGCGTACCACCGCCCCTCGCGGGGCTCGCTGCGCTCGCCACGCTTCGGGTTGACGTCAATACTGGGGTGGCGTTAACAATGGAGGCGCATTTTAAACCATCAGGGGGGGTTTCCTATATATCCTATGGGCCAACCATAAAAGCGGGAACGAAATCGGATCGCATCGCATCGTTCAATATCGTGTATGTGCATTTGTGGTATCCGATGCGATCCGATTTTTATACGGAGAATAGCATGGTGCGCAATTAACGTAGCGGGCGCCCAGATAGGAAACAAGTACCATTGTTGTTAATATTATGTAACCCACCTTTTTATTTAAGGAATAAAACTACCTAATATCAGAAAGTGAACATGTTAATTAAACTAATATGTTAAAACCTCCAATTCCCAACATTGATCTCCCTGTTTCTTCTCCTCTATTCTGCAGGATATATAAGGACCACCTCACGCTGTAATTAGGAGGTTAGTGCATCGTTATAATCCTACAGGTATAACCCATAGCAAGCACATAGGGAGAATCGTCTTGCATTCCATGAAAATCAATACGTGGAAGAGCCAAAAGCTTTTAAAGGATCTTTATATGGCGCAGTGCGAGACTCCAATATACCTTACAAGTCTCATTCATTTACCCTTAGAAAGGAAGATAGTCATTTATTACATTACAAATGCCAATCTTTTATATGGAGCTTTTAAGAAACCGTTCCCTTATAAGAACAGTATAGCAATCTTGTTTTCCTCTACCTCCCCATGGCAGCATACATATGGGTTACGCCCTCTTGGGTAGATATCTGGAAAGGAACACAAAAAAACAGACACTGCCCCTATATAAGGACCTCCTCCCTTGGGCTCTGTGTCTTTTTTTCCTTTCCGGGTAGATGTGCATGGCTTACCCTGTGAAGTGGCTGAGAAGAAGGCTGGCTCCCCTGCCGAGTGCAGTAAGGGGTAATGGCGTTTTTGGACCCCCGCTGTCGAGGGCAGTTGGGACGTCCATCTGCTGGAGTACCCCGCCGCCAGGAGCGGTTGCGGGTAACGACGCCGGCATTAGCAGCAGGCATGGATACAGAGGGAGAGGCGCACTTCCGTGACGCGGCGCGTGATGACGCAGGGCGTCACGCGTGGTACATAGGAGACGCCTGAGAGCGTCTGAGGTCATCAGAATGCGTCTCAGAGTGTCTGGATGCCGGTGATCGTGCACAGGACTGTGTCCATACGGAGGTGCAGACAAGCGGAAAGCGTGTGTTTGATACCAGCAGACTGGGGTAAGGTCCCGACAAGCAGCAGCGCTGCTGGGACTTGGTTGTTTTACTTACCTATAACGGAGGTCTCATGTTGTTTCAGTGAGTCTGTGATAAAAATAATAATGGAGGAAGAGAAAAAACAGCCGAGTAAGCCAGGGTAAGCCACATTGAAATAGCGCTGTTTTGGCTAAGAAAATTTTTTTATGCATATAACCAAAATAGGGTTTTTCTGCTAGGTCTGATACTGGCAAAGAAAAAGGAGAAGTTAAGGCTAAGCACAAAAGGAAGTGCTCATCCTGTGATAAAGCATTACCTGACAAATGTTCAGGTCCTGAATGCAGCAAATGCAGGAGCTCAGTACAGATGGGATCTATACAGATAACTGATTTAGTTAAATTGCTTAAAACTGAGCTGGCAGACACCTTTATGTCTAAAGATGAGTTTGTCAAGTCCTCAGGGAAGAGGCCTAGGGCAGTACGTTCTGATTCCGAAGGATCAGAGCCAGGCCCCTCTGGGAAGCCAGAGGAAGAGATGGAAGAAGGAGAAGTATTCCAGGAAAAAGATGGGGTGGAGTTTAACCCTGACTTACTGGAGAACCTACTTTGCTTAGTGCATAAGTCACTCAACATAGAGGACCCTCAGGAGGAGGGTAAGCTGCAGGATCTTTTGTTTAAGGACAAAAAGAGGAAAAATAAAGCCTTTCCATTATCTAAGACACTACAAGAGGTAGTGGAAGAGGAATGGGGACACCCCGATAAAAAGGTGGCAGTACCCCTAAGAGTATCTAAGATGTACCCCTTTGACCATGAGCAGGTCAAAAAGTGGGATGAGGCACCCAAGGTGGATGCGGCTATAGCACGCATCTCAAGGAAAACGACGCTCCCATTAGAGGATGCGAACATATTTAAGGACTCAATGGAAAGAAAAATTGAGATGAGTCTGAGGAAGCAACATACCACAATAGGGGCTTCTATGAAGGCTTCATCAGCTGTAGCAGTGACTACCAGAGTCCTAAGATCATGGTGCCAGGACCTGGAGTCCGACATGTTGGATGGCATTAAGAGGTCAGAACTGCTGAAGGTGGTACAAAACATACAGGTTGCTGTAGAATTTTTATGTGATGCTTCCCTGGATATGGTACGATTGGCGGCCAGATCTAATGCTACAACTGCGGTTATAAGAAGGGCCTTGTGGCTGAAGCCTTGGGCGGCGGACAGTCAGTCCAAAAACAAACTTATCTCTTTGCCCTTCCAAGGGAATTACCTGTTTGGGCAACAATTAGACGAAATTATCACTAAAGTATCAGGTGGTAAGTCGGTATGGCTACCGCAAGATAAGGCCGCAAGAAGGGGGTCATTCAATAAATCATCCCGGTACCAGTCCACGGACTTCAGAGAAGCGAAAACATATAGGCCAGGCAGAGGCTTTCGCAGGCCTTGGCTGGGTAACAGATATAATTTTCGTGGACAAAGAGGCAGAGATGGCAGGTTTGCCTTCAGGCAAAACCAGCAATGACGCCAGAGAGAAAGTAGGCGGCAGGCTGATGCAATATCAACATGCTTGGCATCAGTCAGTACAGGACAAGTGGGTATTGGAAGTAGTCTCGTCAGGTTACAAAATAGAATTTGTCACAGTACCAGGAAGCTGGATGGAAGTATCACCTATCCCCAGCAATTCGGAAGAAAGGGCGGCCTTATTCAGCAGCCTACAGACCATGATAGAACAAGGAGTGGTCATAAGAATTCCCAAACAAGACGAAGATCTGGGATGGTTTTCAAGATTCTTTGTCGTGAAAAAACCGTCAGGGGGGTTCAGAACTATATTAGACCTAAGAAGGCTGAATACCTATGTTCATGTGAAACAATTCAGAATGGAGTCAATCAGATCCATCATACCAGATATAGAAAGAGGGATGTTTCTAACAACAATCGATCTAAAGGATGCATACTTACACGTCCCGATATTTCTGGGACACCAAAGGTTTCTCAGGTTTCGCCTAAGACAAATAACATACCAGTTCACATCGCTGCCGTTCGGCCTGTCTACATCCCCGAGAACTTTTACAAAAATTCTGGTGGTTCTGGTGGCCAACTTAAGGGTGTTAGGCATTGCAATCTGGCCGTACTTGGACGACCTTTTGATTGCGGCAGATACCAAAGAAATGGCGGAAGCACATACAAGGATAGTGCTAGACTACTTGAGACAACACGGATGGTTAATCAACATCCAAAAAAGTCAGCTAGTACCGACACAAGAGGTGAAGTACCTAGGGGTCATTCTGGATACAAAAGAAATGACTATAAAATTAACAGAAGACAGACGCCTAAAGCTTCTACAGGAGGTAAAAGGGATGTTAAGGAAAAAGGTGGTGTACTCAGAAGACTGCATGAGGGTACTCGGTATCCTGTCGGCCGCATTAGATACGACCAGTTGGGCCAGATTCCACATCAGGACGCTGCAGAATTGCTTCTTGAGACAGTGGAACGGGGATGCGAAGGACCGAAGACAGAGAATATATCTGTCAAAAGGAGCGATAGAAGATCTGCTCTGGTGGTCAAAAGCACACAGGCTGACCAAGGGGAAGTCATTCGCGACCAGTCCACAAGTAGTGGTGACAACGGACGCCAGCGAGACAGGATGGGGCGCGGTGTGCGAAGAGCAGTCGACACAAGGAGAATGGGACCAGGCTATGGGCCGGCAACATTCAAACGTAAGAGAGATGCGGGCGGTGTTCTTGGCATGTCAAGAATTTCAAGAGCTAATAAGAGGCAAAGATCTGATAATAAGATCGGACAACCAGTCAGTGGTCATGTACCTGAACAAGCAAGGGGGTACAAGGAGCCGGAAACTGATGGCAGAAGTCACGCTTATCCTGAAATGGGCAGAACGTCATGTCAGGAGCATCTCGGCAGTGTTCGTGGCAGGGAGAGAAAACGTCAGGGCAGACGCTCTGAGCAGGTACAGGCTAGTCCCAGGAGAGTGGGAGTTGTCAGCAGCGGTGTTTACACAACTGACAAAAGAATGGGGGGTACCAGAAGTGGACCTGATGGCAACGGCAAGCAATGCAAAGGTTCCAAGGTTCATCTCCAGACACTGGGAGCCGACAGCATGGCAGACGGACGCTCTCACGGCGAAGTGGGGAGCGGAGCTGGTGTATGCGTTTCCCCCGTTTACAATCATCCACAGATTCCTGAACAAAGTACAGCGAGAGACTGCCACGGTAATAACAATCCTGCCCTACTGGCCAAGAAGACCTTGGTTTGCCAAACTAGTAAGGATGGCGATAGCGGGGCCATGGTTCCTACCCGACCACGAGGATCTCATCGGGCAGGGTCGGTTTCATCAACGACAGCCAGCAAGCTGGAGCCTGGCGGCCTGGTTACTGAAACCAGGACACTTAGAGGGAAAGGGTTTTCCCAGAAAGTAGTCGACACATTACTGAAAGCAAGGAAGAAGTCGACATCCGTGACTTATTATAGAATATGGGGCAAGTATGTATTCTTCTGTAAAGAAAATAACAAAAACCCTAGGTTAATACCTACCATTCTGGACTTCCTGCAAGCGGGATTAGAGAAAAAGCTGGCGGCAAATTCTTTAAAAGTACAGATTTCGGCCATTGGGGCGATGTTGGATACAAAAATTGCGGACAATAAGTACATCCAGAGGTTCGTTCAGGCGATTAAAAAGATCAGGCCAACCTTCCACAACCCCATGGCCCCGTTGGATCTTAATCTGGTACTTAACGCACTGACGGAGGCTCCATTCGAGCCTATAGAGGAGATATCGCTCAAGTATCTTACGATGAAAGTGGTTTTTCTTATAGCCATTACGTCAGCAAGGAGAGTATCTGAGCTCCAGGCCCTGTGGGTGCAAGAACCATTTTTAAACTTCTTCGAAGACAGGGCAGTGCTGAGGACGAATCCTACATTTTTACCTAAAGTAGTTTCCAGCTTCCATCTCAACCAAGAAATAATCCTTCCTTCATTCTGTGCGAATCCTAAGAATACTAAAGAAGAAAGGCTACACAATCTAGATGTGACGAGGGCCTTAAAAGCTTACATAAGAAGGGTACAGGCTTTTAGGAAATCAAAAAGACTGTTCGTACTGATGGAAGGCAGGAATAAAGGGCTGGGAGCTACCAAAACTACCATTTCAAGATGGATTAAAGCATGCATCGGTGAAGCATACAAAATTAGGAAAGTGGAAATCCCGGTGGGGCTTAAAGCCCATTCGACCAGGTCCTTGGCGGCATCCTGGGCCGAAAGGGAGTCCACATCAATAGAAGAAGTATGCAGAGCAGCGTGCTGGTCATCTGCACACACGTTTACCAAGCACTACAGGGTAGACGTCACAGCATCCCAAGATGCCAGCATGGGGCGCAAAATATTGAGCGCAGTCGTATGATAGTAATACGTACAATCTACAGACGGAGGTGGTGAAGTAACCGTATCCTTTCGTAATTATGTATGTCCCACCCAGTGAAGTAAAACTGCTTGGGTATACCCATATGTATGCTGCCATGGGGAGGTAGAGGAAAGTACAGATTAGTACCTGTTAATAGGCTTTTCTCTACTCCACCATGGCAGCCGTTTTTCCCGTCCCATTTAAGTATTTAAGTATTTAAGTATTATGTTATAAGGAGCTGTTTAATAAGACACAGAGCCCAAGGGAGGAGGTCCTTATATAGGGGCAGTGTCTGTTTTTTTGTGTTCCTTTCCAGATATCTACCCAAGAGGGCGTAACCCATATGTATGCTGCCATGGTGGAGTAGAGGAAAGCCTATTAACAGGTACTAATCTGTACTATGTCTGCACAGGGAGAATAGGCTACTTATACCACAGCAAAATCCAGGATCCAACGTGTCAACCTCTCCATAGCAGATTCTGGATTCAACACATTTACACTGCAGTGTCTACCCGGGATATTCCTGGGTTGTCACTATTCACAATGCACGCGGTGACTGCTGGGAATGGGACGTTATACAGTAACACCGGGGGATGTGACCGGAGAGGTGACTGCTGGGAATGGGACGTTATACAGTAACACCGGGGGGATGTGACTGGAGAGGTGACTGCTGGGAATGGGACGTTATACAGTAACACAGGGGGATGTGACCGGAGAGGTGACTGCTGGGAATGGGACGTTATACAGTAACACCGGGTGATGTGACCGGAGAGGTGACTGCTGGGAATGGGTCGTTATACAGTAACACCGGGGATGTGACCGGAGAGGTGACTGCTGGGAATAGGACGTTATACAGTAACTCCGGGGGATGTGACCGGAGAGGTGACTGCTGGGAATGGGACGTTATACAGTAACACCGGGGGATGTGACCGGAGAGGTGACTGCTGGGAATGGGACGTTATACGGTAACACCGGGGGATGTGACAGGAGAGGTGACTGCTGGGAATGGGACGTTATACAGTAACACCGGGGGATGTGACCGGAAAGGTGACTGCTGGGAATGGGCCGTTATACAGTAACACCGGGGGTTGTGACTGGAGGGGTGACTGCTGGGAATGGGCCGTTATACAGTAACACCGGGGGATGTGACCGGAGAGGTGACTGCTGGGAATGGGACGTTATGCAGTAACACCGGGGATGTGACCGGAGAGGTGACTGCTGGGAATGGGACGTTATGCAGTAACACCGGGGGATGTGACCAGAGAGGTGACTGCTGAGAATGGGACGTTATACAGTAACACCGGGGGATGTGACCGGAGAGGTGACTGCTGGGAATGGGACGTTATACAGTTACACCGGGGGATGTGACCGGAGAGGTGACTGCTGGGAATGGGACGTTATACAGTAACACCGGGGGATGTGACCGGAGAGGTGGCTGCTGGGAATGGGACGTTATACAGTAACACCGGGGATGTGACCTGAGAGGTGACTGCTGGGAATGGGACGTTATATAGTAGCACCGGGGGATGTGACCTGAGAGGTGACTGCTGGGAATGGGACGTTATATGGTAACACCGGGGGATGTGACAGGAGAGGTGACTGCTGGGAATGGGACGTTATACAGTAACACGGTGGGATGTGACCGGAGAGGTGACTGCTGGGATTGGGACGTTTTACAGTAATACTGGGGGATCTGTTTGGGTGATAATTGTGTGTGTCAGGTGCCTATAAGGTGTCAGGATGTCACTGTCTATCTTTCCATGCAGGAGGGGGAGTATATAGAGGAACACAGGGGTCTGTACAAGAACGTGATGATGGAGAATTACCGGCCCCTCACATCACTGGGTAAGAGGAGACATTTATTGTGCAGGGGAGGTCAGGTATGGGGGTCCCCTATATACACCCAGCATCTGATAATCACATATATACCATGTCCTCAGTCACTGCGTGTTTCCTACAGATGGGCCCAGTAACAGGAATACCCCAGAGTGACGTCCCCGTCCTCTGTATTCCCAGGATAATCACATATATACAATGTCCTCAGTCACTGTGTGTCTCCTACAGATGGGGCCAGTGACAGGAATACCCCAGACAAATGTCCCCGTCCTCTGTATTCCCAGGATAATCACATATATACCATGTCCTCAGTCACTGCGTGTCTCCTACAGATGGGCCCAGTAACAGGAATACCCCAGAGAGAGGTCCCCGTCCTCTGTATTCCCAGGATAATCACATATATACAATGTCCTCAGTCACTGCGTGTCTCCTACAGATGGGGCCAGTAACAGGAATACCCCAGAGAGATGTCCCCGTCCTCTGTATTCCCAGGATAATCACATATATACAATGTACTCAGTCACTGTGTCTCTCCTACAGATGGGCCAGTAACAGGAATACCCCAGAGAGATGTCCCCGTCCTCTGTATTCCCAGGATAATCACATATATACAATGTCCTCAGTCACTGTGTGTCTCCTACAGATGGGCCCAGTAACAGGAATACCCCAGAGAGATGTCCCCGTCCTCTGTATTCCCAGGATAATCACATATATACCATGTCCTCAGTCACTGCGTGTCTCCTACAGATGGGGCCAGTAACAGGAATACCCCAGAGAGATGTCCCCGTCCTCTGTATTCCCAGGATAATCACATATATACAATGTCCTCAGTCACTGTGTGTCTCCTACAGATGGGCCCAGTAACAGGAATACCCCAGAGAGATGTCCCCGTCCTCTGTATTCCCAGGATAATCACATATATACAATGTCCTTAGTCACTGCGTGTCTCCTACAGATGGGCCCAGTAACAGGAATACCCCAGAGAGATGTCCCCGTCCTCTGTATTCCCAGGATAATCACATATATACCATGTCCTCAGTCACTGCGTGTCTCCTACAGATGGGCCCAGTAACAGGAATACCCCAGAGAGATGTCCCCGTCCTCTGTATTCCCAGGATAATCACATATATACAATGTCCTTAGTCACTGCGTGTCTCCTACAGATGGGCCCAGTAACAGGAATACCCCAGAGAGATGTCCCCGTCCTCTGTATTCCCAGGATTGTACAGAGGAGAATCACAGGACCCCACAGGAGGATCAGGTATGTGGGATTTAGGGTCTCCCAAATATACCAAAGTGACTGTCACTATATGATCTGTACAGAAGCTGTGTGTTTTATAGCATCTTGTACTATATTTAGGAAGATGATCAGACTAACATGAAGGCAGAAGATACAGAGGGAGGAGAAGAGACGTATGTGACTGATATGAAGGTAGAAGATACAGAGGGAGAAGAAGAGACGTATGTGACTGATATGAAGGCAGAAGATACAGAGGGAAGCGAAGAGACGTATGTGACTGATATGAAGGCAGAAGATACAGAGGGAGAAGAAGAGACGTATGTGACTGATATGAAGGCAGAAGATACAGAGGGAGAAGAAGAGACATATGTGACTGATATGAAGGCAGAAGATACAGAGGGAGAAGAAGACACGTATGTGACTGATATGAAAGCAGAAGATACAGAGGGAGAAGAAGAGACGTATGTGACTGATATGAAAGCAGAAGATACAGAGGGAGAAGAGGAGACGTATGTGAGGGGTGATCAGCAGTGTAAGGAGGAGGAAATCCCTACAGATATCAGCACAGGTAAGTAATAAACACCTAATCCATAAACATTCTCCTTTCTCAGTCACTACAGCAATCTCTTGTTCTACACTCTCCTCTGTTAGTCCAGTGGGGGAGTCAAGAGCCATTAGCCTGTAAGAGATTCCTTCGGAAAGTGGTACCACCTACCCAAAAATCAAGTGTATTTCTTGGGGCTTCTCCAGCCTACCTTCTGTTAGTAACTTTGAGGCTCAGTGAAAACAGGGAAAATGTAACCTAAAGTTTTTGCCATGTAAAGCAGAGAGTATCACAGTGACCGCCGTGTAATGCAGAGTATCACAGTGACCGCCGTGTAATGCAGAGTATCACAGTGACCGCCGTGTAATGCAGAGTATCACAGTGACCGCCATGTAAAGCAGAGAACATCACAGTGACCGCCGTGTAAAGCAGAGAGTATCACAGTGACCGCCATGTAAAGCAGAGAGCATCACAGTGACCACCATGTAAAGCAGATAGTATCACAGTCTGTATATATTTAAGTCCAAAGTGGACGCAGGTGATTAAAGGATGACACACAATATAAAACATAAAAGGATGCGATACAGCTTATGCACAGAAGAAACAGTATTACAAAAAGTATGCAAATGCAGGCACAGCTAACACATAAAACTAGCACATATAAGGAATATCAATTACCGTCAAGAGGAAGCAGATACCACGACCGGATAAGAATCCCCAAGCTCTTGGGATATGCGTTCTGGCTAGATCACATATAATAATGAGCTCAGGGATCCCGGGCTTAGGCCTTTAAAGCAAAGGGGTGTGGGGTCAGACTGTATGATCATTGGGTAAAGGAAAGGGGCTTGGGCAACTCTTCATTGGCTCTCAGCTTCACAGGGTCGTCTTCCTGTTCATGGGAATCTTGCCAGAGCATGCTTGTTTCCTTTGTTCTTGGACTGAGGCGAAACTGGGAACTGATGTGAGCTGGAATTATACAGTAGTAATTGTTTCTTATGCACACTGATTCGTTATATAACACAGACTCGGTATCTGTAAGGTCATATATAGTGATTGTTTCACTATACTGACCTTTGCGACTGTTGACGGTAATTGTAACAGGTTAAATCAAAGCAACATTGTGTTTCTCGCAAACAAAGAAAGACAAAAGGGAACATTTCTTTAAGAATTAACCATTAATGTTTCACGTCCGACCTTGGTAGTTACGTTTAAGCTAATAAGACGCAAATGGCGTACTGGAATTGCGCAGAGGGCGTTAGTAATACCTTAATGGCGTAGAGCTGCAATTTTGACTTCCACAACAGTGACCGCCGTGTAATGCAGAGTATCACAGTGACCGCCGTGTAATGCAGAGTATCACAGTGACCGCCGTGTAATGCAAAGAGCATCACTGTGACCGCCGTGTAATGCAGAGTATCACAGTGACCGCCGTGTAATGCAAAGAGCATCACAGTGACCGCCGTGTAATGCAGAGTATCACCGTGACCGCCGTGTAATGCAAAGAGCATCACAGTGACCGCCGTGTAATGCAGAGTATCACAGTGACCGCCGTGTAATGCAGAGTGCATCACAGTGACCACCGTGTAATGCAGAGTGCATCACAGTGACCGCCGTGTAATGCAGAGTGCATCACAGTGACCGCCGTGTAATGCAGAGTGCATCACAGTGACCGCCGTGTAATGCAGAGTGCATCACAGTGACCGCCGTGTAATGCAGAGAACATCACAGTGACCGCCGTGTAATGCAGAGAACATCACAGTGAATGCTGTGTAATGCAGAGAACATCCCAGTGACCGCCATGCAATGCAGAGAGCATCCCAGTGACCGCCGTGTAATGCAGAGTATCACAGTGACCGCCGTGTAATGCAGAGAACATCACAGTGACCGCCATGTAATGCAGAGTATCACAGTGACCGCCGTGTAATGCAGAGAACATCACAGTGACCGCCATGCAATGCAGAGAGCATCACAGTGACCGCCATGTAATGCAGAGTATCACAGTGACCGCCATGTAATGCAGAGAACATCACAGTGACCGCCATGTAATGCAGAGAACATCACAGTGACCGCCATGTAATGCAGAGTACCACAATGACCGCCATGTAATGCAGAGTATCACAGTGACCGCCGTGCAATGCAGAGAGCATCACAGTGACCGCTGTGTAATGCAGAGAACATCACAGTGACCGCTGTGTAATGCAGAGTATCACAGTGACCGCTGTGTAATGCAGAGTATCACAGTGACTGCCATATAATGCAGAGTATCACCTTGACCGCCGTGTAATGCAGAGTATCTCAGTGACCGGCGTGTAATGCAGAGAACATCACAGTGACTGCCATGTAATGCAAAGTATCACAGTGATCGCCATGTAATGCAGAGTATCACAGTGACCGCCATGTACTGACCACCATGTAATGCAGAGTATCACAGTGACCGCCATGTAATGCAGAGTATCACAGTGACCGCCATGTAATGCAGAGTATCACAGTGACCGCCATGTAATGCAGAGAGTATCACAGTGACTGCCATGTAATGCAGAGTATCACAGTGTCCGCCATGTAATGCAGAGTATCACAGTGACCGCCATGTAATGCAGAGTATCACAGTGACCGCCATGTAATACAGAGTATCACAGTGACCGCCATGTAATGCAGAGAGTATCACAGTGACCGCCGTGTAATGCAGAGAACATCACAGTGACCGCCGTGTAATGCAGAGTATCACAGTGACCGCCATGTAATGCAGAGTATCACAGTGACCGCCGTGTAATGCAGAGTATCACAGTGACCGCCGTGTAATGCAGAGTATCACAGTGCCCGCCGTGCAATGCAGAGAGTATCAGAGTGACCGCCATGTAATGCAGAGAGTATCACAGTGCCCGCTGTGCAATGCAGAGAGTATAACAGTGACCGCCATGTGTAATGCAGAGTATCACAGTGACCGCCGTGTAATGCAGAGAGTATCACAGTGACCGCCGTGTAATGCAGAGAGTATAACAGTGACCGCCATGTGTAAATAAGTAGAAATGATTTGTTTTGCCCTAACAAGTTTGCCCCTGGGCCTGTAGGCACCAGAACAGTAGAGATTGGTCACTATTCCTGAATTGTGTGGTTTCTGTCGCGTCGTGAATAATGTCTAGTGATCACATGGATTATCGGACAATACTTACTAATGGGCACATATAAGACTGTCCTTGAAAAGTGACCACTCCAGTCCGACTTGTCCTTAGCAAGACCACCTACTCCTTAGCCATCATGAGATAAAACCACTGCGCCTCTTGCACTGACTAATAGAATTAAATTGTTATTTCCAGCAGGTGGATTCCCAGGCTGGGACCCTTCGGAGGCGCGCATCGTTTTGTGTACAGATTTTAAAAGCGAAGATGACATCACAGAAGAACTAATCAGTGTGCCCTCTAATAATGAGAAATGTTTTCCTGTTAAATGGGTCATTACAGGGCACAGTACACTTGATCCAGATGATACGGTCTTGTCATGTTCAGAATGTGGTAAATGTTTGGAGTCCGTTATATGTGGGAAATGTTGTACAAACCAATTACATCAAAGTCCCTCCGGTGAGAAACCATTTCCATGCTCTGAGTGTGGGAAATATTTTACACAGAAATCACATCTGGTAACACATGAAAGATGTCACACAAGTGAGAAACCTTTCCCATGCTCTGAGTGCGGAAAATGTTTTACGCAGGAATCACATCTTGTTAGACATCAAAGAAGTCACACAGGGGAGAAGCCATTTCCGTGTTCGGAGTGCGGGAAATGTTTTACACAAAAATCCCATCTTCAGAGACATCAGAGTCATCACACAGGTGAGAAGCCTTTCGTGTGCTCTGAGTGCGGGAAATGTTTTAATCGCAAATCACTTCTTCTTGAACATGAAATGCGTCACACAGGTAAGACACCATTCCGGTGTTCTGAGTGCGGGAAATGTTTTACAAGAAAAGCACATCTTGTTACACATCAGAGACGTCACATCCATGAGAAACCATTTCCATGCTCTGAGTGTGGTGAATGTTTTACACAGTTCTATCAGCTTATTAAACATCAGAGAAGTCACACAGGTGAGATTCTGTTTCCATGCTCTGAGTGTGGGAAATGTTTTAAAAAGAAAAGTCTAATTAGGCATCAAAGAAGTCACACAGCGGAGAAACCATTTCAATGTTTTGAGTGTGGAAAATGTTTTAAACGCAGAGATGGTCTTGCTGACCATCAAAAAACACACACAGGTGAGAAACCATTTCCATGTTCTGAGTGCGGGAAATGTTTTACACAGAAATCCCATCTTGTAGAACATCAGCGACGTCACACTGGTGAGAGGCCATTTCCATGCTCTGAGTGTGGGAAATGTTTTACAAAAAAAGCATATCTTGTTACACATCTCAGAAGTCACACACAACAGAAATCATTTCCATGTTCTGAGTGTGGGAAATGCTGTACAAACAAGTCACATCTGGTTAGACATAAGAAAACTCACACAGGCGAGGGGCCATTTCCATGCTCGGAGTGTGGGAAATGTTTTACAAAGAAATCAAACCTTGTTGACCATCAGAGAATCCACACAGGTGAGAAGCCGTTTGCATGCTCAGAATGTGGGAAATGTTTTAGAAAGAAATCGAATCTTCTTAAACATCAGAGAAGTCACACAGGTGAAAAGCCATTTTCATGTCCTGAGTGTGGGAAATGTTTTACACAGAAATCACATCTCGTGGAACATCGGAGAAGTCACACAGGGGAGAAGCCATTTCCCTGTGCTGAGTGTGGGAAATGTTTTACACAGAAGTCCAGTCTTATTAAACATCAGAGACGTCACACAGACAAGAAGCCTTTTCCATGTTCTCTGTGTGGGAAATGTTTTACACGTAAATCAGATTTTGTTAAACATCAGACAACACATAGAGGAGAACATTCTGAAGTTCAGTCTGCCGTACATTCTGGAACTTCAGCTCCAAGTCCGACCCACGAGATCTGATTGGGACTTTATGCCTGAATCAGACCTGATTGCATGGCCACAAACTCGTACAGGCGTGGATATGCTATGCCAGAACCATTTTAAAAGCGGTAAAGTCCAGCACAACCTGCAAGTTGCAGCCTATTAAATTTCACCCTTCACGCCCAAAAAAAGACGTCTACTCCAGCTTGCCGGTCTTAGAAGTTGACATAAGCTATGCTACAAGTGGCCTGGAACTAGCATTGTACCTGCAATTTCCAACTGTTGTTCACTGACACAATGACTGGGTACCAGTATCTAATGGTTTTAATTAGCGGCGGCCATTTTGTACCATGACAATGCGTCTTATCCATCCAATAGGATTCCGTGATATCCCTGAAGTGCTTTGTGGCAAAATGGCTGCCTTTTGCTGAGTGACGGTGACATTTGTGCCTTCATTGAGGTGACGTTGAATATATGTTGAACATCTGAATTTGACGCTTACAGTATTTTGCTGGACTAAGCGTTTAGTGTGTATTGTGCGCAATGACGAGTGGAATGAGTTTTATGCTAAGTTTGATTTGATACTATTTATTCTTTATATATTGAATAAGAACATTTCAATATTACAGTGTATATATGGACAAGACACGCAATGTTATCGTCTGTACACCAATAAATTAATATAATCTATCACTGACACCCAGGTTGTCTGCTGGACATTTTTAAGATGTTTTAAAAGGTAAAAGAAATTGAAAGCAAGGTG
This sequence comes from Crinia signifera, assembly GCF_055691185.1. Taxonomy (NCBI): domain Eukaryota; kingdom Metazoa; phylum Chordata; class Amphibia; order Anura; family Myobatrachidae; genus Crinia; species Crinia signifera. The sequence continues at coordinate 3,563,101 of NC_139222.1, read as the reverse complement.
ATCGAAATGTCTCATTGGAGTTTTATATTGGTACAAGTGACGATGGGGGGGGGGGGGGGTGTGTGGAGAGGATCCCCATGTGCCTGTGGGTAAGTAGTATAAATCAAGCATGGGGGCATGGCTCACAAGATGATAGAGCGCATCTGATATTGGAGGCTGATTCCTCTCTACTCCGCTAAACCGCCCAACATTTCCATTACAGCTAAGCTGGTCTCCACCATTGATATATAAAAATCGATGAGCCAATCCTCAATGGAAAATGGCGTGGTTGACTTGCGTTTGTTAACCAACTTGAGTCAACCAACTTCATGAAGAACCTCAAAAGGGACTTATATAGGGAAGGGAGGATCAGGCGAAGATATAGTAGCAGAGTAGGAGGAGAGGCACTAGTAGATTAGGAGGGTCAGGAGAAAAGGCAGTAGAGTAGGAGGATCAGGAGAAGAGGCGGTAAGGTAGGAGGATCAGGAGAAGAGGCGGTAAGGTAGGAGGATCAGGAGAAGATGCAGTAGTAGAGTAGGAGGATCAGGATAGTAGAGTAGGAGGATCAGGAGAAGAGGCAGTAAGGTAGGAGGATCAGGAGAAGATGCAGTAGTAGAGTAAGAGGGTCAGGAGGCAAGGCAGTAGTGTAGGAGCATCAGTAGTAGAGTAGGAGGTTTAGGAGAAGGGGCGGTATATTAGGAGGATCAGGAGTAGCATATGAGCATCAGTACTAGAGTAGGAGGTTCAGGAGAAGAGGCAGTAGAGGAGGAGGATCAGGAGTAGGAGCATCAGTACTAGAGTAGGAGGTTCAGGAGGAGAGGCAGTAGAGTAGGTGGTTCCGGAGGAGAGGCAGTAGAGTAGGAGGATCAGGAGGAGAGGCAATAGAGTAGGAGGGTCAGGGGAAGAGGCAGTAGAGGAGGAGGATTAGGAGTAGAGTAGGAGCATCAGTACTAGAGTAGGAGGATCAGGAGAAGAGGCGGTAAGGTAGGAGGGTCAGGAGGAGAGGCAGTAGAGTTGGTGGTTCTGGAGGAGAGGCAGTAGAGTAGGAGGATCAGGAGGAGAGACAATAGCGTAGGAGGGTCAGGAGGAGAGTAGGAGGATCAGGAGAAGATGCAGTAGTAGAGAAGGAGGATCAGGGGTAGAGTAAGAGGTCAGGAGGCAAGGCAGTAGTGTAGGAGCATCAGTAGTAGAGTAGTAGGTTCAGGAGAAGAGGCAGTAGATTAGGAGGATCAGGAGAAGAGGCAATAGAGGAGGAGGATCAGGAGTAGAGTTGGAGCATCAGTACTAGAGTAGGAGGTTCAGGAGGAGAGGCATTAGAGTAGGAGGTTCAGGAGGAGAGGCATTAGAGTAGGAGGTTCAGGAGGAGAGGCATTAGAGTAGGTGGTTCAGGAGGAGAGGCATTAGAGTAGGTGGTTCAGGAGGAGAGGCAGTAGAGTAGGTGGTTCCGGAGGAGAGGCAGTAGAGTAGGAGGATCAGGAGGAGAGGCAATAGAGTAGGAGGGTCAGGAGGAGAGTAGGAGGATCAGGAGAAGATGCAGTAGTAGAGAAGGAGGATTAGGAGTAGAGTAAGAGGGTCAGGAAGCAAGGCAGTAGTGTAGGAGCATCAGTAGTAGAGTAGGAGGTTCAGGGTAAGAGGCAGTAGGGTAGGAGGTTCAGGAGGAGAGGCAGTAGAGTAGGAGGATCAGGAGAAGAGGCAGTAGAGGAGGAGGATCAGGAGTAGAGTAGGAGCATCAGTACTAGAGTAGGAGGTTCAGGAGACGAGGCAGTAGAGTAGGAGGTTCAGGAGGAGAGGCAGTAGAGTAGGAGGTTCCGGAGGAGAGGCAGTAGAGTTGGAGGATCAGGAGAAGATGCAGTAGTAGAGTAGGAGGATCAGGAGGCAAGGCAGTAGTGTAGGAGCATCAGTAGTAGAGTAGGAGGTTCAGGGGAAGAGGCGGTAGAGTAGAAGGATCAGGAGAAGAGGCAGTAGAGGAGGAGGATCAGGAGTAGAGTAGGAGCATCAGTACTAGAGTAGGAGGTTCAGGAGGAGAGGCAGTAGAGTAGGAGGTTCAGGAGGAGAGGCAGTAGAGTAGGAGGATAAGGAGAAGAGGCAGTAGAGGAGGAGGATCAGGAGTAGAGTAGGAGCATTAGTACTAGAGTAGGAGGTTCGGGAGGAGAGGCAGTAGAGTAGGAGGTTCAGGAGGAGAGGCAGTAGAGTAGGAGGTTCTAGAGGATAGGCAGTAGAGTTGGAGGATCAGGAGAAGATGCAGTAGTAGAGTAGGAGGATCAGGAGGCAAGGCAGTAGTGTAGGAGCATCAGTAGTAGAGTAGGAGGTTCAGGGGAAGAGGCGGAAGAGTAGAAGGATCAGGAGAAGAGGCAGTAGAGGAGGAGGATCAGGAGTAGAGTAGGAGCATCAGTACTAGAGTAGGAGGATCAGGAGAAGAGGCGGTAAGGTAGGAGGGTCAGGAGGAGAGGCAGTAGAGTAGGTGGTTCCGGAGGAGAGGCAGTAGAGTAGGAGGATCAGGAGGAGAGACAATAGCGTAGGAGGGTCAGGAGGAGAGTAGGAGGATCAGGAGAAGATGCAGTAGTAGAGAAGGAGGATCAGGGGTAGAGTAAGAGGGTCAGGAGGCATGGCAGTAGTGTAGGAGCATCAGTAGTAGAGTAGTAGGTTCAGGAGAAGAGGCAGTAGATTAGGAGGATCAGGAGAAGAGGCAATAGAGGAGGAGGATCAGGAGTAGAGTAGGAGCATCAGTACTAGAGTAAAAGGTTCAGGAGGAGAGGCATTAGAGTAGGTGGTTCAGGAGGAGAGGCAGTAGAGTAGGTGGTTCAGGAGGAGAGGCAGTAGAGTAGGAGGTTCAGGAGGAGAGGCAGTAGAGTAGGTGGTTCCGGAGGAGAGGCAGTAGAGTAGGAGGATCAGGAGGAGAGGCAATAGAGTAGGAGGGTCAGGAGGAGAGTAGGAGGATCAGGAGAAGATCCAGTAGTAGAGAAGGAGGATCAGGAGTAGAGTAAGAGGGTCAGGAGGCAAGGCAGTAGTGTAGGAGCATCAGTAGTAGAGTAGGAGGTTCAGGGTAAGAGGCAGTAGGGTAGAAGGTTCAGGAGGAGAGGCAGTAGAGTAGGAGGATCAGGAGAAGAGGCAGTAGAGGAGGAGGATCAGGAGTAGAGTAGGAGCATCAGTACTAGAGTAGGAGGTTCGGGAGGAGAGGCAGTAGAGTAGGAGGTTCAGGAGGAGAGGCAGTAGAGTAGGAGGTTCAGGAGGAGAGGCAGTAGAGTAGGAGGTTCAGGAGGAGAGGCAGTAGAGTAGGAGGTTCCGGAGGAGAGGCAGTAGAGTAGGAGGTTCCGGAGGAGAGGCAGTAGAATAGGAGGTTCCGGAGGAGAGGCAGTAGAGTTGGAGGATCAGGAGAAGATGCAGTAGTAGAGTAGGAGGATCAGGAGGCAAGGCAGTAGTGTAGGAGCATCAGTAGTAGAGAAGAGGTTCAGGGGAAGAGGCGGTAGAGTAGAAGGATCAGGAGAAGAGGCAGTAGAGGAGGAGGATCAGGAGTAGAGTAGGAGCATCAGTACTAGAGTAGGAGGTTCAGGAGGAGAGGCAGTAGAGTAGGAGGTTCAGGAGGAGAGGCAGTAGAGTAGGAGGATCAGGAGAAGAGGCAGTAGAGGAGGAGGATCAGGAGTAGAGTAGGAGCATCAGTACTAGAGTAGGAGGTTCGGGAGGAGAGGCAGTAGAGTAGGAGGTTCAGGAGGAGAGGCAGCAGAGTAGGAGGTTCAGGAGGAGAGGCAGTAGAGTAGGAGGTTCCGGAGGAGAGGCAGTAGAGTTGGAGGATCAGTAGAAGATGCAGTAGTAGAGTAGGAGGATCAGGAGGCAAGGCAGTAGTGTAGGAGCATCAGTAGTAGAGTAGGAGGTTCAGGGGAAGAGGCAGTAGAGTAGAAGGATCAGGAGAAGAGGCAGTAGAGGAGGAGGATCAGGAGTAGAGTAGGAGCATCAGTACTAGAGTAGGATGTTCAGGAGGAGAGGCAGTAGAGTAGGAGGATCAGTAGAGTAGGAGGATCAGGAGAAGAGGCAGTAGAGGAGGAGGATCAGGAGTAGAGTAGGAACATCAGTACTAGAGTAGGAGGTTCAGGAGGAGAGGCAGTAGAGTAGGTGGTTCCGGAGGAGAGGCAGTAGCGTAGTAGGATCAGGAGAAGAGGCAATAGAGTAGGAGGGTCAGGAGAAGATGCAGTAGTAGTGTAAGAGGGTCAGGAGGCAAGGCAGTAGAGTAGGAGGATCAGTAGTAGAGTAGGAGGTTCAGGAGAAGAGGCGGTAGAGTAGGAGGATCAGGAGAAGAGGCAATAGAGGAGGAGGAGTAGAGTAGGAGCATCAGTACTAGAGTAGGAGGTTCAGGAGGACTGGCAGTAGAGTAGGAGGATCAGGAGAAGAGGCAGTAGAGGAGGAGGATCAGGAGAAGAGGCAGTAGAGGAGGAGGATCAGGAGTAGAGTAGGAGCATCAGTATTAGAGTAGGTGGTTCCGGAGGAGAGGCAGTAGAATAGTAGGATCAGGAGTAGAGTTGGAGGGTCAGGAGGCGAGGCAGTAGAGTAGGAGGATCAGGAGAAGAGGCAGTAGTAGAGTAGGAGGATCAGGAGGCGAGGCAGTAGAGTAGGAGGATCAGGAGGAGAGGCAGTAGAGTAGGAGGATCAGGAGAAGATGCAGTAGAGTAGGAGGATCAGGAGGTGAGGCAGTAGAGTAGGAGGATCAGGAGGTGAGGCAGTAGAGTAGGAGCATCTGGAGGCCAGGCAGTAGAGTAGGAGGATCAGGAGGAGAGTAGGAGGATCAGGAGAAGAGGCAGTAGTAGAGTAGGACGGTCAGGAGGAGAGGCAGTAGAGTAGGAGGATCGGGAGAAGAGGCAGTAGTAGAGTAGGAGGTGAGGCAGTAGAGTAGGAGGATCAGGAGAAGATGCAGTACAGTAGGAGGATCAGGAGAAGATGCAGTAGAGTAGGAGGATCAGGAGGTGAGGCAGTAGAGTAGGAGGATCAGGAGATGAGGCAGTAGAGTAGAAGGATCAGGAGGTGAGGCAGTAGAGTAGGAGAAGAAGCAGTAGTAGAGTAGGACGGTCAGGAGGAGAGGCAGTAGAGTAGGAGGATCAGGAGGTGAGGCAGTAGAGTAGAAGAGGCAGTAGTAGAGTAGGACGGTCAGGAGGAGAGTCAGAAGAGTGGTAGGATCAGGAAAAGAGGCAGTAGTAGAGTAGGAGGTGAGGCAGTAGAGCAGGAGGATCAGGAGGAGATTAGGATGATCAGGAAGTGAGGCAGTAGAGTAGGAGGATCAGGAGTAGAGGCAGTAGAGTAGGAGGATCAGGAGGAGAGGCAGTAGGAGGGTCAGGAGGAGAGGCAATAGAGTAGGAGGGCCAGGAGGAGAGTAGGAGGATCAGGAGAAGATGCAGGAGTAGGAGGATCATAAGTAGCGTAAGAGGGCCAGGAGGCAAGTCAGTAGTGTAGGAGCATCAGTAGTAGAGTAGGAGGTTCAGGTGGAGAGGCAGTAGAGTAGGAGGATCAGGAGCAGTAGAGTAGGAGGATCAGGAGAAGAGGCAGTAGAGGAGGAGGATCAGGAGTAGAGTAGGAGCATCAGTACTAGAGTAGGAGGTTCAGGAGGAGAGGCAGTAGAGTAGGTGGTTCCGGAGGAGAGGCAGTAGAGTAGGATCAGGAGAAGAGGCAATAAAGTAGGAGGGTCAGGAGAAGATGCATTAGTAGAGTAAGAGGGTCAGGAGGCAAGGCAGTAGAGTAGGAGGAGCAGTAGAGTAGGAGGTTCAGGAGGAGAGGCAGTAGAGTAGGAGGATCAGGATAAGAGGCAGTAGAGGAGGATCAGGAGTAGAGTAGGAGCATCTGTACTAGAGTAGGAGGTTCAGGAGGAGAGGCAGTAGAGTAGTAGAATCAGGAATAGAGTAGGAGGGTCAGAAGGCAACACAGTAGTGTAGGAGGGTGAGGAGGAGAGGCAGTAGAGTAGGATGGTCAGGAGGAGAGGCAGTAGAGTAGGAGGATCAGGAGGTGAGGCAGTAGAGTAGGAGGATCAGGAGGAGAGGCAGTAGAGTAGGAGGATCAGGAGGAGAGGCAGTAGAGTAGGAGGATCAGGAGGAGAGGCAGTAGAGAAGGAGGATCAGGAGGAGAGGCAGTAGAGAAGGAGGATCAGGAGAAGATGCAGTACAGTAGGAGGATCAGGAGAAGATGCAGTAGAGTAGGAGGATCAGGAGGTGAGGCAGTAGAGTAGGAGGATCAGGAGATGAGGCAGTAGAGTAGAAGGATCAGGAGGTGAGGCAGTAGAGTAGGAGAAGAGGCAGTAGTAGAGTAGGACGGTCAGGAGGAGAGGCAGTAGAGTAGGAGGATCAGGAGGTGAGGCAGTAGAGTAGAAGAGGCAGTAGTAGAGTAGGACGGTCAGGAGGAGAGTCAGAAGAGTGGTAGGATCAGGAAAAGAGGCAGTAGTAGAGTAGGAGGTGAGGCAGTAGAGCAGGAGGATCAGGAGGAGATTAGGATGATCAGGAAGTGAGGCAGTAGAGTAGGAGGATCAGGAGTAGAGGCAGTAGAGTAGGAGGATCAGGAGGAGAGGCAGTAGGAGGGTCAGGAGGAGAGGCAATAGAGTAGGAGGGCCAGGAGGAGAGTAGGAGGATCAGGAGAAGATGCAGGAGTAGGAGGATCATAAGTAGCGTAAGAGGGCCAGGAGGCAAGTCAGTAGTGTAGGAGCATCAGTAGTAGAGTAGGAGGTTCAGGTGGAGAGGCAGTAGAGTAGGAGGATCAGGAGCAGTAGAGTAGGAGGATCAGGAGAAGAGGCAGTAGAGGAGGAGGATCAGGAGTAGAGTAGGAGCATCAGTACTAGAGTAGGAGGTTCAGGAGGAGAGGCAGTAGAGTAGGTGGTTCCGGAGGAGAGGCAGTAGAGTAGGATCAGGAGAAGAGGCAATAAAGTAGGAGGGTCAGGAGAAGATGCATTAGTAGAGTAAGAGGGTCAGGAGGCAAGGCAGTAGAGTAGGAGGAGCAGTAGAGTAGGAGGTTCAGGAGGAGAGGCAGTAGAGTAGGAGGATCAGGATAAGAGGCAGTAGAGGAGGATCAGGAGTAGAGTAGGAGCATCTGTACTAGAGTAGGAGGTTCAGGAGGAGAGGCAGTAGAGTAGTAGAATCAGGAATAGAGTAGGAGGGTCAGAAGGCAACACAGTAGTGTAGGAGGGTGAGGAGGAGAGGCAGTAGAGTAGGATGGTCAGGAGGAGAGGCAGTAGAGTAGGAGGATCAGGAGGTGAGGCAGTAGAGTAGGAGGATCAGGAGGAGAGGCAGTAGAGTAGGAGGATCAGGAGGAGAGGCAGTAGAGTAGGAGGATCAGGAGGAGAGGCAGTAGAGAAGGAGGATCAGGAGGAGAGGCAGTAGAGAAGGAGGATCAGGAGGAGAGGCAGTAGAGTAGGCAGATTAGGAGGTGAGGCAGTAGAGTAGGAGGATCAGGAGAAGTAGAGTAGGAGGATCAGGAGAAGTAGAGTAGGAGGGTCAGGAGGTGAGGCAGTAGAGTAGGAGGGTCAGGAGTAGAGTAGGAGGGCCAGGAGGAGAGGCGGAGGATCAGGAGTAGAGTAGGAGAGGCAGTAGAGTAGGAGGATCAGGAGTAGAGTAGGAGGGCCAGGAGGAGAGGTGGAGGATCAGGAGTAGAGTAGGAGAGGCAGTAGAGTAGGAGGATCAGGAGTAGAGTAGGAGGGCCAGGAGGAGAGGTGGAGGATCAGGAGTAGAGTAGGAGGATCAGGAGTAGAGTAGGAGGGTCAGGAGGAGAGGCAGAAGAGTAGGAGGATCAGGAGTAGAGTAGGAGGGTCAGGAGGAGAGGCAGTAGAGTAGGAGGATCAAGAGTAGAGTAGGAGGGCCAGGAGGAGAGGCAGTAGAGTAGGAGGATCAGGAGTAGAGTAGGAGGGTCAGGAGGAGAGGCAGTAGAGTAGGAGGATCAGGAGTAGAGTAGAGGGTCAGGAGGAGAGGCAGTAGAGTAGGAGGATCAGGAGTAGAGTAGGAGGGCCAGGAGGAGAGGCAGTAGAGTAGGAGGATCAGGAGTAGAGTAGGAGGGCCAGGAGGAGAGGTGGAGGATCAGGAGTAGAGTAGGAGAGGCAGTAGAGTAGGAGAATCAGGAGTAGAGTAGGAGGATCAGGACGAGAGGCAGTAGAGTAGGAGGATCAGGAGGAGAGGTGGAGGATCAGGAAGAGAGGCAGTAGAGTAGGAGGATCAGGAGGAACGTTGATACTTCATCTTCCTTTTGTGGTATCACTTGAAGAGAAGGTGCAAGAGGGTTCAGATAGGTAATTAAGGGGGCCACAGAATGAGGTGTTAATTTTGGATCTTCTCAATCTCTTCCCATGAAGCAGGTGCACTGATAGCAGATGTGGGGGACTAAGAAGTGAATAAAAGGTATTAAGAAGTCGCTTGGGGTTAGTGGTTAGAGCAGAGATGAGCGATTGGAGATGTTTGTTTGGCAGTGTCACTACACAAGAGTTGTAGATTGTCTTATGTGTGAGTAAAGGCGCTAGGACTGATGCTATACCTGAGTTTGTGTAGCAGTCTTGCTAATGTAGGGTGCCACGGTTGGCATCTAAGCCTATGTGGATTGTGTTCTGAGGCTTCACTTCACCAAGGGCTGTTACTAGAGTTTGGTTCAGGTGTGACACCGTGATAGTGAGTCATGGCCGGACGTTGTCTCATGAGCAGACATACAACGTGTGTCCATATAACGTGTGCCTGTGCGGTCACCGTACTCTCTGAAGGTCAGAGTCATTACTGGACCTATTTATGGGACACCAAGCTCCAGATCTAAGATGACCACTGGTTCCCTAAACACGAAGTCACAGTACCACGGCGCACATGATAATGTGTCTTCATGAGGCGGTGTAGCACAGCCGAAATATCTAATGATATAACGGTGCACTGTACTGTCACCTGCTGCTCACAGAGTGAAATACTAATGTGGCATAACTATACATTTTGCTCCCCCCTGCCAAAAAGTTTGTGGTGCCCCCCCCCCTCGGGCTCCTCTCCAGTGTGCTTTACCAGCATGTGACATTATGACATCACGGAGAAGCTGAAGCAGGAGAGAGGAAGAGAGACCAGCAGACACTGCCGCTTCCCTTGGCTCCGACGCATTCCAGGCCGCCCTAGCACGCCCATCCGCCTGCTCATCCTGTACACAGTAGCCAATAGCCGGCTCGGTGTACAGTGAATTTAATCAGTGGGGGGATTTGTCATCTCTGCCATGGCCACACCTGCACTGCGACTGACTCACCTCCGTCAGTGGGCAGCGGCAGGCAGCAGCATGTCAGTGCGTGGAGCAGGAGCCGCCGCCCACACAGACCCCACTGCCACTTGCTTCCCCAAGGGACAGCTGAGGCTGCCTTACAGTAGTTACGCCACTGAGCGGTAGATACCGCTGTGTAGGGATGTGTATGTTGCCCACAGTGTATTATAATTGGAACTCTCACTACTAATAGTGGTCGCTCTTTATTGTTATTCTACAATATTGGTGGTATTGCAGATAGGGAATATTCAGTACTTATACCTTGGACCATTGGAATGTGATTACTATATTTGACATTAGGTATTCCGATCTGTTAGCACCATTGATTTATTTTATTGGAATAATCATAGTGATTTTATTTTTCACACGTTAGCATTAGCGTCGCACAAGGACAAAACAACTCAACATAACTTCTATGTTATTACCAATACATCAGGGGAGGATTACAGGGACACCCACCTTGCAATGCAGGGAAGCAACAAGGGGGTACCTGAGAGATCACCCCTCTGGCGGCGTGTGCGAGGTAGCTGTCTGCAGAGTCCCAAACCCGACACAGCGGTGAGCCTGTTAAACTTTGCTTATTTCCATCTCCTCCAGAAAACATCTTTATTAAGTGTCCACAAGGAACTTTCACTTTCGTTTATAAATGAGGACTGAGAAGTCCGGTGATCGTGTTTAATCATCATTGGCCAAACTTCTCTAACCAAATTCATTTCATTTTTAGTGAATGTATTATTTATGTTATGTTGTATTTGAATTGTTGTTATTGGTATATACCATTATTATTACTATTTAATTAATTAATAAAAATACTGATAAAGCGATTGCGATTGTGTGGCGCTCTCTATGAGATATATGCGAGGGATCTTTGTCCTTGTATATATTTTCTTGTATAGTTTCAGCTTAACGACTTTCCTGGTTGTTATCTGAGAGCAGCCCATACGCAGACTAACGTCAATCTTATATTACTACTTTTATTTGCGCCTGATTCACTATTCTGGTTGTGAATAATCGCAGTGTGCCCATATGGATGTGACAGCAGTTATGTGCTCCCTGTAGTGTTCATTCTAGCCTGGGGGGTCGCAATCAGCTCCTTCTAGAGCAGTCCAGTCTGTATCTCAGTTATGAGCTACAGACCCGAGTGTGCTAGAAGATCCACAAGAGAGAGCGACACCCCAGGCAGGAAAGTGAAACTGCGCAGGATGTGGGGTGCTAGAATACACACTATCTGTATACACATAAAGTAATAAATATGTAATCAACTAAGTTGTCACCTTGCTTTTGTTTTTAAAGACAAGAAAACTGCTAAAATAGCTCCGGCGTCCTACTTCCAGCTGCGCGGCCATAGGGATTGCCGCTGTGCGCTACGGCGCATGCGTTCCACGGAATGTAGGCACAATGGCGGAGCTGTGTATGATATACGCAGTATCAGAACTGAGGACAAACTCCCGAACACACATTTCACATCTATAATCCTGTTTGGAAGTCAGCAGTTCAATATGTAAAGTCAATCCTGGAGGAGATAAAAGGAGATCAACATAGTGCGATGCCGGCACAGTGACATCGCCGGACATCGCATTGCAGTGTTGAGTTATACCGCCTGGATGTATCATTAGAAGGGCGCAGGGACAGGGCTCCGAAAGGAGCCTGTCCCTGCGAAGCCCTGACCCGGAAGCGGGGGGTCTGCGCATGCGCAGTTATGCGCTGACGCCCGCCGACCCCTCTGACCGCACTGCTCCGCACGGCAGTGCGATCCCGCAGCCATAGGCTACAATGGGCTATCGCCATATCAGAATGGCGATAGCCCAGGGGTGCGATGCCGGGCTGTCCGATGTTAATACATCGGGCAACTTCGTATCCCCATAGAAACCTATGGGGGATGCGGCCGGCGGCGCTGCAGGGGGGATCGCAGCAGGGATTTTCAGATTCCTGCTGCGGTCCCCCTTTGATACATTTAGGAGATACTTAATATTTGTGGCTAAACCCCAAAAACGTGTGTTTTCGGCGATTTATCCACAAATATGGTTTGATAAATGGGCCCCTAAGTGAGATATGGCCAGAGGAGTGTTACTGTGCTCCGGTGGTTCAGGAATAAGTCAGATTACTGGATTCCTTCCCTGGATTCTCCTATCAGTCTCATGCGGGATGTCACTTCCACCTTTACACTCAGGGATTTCCTTTGATGAAGCATATGACCTACTTTCCGCCCTAGTTTCTAAGGACGATGACAGTGGAGGGTTGGATTCTTTCTGGGAATTACGGCCACATGAAATGTCGGAATAATGATTACTAATCCACAGATCCGGCCTTGTGAACCCCACAGGCAGAGGAGCGTCACTATCAGAGCCTAGCAGTAACAGCAGCAGCTGGGAACACTCTCCACGCCGCCTTCTATCTCCACAGAAGTATAACTTACCTATAAGTATAACTGCTCCCCCTGTATAATAATACCGGGACACCACAGGCTGCTCCCCCTGTATAATAATAACAGGACACCACAGACTGCTCCCCTGTATAATAATAATAACAGGACACCACAGGCTGCTCCCCTGTATAATAATAATAACAGGACACCACAGGCTGCTCCCCTGTATAATAATAATAATAACAGGACAGCACAGGCTGCTCCCCCTGTATAATAATACCGGGACACCACAGGCTGCTCCCCCTGTATAATAATACCGGGACACAACAGGCTGCTCCCCCTGTATAATAATACCGGGACACCACAGGCTGCTCCCCCTGTATAATAATAACAGGACACCACAGGCTGCTCCCCCTGTATAATAATAACAGGACACCACAGGCTGCTCCCCCTGTATAATAATACCGGGACACCACAGGCTGCTCCCCCTGTATAATAATAACAGGACACAACAGGCTGCTCCCCCTGTATAATAATACCGGGACACCACAGGCTGCTCCCCCTGTATAATAATACCGGGACACCACAGGCTGCTCCCCTGTATAATAATACCGGGACACCACAGGCTGCTCCCCCTGTATAATAATACCGGGACACCTCAGGCTGCTCCCCCTGTATAATAATACCGGGACACCACAGGCTGCTCCCCCTGTATAATAATAACAGGACACCACAGGCTGCTCCGCTGTATAATAATAATAACAGGACACCACAGGCTGCTCCCCTGTATAATAATAATAATAACAGGACAGCACAGGCTGCTCCCCCTGTATAATAATACCGGGACACCACAGGCTGCTCCCCCTGTATAATAATACCGGGACACAACAGGCTGCTCCCCCTGTATAATAATACCGGGACACCACAGGCTGCTCCCCCTGTATAATAATAACAGGACACCACAGGCTGCTCCCCCTGTATAATAATAACAGGACACCACAGGCTGCTCCCCCTGTATAATAATACCGGGACACCACAGGCTGCTCCCCCTGTATAATAATAACAGGACACAACAGGCTGCTCCCCCTGTATAATAATACCGGGACACCACAGGCTGCTCCCCCTGTATAATAATACCGGGACACCACAGGCTGCTCCCCTGTATAATAATACCGGGACACCACAGGCTGCTCCCCCTGTATAATAATACCGGGACACCTCAGGCTGCTCCCCCTGTATAATAATACCGGGACACCACAGGCTGCTCCCCCTGTATAATAATAACAGGACACCACAGGCTGCTCCCCCTGTATAGTAATAACAGGACACCACAGGCTGCTCCCCCTGTATAATAATAAAGGGACACCACAAGCTGCTCCCCATGTATAATAATAACAGGACACCACAGGCTGCTCCCCCTGTATAATAATAACGACACCACAGACTACTCCCCCTGTATAATACTAACAGGACACCACAGGCTGCTCCCCCTGTATAATAATAACAGGACACCACAGGCTGCTCCCCCTGTATAATAATAACAGGGCACCACAAGCTGCTCCCCCTGTATAACAATAATGGGACACCACAGGCTGCTCCCCCTGTATAATAATAACAACAGGACACCACAGGATGCTCCCCTGTATAATAATCACAGGACACCACAGGCTGCTCCCCCTGTATAATAATAATAACAACAGCACACCACAGGCTACTCCACCTGTATAATAATAACAGGACACCACAGGCTGCTCCCCCTGTATAATAGTAACAGGACACCACAGGCTGCTCCCCCTGTATAATAATAACAGGACACCACAGGCTTCTCCCCCTGTATAATAATAACAGGACACCACAGGCTTCTCCCCTGTATAATAATAACAGCACACCACAGGCTGCTCCCCCTGTATAATAATAACAGGATACCACAGACTGCTCCCCCTGTATAATAATAACAGGACACCACAGGCTGCTCCCCCTTTATAATAATACCGGGATGCCACAGGCTGCTCCCCCTGTATAATAATAACAGGACACCACAGGCTGCAGCCCCTGTATAATAATAAAGGGACACCACAGGCTGCTCCCCATGTATAATAATAACAGGACACCACAGGCTGCTCCCCTGTATAATAATAACAGGACACCAGGCTGCTCCCCCTGTATAATAATAACAGGACACCACAGGCTGCTCCCCCTGTATAATAACAGGACACCACAGGCTGCTCCCCTGTATAATAATAATAATAGGACACCACAGGCTGCTCCCCCTGTATTATAATAATAATAATAATAACAACAGGACACCACAGGCTGCTCCCCCTGTATAATAATGGTAGTAGGACACCACAGGCTGCTCCCCCTGTTTTATAATAATAACAGGACATCACAGGCTGCTCCCCCTGTATAATTATAGTAACAGGACACCACAGGCTGCTCCCTTGTATAATAGGATACTACAGGCTGCTCCCTCTGTAGAAAAATAACAGGACATCACAGGCTGTTCCCCTGTATAATAGGATACTACAGGCTGCTCCCCCTGTAGAAAAATAACAGGACACTACAGGCTGTTCACCTGTATTATGGGATACTACAGGCTGCTCCCCCTGTAGAAAAATAACAGGACACTACAGGCTGTTCACCTGTATTATGGGATACTACAGGCTGCTCCCCCTGTAGAAAAATAACAGGACCTTGCAGGCTGCTCCCCCTGCATAATGAGACATCGGGTGGAACGCACAGACCGGAAGAACACTGGAATGCACATGGATACTTGAAATTTGAACCGCACAAAGCTTATATCATCTGGACCGCATATCCCGGAAGTATGTTGGACCGCATATCCCGGAAGTATGTTGGACCGCATATCCCGGAAGTATGTTGGAACGCAAGAGCGGAAGTTGGGTGTGTACCACCTTCCCGGGGAGCAGAGGCCGCGTCTGGCAGGCGGTAAGTCGGTGTTGCTCATGTATATGTAACATAAGTGCAGATAATGAGGTACAGGGGGGATGAGAAAGGTCCTTCAGGCTGTGACCCTCCCCTCACACCCGGATATAGCTGTATAATGGGGGAGCGGTATAGAGGGGTGTAGAGCCCCAGTCACCCAATAGGGCACCATGTATAATCCCCAGTAAAAGGATGGGGGGCCAGTGCAAGCGGTTCTGTGGCCAGTGCTAATGTAGGACATCGGCATCTCTGGTCCCATCACATGTGTCACATGTAGTGCAGGCGAGGGCTATGGGCTGAGCCATGTACATCTAATGCTGTCCACCAGTTGCTTCCTCGGCGTGTACAGGGGGAAGGATCTGACGTGTAGAGTTAGAGGTGAAACGTGTTGCTGGGGGTTACAGCCTCTTCTCGTATTACCAGGGGCTGGTCCACCCACCGCGTCACCACAGAGCATCACTGCCACCCGCCTCAGCACCAGCAATAGGAATAATCCCACCAAAGACCAGGGGAACCAATAGCGGAACAGGAGTCCACGCTTACCGGTGAGTCGGCTACAGTCACCCTGTACAGGGTAATGACTTTATATGCCGCTGATGGTGACGGCACTCCAGCACCAGGTCCACTAGGCACCGTGCACACAGTATGTGAAGGATCTCAGAAGTAAGCACGATGTACCTTTCATCTGATGCACTAAGTTCCCTTAGCCGACCACTGCGTCTACGGTCCTCAAGGTTGCCCATTTCTTAGCGCTTTTTCAAAGAGATTGAACAGTAAATCTTAAAACTTCGGTCTGCTATGAAATCTTTGCCTGGGAGAGACCTTGTGAATGCAGTATAACTACCCTATGTGTAGATGTGACCGGAGAGGTGACTGCTGGGAATGGGACATTATACAGTAACACCAGGGATGTGACCGGAGAGGTGACTGCTGGGAATGGGACGTTATACAGTAACACCGGGGGAGGTGACCGGAGAGGTGACTGCTGGGAATGGGACGTTATACAGTAACACCAGGGATGTGACCGGAGAGGTGACTGCTGGGAATGGGACGTTATACAGTAACATTGGGGGATGTGACCGGAGAGGTGACTGCTGGGAATGGGACGTTATACAGTAACACCGGGGGATGTGACATTAGAGGTGACTGCTGGGAATGGGACGTTATACAGTAACACCGGGGATGTGACCGGAGAGGTGACTGCTGGGAATGGGACGTTATACAGTAACACCGGGGGATGTGACGGGAGAGGTGACTGCTGGGAATGGGACGTTATACAGTAACATTGGGGGATGTGACCGGAGAGGTGACTGCTGGGAATGGGATGTTATACAGTAACACCGGGGGATGTGACATTAGAGGTGACTGCTGGGAATGGGACGTTATACAGTAACACCGGGGGATGTGACCGGAGAGGTGACTGCTGGGAATGGGACGTTATACAGTAACACCAGGGGATGTGACGGGAGAGGTGACTGCTGGGAATGGGACGTTATACAGTAACACCGGGGCATGTGACAGGAGAGGTGACTGCTGGGAATGGGACGTTATACAGTAACACCGGGGGATGTGACAGGAGAGGTGACTGCTGGGAATGGGACGTTATACAGTAACACCGGGGCATGTGACAGGAGAGGTGACTGCTGGGAATGGGACGTTATACAGTAACACCGGGGCATGTGACAGGAGAGGTGACTGCTGGGAATGGGACGTTATACAGTAACACCGGGGGATGTGACCGGAGAGGTGACTGCTGGGAATGGGACGTTATACAGTAACACCGGGGGATGTGACCGGAGAGGTGACTGCTGGGAATGGGACGTTATACAGTAACACCGGGGGATGTGACCGGAGAGGTGACTGCTGGGAATGGGACGTTATACAGTAACACCGGGGGATGTGACCGGAGAGGTGACTGCTGGGAATGGGACGTTATACAGTAACACCGGGGGATGTGACCGGAGAGGTGACTGCTGGGAATGGGACGTTATACAGTAACACCGGGGGATGTGACCGGAGAGGTGACTGCTGGGAATGGGACCGTTATACAGTAACACCGGGGGATGTGACCGGAGAGGTGACTGCTGGGAATGGGACGTTATACAGTAACACCGGGAATGTGACCGGAGAGGTGACTGCTGGGAATGGGACGTTATACAGTAACACCGGGGGATGTGACCGGAGAAGTGACAGCTGGGAATGGGACGTTATACAGTAACACCGGGGATGTGACCGGAGAGGTGACTGCTGGGAATGGGACGTTATACAGTAACACCGAGGGATGTGACCGGAGAGGTGACTGCTGGGAATGGGACCGTTATACAGTAACACCGGGGGATGTGACCGGAGAGGTGACTGCTGGGAATGGGACATTATACAGTAACACCGGGGATGTGACCGGAGAGGTGACTGCTGGGAATGGGACATTATACAGTAACACCGGGGGATGTGACCGGAGAGGTGACAGCTGGGAATGGGACGTTATACAGTAACACCGGGGATGTGACCGGAGAGGTGACTGCTGGGAATGGGACGTTATACAGTAACACCGGGGGATGTGACCGGAGAGGTGACTGCTGGGAATGGGACGTTATACAGTAACACCGGGGGATGTGACCGGAGAGGTGACTGCTGGGAATGGGACGTTATACAGTAACACCGAGGGATGTGACCGGAGAGGTGACTGCTGGGAATGGGACGTTATACAGTAACACCGAGGGATGTGACCGGAGAGGTGACTGCTGGGAATGGGGCGTTATACAGTAACACCGGGGGATGTGACTGGAGAGGTGACTGCTGGGAATGGGACGTTATACAGTAACACCGGGGGATGTGACAGGAGAGGTGACTGCTGGGAATGGGACGTTATACAGTAACACCGGGATGTGACAGGAGAGGTGACTGCTGGGAATGGGACGTTATACAGTAACACCGGGGGGATGTGACCCGAGAGGTGACTGCTGGGAATGGGGTGTTATACAATAACACCAGGGGATGTGACCGGAGAGGTGACTGCTGGGAATGGGACGTTATACAGTAACACCGGGGGATGTGACCGGAGAGGTGACTGCTGGGAATGGGACGTTATACAGTAACACCGGGGGATGTGACTGGAGAGGTGACTGCTGGGAATGGGACGTTATACAGTAACACCGGGGATGTGACCGGAGAGATGACTGCTGGGAATGGGACGTTATACAGTAACACCGGGGGATGTGACCGGAGAGGTGACTGCTGGGAATGGGACGTTATACAGTAACACCGGGGGATGTGACCGGAGAGGTGACTGCTGGGAATGGGACGTTATACAGTAACACCGGGGGATGTGACCGGAGAGGTGACTGCTGGGAATGGGACGTTATACAGTAACACCGGGGGATGTGACCGGAGAGGTGACTGCTGGGAATGGGACGTTATACAGTAACACCGGGGGATGTGACCGGGGAGGTGACTGCTGGGAATGGGACGTTATACAGTAACACCGGGGGATGTGACCGGAGAGGTGACTGCTGGGAATGGGACGTTATACAGTAACACCGGGGATGTGACCGGAGAGGTGACTGCTGGGAATGGGACGTTATACAGTAACACCGGGGGATGTGACCGGAGAGGTGACAGCTGGGAATGGGACATTATACAGTAACACCCGGGGATGTGTCTGGAGAGGTGACCGCTGGGAATGGGACGTTATACAGTAACACCGGGGGATGTGACCGGGGAGGTGACTGCTGGGAATGGGACGTTATACAGTAACACCGGGGATGTGACCGGAGAGGTGACTGCTGGGAATGGGACGTTATACAGTAACACCGGGGATGTGACCGCAGAGGTGACTGCTGGGAATGGGACGTTATACAGTAACACCGGGGGATGTGACCGGAGAGGTGACTGCTGGGAATGGGACATTATACAGTAACACCCGGGGATGTGTCTGGGTGATGACTGTATCATTTTGTGTGTCAGGTGCCTATAAGGTGTCAGGATGTCACTGTCTATCTCTCCATGCAGGAGGGGGAGTATATAGAGGAACACAGGGGTCTGTACAAGGACGTGATGATGGAGAATCACCGGATCCCACAGGAGTATCAGGTAGATGGGATGTAGGGTCTGTACATCGCATAGAGAAGCTCATTATCCTTTTTCAGGTTGCAGTAGGCCAAAAAAAAATAAAAAATTAAATTGCTTTGGAAACCATCAGACAGGGAAAAACACGCACATCGGCTCCACAGGGGAAAATACATTGTTCCCACATCAAACAAATATCACATTGCCAAACACAGGTGTAACCTTGTGCCAATGCCAATAGTTAGTGTGTAGTGCCCCGGGGGAAGAGTCAATAATACCCCCATGTGGACACCATAGCTGCCATAAGGGGGCAGTATTACAGCAGGACTCCCAAGCTGCTCCTCATCTACCCTGTTACTCGTCTTCTCCAAATCCGATGAATGTCCTATGCAGTCTCCAGGACACTGGCACCATCACGGACAGCCGCCACCAGCCAATGGTAATTAGCGGATGACAAGAGGAGGAGGGGCCACCAGCGAGACCTGGTCCCACCCGTGGTCTCATTCCCAGGTTATAGAGACAGGATTGGAGAAGGAAGTGGCCAGTGAATAACAGTGGAACAGCTCCAGGCACCCGAGCGCACCACGGACTAGCCTCTGAAATAGTGACGTCCCTATGTGATGTATAGAGCAGTTGTGTGTGTCAGTAATATCAGGCACCCCATATGTGTTATTTTAATGTTCTTTGGGTTATTTAGGATGAATATCTGACGTTTATAAAGATTAAATATATAGAGGGAGAAGAAGAGACGTATATGGGGGATGATCAGCCGTGTACGGAGGAGGAAATCCCTACAGGTGAGTAATAATCACTTATTACATATCGGAGATACATATTCTGAATTCTGCAATCTCTTATGCTACACCCTCCCATGTCAGTACTGACTAATGAGGGAACTGTATCTAGCCATTAAGGTAATCAGCCCCTATTAGAATAGAATCAACTTTATTGGCCATGTGTGCTTGCGCACACTAGGAATTTTTTGTGGATTACAATGCAGCATCAAGCAGGGATGAAAAGGGGGGAGGGAGACATTACATATATTACATAAAGACATTACATGCATTTAATTTCTAGCTACGACTATGGTGGTCAGGTCGCCAAGTAGGGACACGTTGTTTGGCTGTTGATATTGGGATTGCATTCGCTTTGATTGGATTGTTCAGGTGATGGACGGCTAACGGAAAGAAGCTTCTTGCGGATCTGGACGTTTTGACGGGGATGGACCAGAACCGTCTTCCGGATGGTAGGATGTCGAACAGGTTGTGACCGGGATGCAGCTTGTCGTTTGCGATCTTCTCAGCGCGTTTCCTTACCCTGGATGATTTTCACTGACTGCTCAGCTGAGGTGCAGTCATTCGTGCAGAGAGAGAAGAGCAGAGGGGAGAGGACGCATCCTTGGGGGGCTCCAGTACTGATTGTTTGTGTGCTGGACGAGAAGGCGCCGGCTTTGACCACCTGTTCCCTGTTGATACTGGGACTCCTAAGGAGAGGAGTTTTGGCTGCAGGATGCCGGGAACGATAGTATTAAATGCTGAGCTGAAGTCCACGAATAGGACTCTTGCATAGGTGCCTTGGTGGTCAAGGTGTTGTAAAATATGTTGCAGCCCGAGGTTGACCGCATCCTCTACACTTCTGTTCGCCCGGTAGGCAAACTGCATGGGGTCAAGGTGAGAGTTTGTCACTTCTCTCAGGTGCTTCAGTACTAGTCTTTCAAATGCTTTCATGGCCACTGAGGTTAGTGCAATTGGCCTGAAGTCATTTAGGTCCTTCGTGGGTGTTTTCTTAGGGACCGGGATGATGATAGAGCGTTTGAAGCAGGCAGGAACCTTGCACAAGTCCAGGGAGGAGTTGAATATCGTTGTGAAGATGGGGGCGAGCTGAGCTGCACAGGTCCTAAGGCGACACACCATCCGGTCCTGCAGCCTTCTTAGGTTTTATTCTTTTGAGTACTGCTTCTACCTCGCCTTGGTCCACGTGGAGGGCCTGGGTGTGGTGGTCTTTGGGATGGAGTGGGGGAGGTATGGCCTGTTCAAATCTGCAGTAGAACTTGTTCAGGTCTTCTGCAAGTTCATGGCTGGTTTCAGACTGTGTTTTCTCCCAATTTGTGATGTTTTGCATGCCCTTCCATACTGCCGCAGGATCCTTTGCTGTGAGGTTGTGTGTCAGCTTGTTTGTATATTCCCTTTTTGCGAGTTTGATACCCCGAGTCAAGGAGTTCCTGGCTTCTTTGTACTGTGTCCTGTCCCCGCTGCTGTATGCCTCCTCCTTAGCTCGGCGGAGTTTCCTGAGCTGGCTACCGAACCATGGCTTGTTGTTGTTAAAGGATCGGATTTGCTTGGTTGGTACACATAAGTCCTCGCAGAAGCTGATGTAGGATGTGACTGCATCCGCTAGTTCATCTATGTCAGAGGCAGAGGCTTCGAACACCATCCAGTCAGTGCAGTCGAAGCAGGCCTGAAGCTTTGTTTTTGCCTCGATTGACCAGTTTTTGACAGACTTGATAACAGGCTTAGCGGACTTTAGCTTCTGGATATATGTCGGAAGAAGGTGGACTATGCAGTGGTCGGAGAGACCCAGTGCTGCATGGGGTATGGATCGGTATGCAGACTTTATGGTGGTGTAGCAGTGGTCTAGTGTTCGTCCCTCTCGTGTGGCATGTGACCTGCTGGGTGTATTTTGGGAGCTCCTGGCTCAGGTTGGCACAGTTGAAGTCACCAAGCACAATGAGCAGCGAGTCTGGGTGTCTAAGTTCGGTGTCCGTTATCAGAGTGGCCAGCTGAAGTTGGGCTTCTGTTGGACTTGGTTGTGGGGGGATGTATACTCCTACTAGGATAATAGAGGCAATTTCCCGAGGGGAGTAGAAAGGTTTGCATTTGATGGTAAGAGTCTCTAGTTGGGGGCTGCATGACTTGCCCAGGGACTTTATGTCGGTGCACCACCTGTCGTTAATGTACAGACAGATGCCCCCTCCTTTGGATTTGCCCGAGAGCTCTTTGTCGCGGTCGGCCCTGAAGAGGCCGAAGCCTGACAGAGTCACTGAGGATTCAGCAATATGGTCTTCCAGCCAGGTTTCTGTGAAGCATAGGATGGAGGATCTTGCAGTGGCCGACCTTGCATCTTGTATTAGCAGAGACAGCTCATCCATCTTGTTCGCAAGAGATCTCGTGTTTGATAGCATGATTGCTGGGAGGGCAGATCTATGGCCTCTGCGTTTCCACCTGACAGCGACTCCGGCCCGGCAGCCCTTATTGCGGTTACTGCACCATTCGACCATGCCAGACTTCCCTGCTGGCAACAACTTTGCTGCATCCTTTCTGCACAGGGCAGCAAGGGCAGTGTGGACTGTGAGAGCTGCCAATCTGCCCACCTCCCGCTCCGTCAGGCCCATACGGGTGGTCTGCTCCAGGGGTGAGCTCCATTTCAGGAGGGCTTCTCTGCTGTGCTTCGTCACCACACTTGGCGGGGTCACCACACTCGAGGGGGTGGTGAATGAGGACAAGGACAGGGGGAGACAAGGGGAGACATATAGTTTGGTTGAGCTGCACAGCTCCAAGGCAGCCTTCTGCGGCGCCATATTTGTGGTATCCAGTATGTTGAAAACACTTTTGCTCAAGTCTATGTAGCTCCAGGTTATTGCTGTATTAGGTTGTTTCTTTCTTGTACAAATATGTATTATGGACAGGTATTCATTAAATAAACTACAAGTAACTTTCCTTTTCAGTTGCTGATTTAGTGATTTAGTCACACAAGTTATTCGGGAACAAAGCTGGCTTCTGGAGAGTTGTTACAAGACAATCCCAATGAAGGTGTGAAATCCCAGTGTGAGGCTTTTGAAGTGTATGTTCTTTGTAGAGATAACCAGTCTCTTGGGAATAAACTGGGCCCTGTGTGATTGTCGAATCCAGGGGCTGGGGATATTTTATTTCAGATTCTTTTTAAGGCAAAGGATCAGAGTTAGTTTCTGAACAGAGAAACATATGTAACTGGACAGAAAGCATAGGTAACTGATGTCAATGGGGGACCTTGATAGAGATAGTTTAGTTTTTCCAGTACCTTGTTCTGTGATGTTCCCTGAAGATGTAAAGCCAGTCCTTGTAGAAGGGGCAGGGGTTTAAATCCAATCCAGTGTGCATCTCAGTGCAGGAGTGCAATCCGTTTGTTCTGAAGAGACATCCATGTAGTGAAGTACAAGTTAAAGGTAAGTCCCTGGATATTTTTGATGATTCTTAAGTCTGCTGTATAGAATTTAAGCTGTTTTGTAGAGATGTTCAGGAGCATGTAAAGTGTGAGGCAGCCATCTTGGCGCTTGCTTGTCTACTCCTGCTCTCCCCCTATTATACTCCTGCTCTCCCCCTCACATCATGTCACTGTGTGTTACCAGTCCAGAGATCTGACCAGTCTCCTCCCCGCACTCTCTGGTGCATCTCATACATCAGGAGCCATCAGCCCCTATTATACTCCTGCTCTCCCCCTCACATCATGTCACTGTGTGTTACCAGTCCAGAGATCTGACCAGTCTCCTCCCCGCACTCTCTGGTGTATCTCATACATCAGGAGCCATCAGCCCCTATTATACTCCTGCTCTCCCCCTCACATCATGTCACTGTGTGTTACCAGCCCAGAGATCTGACCAGTCTCCTCCCCGCACTCTCTGGTGTATCTCATACATCAGGAGCCATCAGCCCCTATTATACTCCTGCTCTCCCCCTCACATCATGTCACTGTGTGTTACCAGCCCTGAGATCTGACCAGTCTCCTCCCTGCACTCTCTGGTGTATCTCATACATCAGGAGCCATCAGCCCTTATTATACTCCTGCTCTCCCCCTCACATCATGTCACTGTGTGTTACCAGCCCAGAGATCTGACCAGTCTCCTCCCCGCACTCTCTGGTGTATCTCATACATCAGGAGCCATCAGCCCCTATTATACTCCTGCTCTCTCCCTCACATCATGTCACTGTGTGTTACCAGCCCAGAGATCTGACCAGTCTCCTCCCTGCACTCTCTGGTGTATCTCATACATCAGGAGCCATCAGCCCTTATTATACTCCTGCTCTCCCCCTCACATCATGTCACTGTGTGTTACCAGCCCAGAGATCTGACCAGTCTCCTCCCCGCACTCTCTGGTGTATCTCATACATCAGGTGTCATCTGTCCCTATTATACTCCTGCTCTCCCCCTCACATCATGTCACTGTGTGTTACCAGCCCAGAGATCTGATCAGTCTCCTCCCCGCACTCTCTGGTGTATCTCATACATCAGGAGCCATCAGCCCCTATTATACTCCTGCTCTCCCCCTCACATCATGTCACTGTGTGTTACCAGCCCAGAGATCTGATCAGTCTCCTCCCCGCACTCTCTGGTGTATCTCATACATCAGGAGCCATCAGCCCCTATTATACTCCTGCTCTCCCCCTCACATCATGTCACTGTGTGTTACCAGCCCAGAGATCTGACCAGTCTCCTCCCCGCACTCTCTGGTGTATCTCATACATCAGGAGCCATCAGCCCCTATTATACTCCTGCTCTCTCCCTCACATCATGTCACTGTGTGTTACCAGCCCAGAGATCTGACCAGTCTCCTCCCTGCACTCTCTGGTGTATCTCATACATCAGGAGCCATCAGCCCTTATTATACTCCTGCTCTCCCCCTCACATCATGTCACTGTGTGTTACCAGCCCAGAGATCTGACCAGTCTCCTCCCCGCACTCTCTGGTGTATCTCATACATCAGGTGTCATCTGTCCCTATTATACTCCTGCTCTCCCCCTCACATCATGTCACTGTGTGTTACCAGCCCAGAGATCTGATCAGTCTCCTCCCCGCACTCTCTGGTGTATCTCATACATCAGGAGCCATCAGCCCCTATTATACTCCTGCTCTCCCCCTCACATCATGTCACTGTGTGTTACCAGCCCAGAGATCTGATCAGTCTCCTCCCCGCACTCTCTGGTGTATCTCATACATCAGGAGCCATCAGCCCCTATTATACTCCTGCTCTCCCCCTCACATCATGTCACTGTGTGTTACCAGCCCAGAGATCTGACCAGTCTCCTCCCGCACTCTCTGGTGTATCTCATACATCAGCAGCCATCAGCCCCTATTATACTCCTGCTCTCCCCCTCACATCATGTCACTGTGTGTTACCAGCCCAGATATCTGACTAGTCTCCTCCCCGCACTCTCTGGTGTATCTCATACATCAGTAGCCATCAGCCCCTATTATACTCCTGCTCTCCCCCTCACATCATGTCACTGTGTGTTACCAGCCCAGAGATCTGACCGGTCTCCTCCCCGCACTCTCTGGTGTATCTCATACATCAGCAGCCATCAGCCCCTATTATATTCCTGCTCTCCCCCTCACATCATGTCACTGTGTGTTATCAGCCCAGAGATCTGACCGGTCTCCTCCCCGCACTCTCTGGTGTATCTCATACATCAGGAGCCATCAGCCCCTATTATACTCCTGCTCTCCCCCTCACATCATGTCACTGTGTGTTACCAGCCCAGAGATCTGACCAGTCTCCTCCCCGCACTCTCTGGTGTATCTCATACATCAGGAGCCATCAGCCCCTATTATACTCCTGCTCTCCCCCTCACATCATGTCACTGTGTGTTACCAGCCCAGAGATCTGACCAGTCTCCTCCCCGCACTCTCTGGTGTATCTCATACATCAGGAGCCATCAGCCCCTATTATACTCCTGCTCTCCCCCTCACATCATGTCACTGTGTTACCAGCCCAGAGATCTGACCAGTCTCCTCCCCGCACTCTCTGGTGTATCTCATACATCAGGAGCCGTCAGCCCCTATTATACTCCTGCTCTTCCCCTCACATCATGTCACTGTGTGTTACCAGCCCAGAGATCTGACTAGTCTCCTCCCCGCACTCTCTGGTGTATCTCATACATCAGGAGCCGTCAGCCCCTATTATACTCCTGCTCTCCCCTCACATCATGTCACTGTGTTACCAGCCCAGAGATCTGACCAGTCTCCTCCCCGCACTCACTGGTGTATCTCATACATCAGGAGCCATCAGCCCCTATTATACTCCTGCTCTCCCCTCACATCATGTCACTGTGTGTTACCAGCCCAGAGATCTGACCAGTCTGCTCCCCGCACTCTCTGGTGTATCTCATACATCAGGTGCCATCAGCCCCTATTATACTCCTGCTCTCTCCCTCACACCATGTCACTGTGTGTTACCAGCCCAGAGATCTGACCAGTCTCCTCCCCGCACTCTCTGGTGTATCTCATACATCAGGAGCCATCAGCCCCTATTATACTCCTGCTCTCCTCTCACATCATGTCACTGTGTGTCTCCTACAGATGGGCCCAGTAACAGGAATACCCCAGAGAGATGTCCCCGTCTTCTGTATTCCCAGGATAATCACATATATACTATGTCCTCAGTCACTGCGTGTCTCCTACAGATGGGCCCAGTAACAGGAATACCCCAGAGAGATGTCCCCGTCCTCTGTATTCCCAGGATAATCACATATATACCATGTCCTCAGTCACTGCGTGTCTCCTACAGATGGGCCCAGTAACAGGGATACCCCAGAGAGATGTCCCCGTCCTCTGTATTCCCAGGATAATCACATATATACCATGTCCTCAGTCACACTGTGTCTCCTACAGATGGGCCCAGTAACAGGAATACCCCAGAGAGATGTCCCCGTCCTCTGTATTCCCAGGATAATCACATATATACCATGTACTCAGTCACTGCGTGTCTCCTACAGATGGGCTTAGTAACAGGAATACCCCAGAGAGATGTCCTCTGTATTCCCAGGATAATCACATATATACAATGTACTCAGTCACTGCGTGTCTCCTACAGATGGGGCCAGTAACAGGAATACCCCAGAGAGATGTCCCCGTCCTCTGTATTCCCAGGATAATAACATATATACAATGTCCTCAGTCACTGTGTGTCTCCTACAGATGGGGCAGTAACAGGAATACCCCAGAGAGATGTCCCCGTCCTCTGTATTCCCAGGATAATCACATATATACAATGTCCTTAGTCACTGCGTGTCTCCTACAGATGGGCCCAGTAACAGGAATACCCCAGAGAGATGTCCCCGTCCTCTGTATTCCCAGGATTGTACAGAGGAGAATCACAGGACCCCACAGGAGGATCAGGTAGGTGGGATTTACAGAATATTCAAATCTAGGAATAACAGATTGTCTGTCCATGTATCTATAGAGCAGCTGCCTTATACCCTGTTATTATACTACTTAATTACAGTTGATTAAATCAATTATGTAGCACTAGAAAGAAAGAATGTCACAGTGTGATGCACCTGGAGAAAGGATTTTTATTAAAATTTATTTTTTTATTGAAAGTATCTAAAAAGTAGCGAAGTATGGACACACAATTGACATATTTGACATACAGAAAACACAAATGTGATTTAAAAAAGGATAATTATATAGGGGGGGCGTAACCACGGCGGCACGCGAGTGAAGCCACGCTCGTGGGAGCTCCGGCATGGCTCCGACCATTCTTTAATCCCTATCCCCTACCTCCGATTGATCCCACTGAATCTCCACCGAGCTCGGCATGAAGGTTGTTTACTTGTCTGCGGATACCTGAGTTGGAGCTGAGGTCCTCTTTGAGCGGGATACAGACGCGGTCCTGTTCTGATTCAAGGCAGGAACTGTCCTGCAGAGTACGTGGTTGTCGGGGACGTGTATTCGAGGCACACCGCAGTACACCGCCGGAAGCTGCCCGCTCTTACCAGCAGCTGTAGCAGCCAGTAGCTCCCTCCGGCGTGGTAGCGGCAGCGAGAAGGTTGAGTGAGGGGGACCGGAGCTGACTGTTGGTGCTCGGCCTGGGAGTGAGCCGCCGGAGGTGCATTGCCGCAAACCGCCCGCTGCCTGTCGACATTAGCAGCGGTACCTTGTCTTACGCAGCGGCAGAGGGGCGAACGAGGCAGCTGAGGGCGCATAGCCTGTGAATAAGGGCCTGATTGGGGCACGTTGCTGGGAATTGCCTGTCTCTGCCAGCAGCAGCACTCCCCATCTGTGCGGTCGTGAGAGGACCAAACAAGGGGAGATCAGCGGCAGCTGTGGATGTCTGGCTGTGAGAGAGCCAGCTCGCGCTGCATACTGGCAGCAAGCATTCTCCATTTGTCTAAATCTTCCCGACACTAGCCTATCTGCACATATACCCTGGGTGAGCTTAGGCTGTGAGAGAGCCGGCTCACGAATAACGAGGACATCAGAAGTCAAGGCTACTGTATACCCGGATGACCGCAGGCGGTAACTATACATTTATGTTACAAGACTTTGCTGTATTTATGAACTTGGTCTTATATGCCAGCGGCCATTAAATAGAAAAAACTTTGTTCTGACTGTTTGTAAAGCTTGAGATACGCTCCTAAGTGGCACCAGATAGGTGCAATTTGTAGAGAGGCGACCATGCCTAAATCAGCCAATAACTCGGCAGCCGCTAGACTCGAGAAATATGCTCGCTCCAATCCTTCCCAACCTACTACGCCACAGACTACCCCCTCCAAGTCACAGCCGCAGCTAGCTGTACCTGAGGTCACTTTACAGCAGGTCTTGGATGCAGTTAATAAATGTGAGACTCGGCTTGTGGAACAACTGAGTAAAGTACAATCTGATATAACGTTGATCAGGGATGATGCCCAAAAGACCAGGGATAGGGTACTAGAACTTGAGAAACGTACCTCAGATTTAGAAGACATTGTAGCCCCGCTGCGGGCCCAGGTTAAGGAAATGTCTACACAAATAGCCGACTTACGTCTTAAAACCATCGACCTGGAAGGTCGCTCTCGTCGAAATAATGTCCGTATTGTAGGGTTGGAAGAGCGAGTCGAGGGTCGCGAACCCGAAAAGTTCATAGAAACATGGTTGCTGCAAGAATTTGGAAAAGACAACTTTTCCTCGCAATTTACTATTGAAAGGGCACATCGGATTCCAGCTCGCCCTCCAATCCCGGGTGGACTACCACGCACTCTTATTGCCAGATTTTTGCATTTTAGGGATCGTGATCAAGTACTAAAACTCACACGGGCAAAAGCGGACTTCAGCTACAAAGGGGTGAAGGTCTCTATCTTTCCAGACCTTCCTCAAGATGTCCAAAGAGACAGGGCAAAATTTCGCTCGGTAAAAGCTCGTTTGAGAGAAATAGACTTAAAATACTCTATGCAATACCCCTCAAAACTTCGAGTCGTGGCTAATGGAGAGACAATTTTTTTTTCTACAGCCGGGGATGCAGGTACTTGGCTGGACAAGTATTACCCGGGCAAGACAAGCATGCAGTAGCAAGTTGTTATTGTTTTGTTTTTCTTGTGTTTTGAAGCTCTATTATGACAAAAACCTTTTCTATGTATCTGTTGGAGGGGGAGGGGGATTGTGGGATTAATGATCCGTAAAATGTTTTGTAATAATGTGTCGGGGCTCCCACCGTGTCTGATGTGGTTATTTAGTAATAGTTTCCCAAGTGTAAGGATCAGGGGATAGTATGTAATGAGGGGTTTGGCCTTAGGTATGCCTTATAGGGGAGGTTATACAGGGTGGGGGGAGGGGAAAGGGTATATGTTACATGTTGTTCGTTTTTTCGCTTGGTCCATTGGTAGAAATGTTACATTGTTTTGCTTCTTCTATATGCCCGATATATCACTTGCCCTGATTTTGTCTCATTGCCATGTCTCCAGGGGTAATCCATACCATTATTATTTTTGATCCCAGTGGTAAACCAGACTTATGGTCAAAATTGTGACATGGAATGTCCGCGGGCTTAATGATAGGGTGAAACGGGCCTTGGTGCTCAAACACTGTAAATCTCTGAAGGCTGACGTAATTTGTTTACAGGAAACACACTTAACGATTGAGAAGGGGCATTCACTGAAAAGACCCTGGATTTCCCATATTTTCCAGGCCTCCTTTTCGTCAGCCTCCAGAGGAGTGGTAGTATTGGTAAAAAAATCAGTGGTGTACGAGCAAATAGCCGACCAGACGGACCCGATGGGCCGTTATGTTTTTCTGGAGGCTAAAGTGGGAACTGCTAGAATTTTGCTATTATCCGTTTACATTCCACCTCCCTTTGGGTTTGATATTATTAGAGCAGCCCTGGAATTTATTGCCGCAAGGCCTGGTACTCCTTTTATTTGCTTGGGGGATTTCAATACAGTCATGAACTATGGTCTTGATATTTGGAATCCAAGGAAAACTACCCCCCAGGGAGAGAGTTCCCTTGCCAGATTTACTGCCAACATGGGTTGGCATGAGGTATGGCGAGAGAAATTTCCCAGTCTTCGTCAATATTCATGTTATTCCCCTTCTTATAACAACTTTTCGCGTATAGATATGATCTTTACCTCTGGGAACTTAGTGACCAAAATATCCAAAATTGAGTATCACTCAAGGGGTATCTCGGACCATTCCCCAATGACAATGGCAATTGACTTAGATCCTACCAAGGGACTTCGATATTGGAAGTTTCAACCGATGTGGTTGACACAATTTGAAAACACGGATGGACTTAAGGTAGAAATGGAGGGGTTTTTTGGTTCCAATATCGAGTCAGCAAAACCAAATATAGTCTGGGAAACCTTTAAAGCGTTCCTACGGGGCACTTTGATTAAAAATATAAAAAATGCTAGAACCCTGTTGCAGGCAAAAGCCGCTAATTTAGAAGCCATAATGATCGCAAATGAACAAGTTTATATTAGGGACCAGACAGACCTTGCAAGACAGGAGTGGTTGCTGGCACAATCTGCCTGGACCACACACCTGCAAGACCTGGTCAGACTTAGATTATTGAAAGAATCGCATATAAGGTACTTAAATGTGGACAGGGCTGGCAGATTAATGGCCTACATGGTAAAAACCGAGGACCCTACTAGGACAATTACTAAAATCTGTACATCCCAAGGGGAAATAGTTGATGAAACCCAGAAAATTATTGAAGTATTCACGGACCACTACAGGGAAACTTATACCTCCAAATTGACATCTGAGTTCTGTAGTGGTTTGAATTATGTGGGGGCCGTGGATCTGCCTACCCTGTCCCATCGGGATAGGGAAGCTTTGGAATTGCCATTCACGTTGGGAGAGGTTGAGGTGGCGATAGGAAATATGGCTTCTGGCAAATCCTCAGGTATTGATGGACTGCCAGTTGAAATATACAAACTGTTTAGTGATACCCTGGCCAGTAGGCTTCTTTATTTTTTTCATGGTATGGAGAGAGAGGGTAAGCTCTCACAATCCATGACCGAGGCAGTTATTACAGTCATTCTCAAAAAGGGCAAAGACCCACTGAGAGCAGACTCTTATAGACCTATCTCGCTGCTTACGGTCGATGCAAAGGTCTATGCTTCAATCCTGGCCACAAGGCTCAGTGGGGTAATTGATAAAATTGTCCATATTGATCAGACGGGATTTAGAAAAAGAAAATCAACAGCTATAAATGTCCGCAGAGTCTATTCCTATTTACAGACAGGTAAAAGTGGGGGTATGGAGACTGTTTTGGCCTCTTTCGACACTAATAAGGCCTTCGATTCCCTGGAGTGGCCATACCTGAAGGCCACATTGGAGGCATTCGGATTTGGACCATGTTTTGTCGAGAGGGTTTTGTTGATGTATCAACAACCATCGGCAAGGGTAACTATAAACGGTACGGTTTCAGACCCATTCCCAATATATCGTGGTACGAGGCAGGGCTGCCCCCTCTCCCCAACGCTCTTTGCACTGGCCATAGAGCCATTGGCATGCAGGCTGAGAAACATTCTGGGCTTGAGCGGATTGGGGGGTGGGGGGATTGGCCTTGTCTCGCTATATGCGGATGATTTACTTGTGGGAACGATGGATTACAAACGTGACCTCCCGAAAGTGTTGGAAACCCTTTACGAGTTTGGTCAATACTCGGGACTAACAATTAACAGCAGCAAATCCCATTTGCTTATAGATTCAACGGACATAGAGGTGAGGGGTGAATCCCAGGGTATCATAGATATACCTAAAGCTGAGAGATTTGAGTATCTGGGTGTCGTGATAACCGGGGATACATCTGAGTTTGTAAAATATAACATCTTACCAGTACTTGACTCTATTAGATCCAAATGCAAAAACTGGCTAAAACTGCCATTGACAGTTTTGGGAAGGGTAAATTTGGTAAAGATGATGGTTCTTCCCAAACTCCTTTATCTCCTTCAACATTCCCCTGTTAACATTCCAGACGCCATATTCAGGAAAATTAATGGAATATTAATATCTTTTGTATGGAGAAATAAAAACCCAAGGGTCAAACTATCGATACTAATGAGACCAAGGGAGCTTGGTGGGCTTGCCCTTCCAAACTTCAAATGGTACTATTTAGCAACGCAACTAGTACATCTACAAGACTGGGTGAAAGACCCGTGTCAATCTGCAGAATTAACAAATTTAATCAATAAAATTCTCCCGGGGTTCTCCCCACTACAGGCAATTTTGATGGGTTCATGCTGTAAGAAATATCCCCGGATATTGAATCAAGCAATAAAAACCTGGAAATGGATCACGAGGGAAATAGGATATAAGGATATTGACCCAGAAACAAATCTTCTTTCTCTGAGTACCTTTAAAATACTTAAAAAACAGCAGGGCATGTTAGCCTGGTCATTCTTTGGAATAATGAATTTGGGCCATGTAGCTGCGCAGGATGGGGTTAAGACATTTGCCCAGCTACAGATTGAGTTCAAACTACCAAACAATATGTTCTTTCGCTATCTGCAATTGCGAAGTGCAACCGAAGAATACTTGTCATTATCTTCTTGTAGTATAAAAGATCACCCTATTAAAATATTTTTGAGGAACATGGCCCCGACAAAGCGAGTCTCCAAATGCTATAAGTATATTTCATCCCTAATCACCAACACCGGTCTGCAAGAACTTATGATAAAATGGACAAGGGAAATCCCCGATATAACACCAGACGATTGGGAGAGAGCGCTTAGTATACCTAATATGGCCACTTCCTCCTTCAGGACTCAGCAGATCCAATTTAATATACTCCATCGTACATACTTAACACCTACCAGAATTAAGAAATTTGCACGGGATAAAATCGACTCTTGTCCTAAATGTAGAGAATTAGGGTGCGACTTTTGGCATCTGATATGGCAATGCAAATTTCTCCAAAAATTTTGGGATGATATTAGGGGCGTAATGACCGATATCGGTATTCCTCGTGGGGAAATGGGACCTAGGGCTTTGTTATTGGGAGTGTGGTCTGGATCCGGACAGTCGGTAAACGAAAAGCAACTTGCAATTATCTTGGTATCAATCGCCAAAACCTGCATAGCGAGAACTTGGATGGCAGCCAGGGCACCCAATCGGATAGAATGGGTCAATATAGTCAATCTCACGTATGAACACGAGAAAGCGGTTTTTTGCACTAGGAATAGTATTGGGAAGTTTCACTTAATTTGGGAGAAATGGTACTACTCCTCTTATTTCAAAAAGAGCACTGCATAAAAATATATAGAATAAATGGTAGGTAAATACAAGATAAATTGTAAGTTAAGGGGGAAAAATTATATCACAAGTATAATAAAATACCAAAAGAATAAAAGCACGTGTGGCGTTTCACTAAAAATACATTAAGTATATTTATTTAATATTGGGCCATCGTGGATTGACAAATCAACCAGAAAAATGGGCGCCCAGGTATGACTAACCTGGAAGTAGAAACATAACATACGGACTGAGTTAGAGTCCGAAAACTATATTGAATTAGGGGTGAATGTGGGAAAGATTGAAACCCAAGAATAAAATATGTAAGAGGATGCTGTTAATACCCATACTAGCACAGTTGATTATAATGGATTGACAAACTAAGTCGATAAATAGGAAAATGGGTGCTTAGACATGATTTACCTGGAAGTAGAAATATAGGATATGAACTAAGATAGACCTTGTAACTATATCTATTATAGAGGTAAAGCTGGCAATGTTTGAAACCTAGATTAAAATATGGACCAGGCGGGAGATATGGGGGGCAGGGAGGAGTGGGGGGATGGGCAATCTACCAATGGTTACAACTTAAATGTTGTATGTGTTCTTGTTTAGTCCTGTTGTTACTTTACTGCCTTATCACTTGTTCATAATTATTTATATATATGTGAAACGTGTAAAGCTATATGTATGTCTGCAAAATTTTAAAAATCAAATAAAAAAGAATTTCGGATAAAAAAAAGGATAATATATCCTAATTCCTAAGGGGATTAGTGGGAGTCACAACAGAGGCTGACTGGTCATCGTATGCTTCGCTACGGGAGCTTCATCAGGTCCTGATGAAGCTCCCGTAGCGAAGCGTACGCTGACCAGCCTCTGTTGTGACTCCCACTATTCCCCTCCCCACATACCAATGTCATTTTGTTGTGAAATTGTCTTCACTGGGCCCGCTGAGTCAGAGACGCGGCGTGTGATGTCCACACCGCGAGTCTCCAGCTCATCTGACTGGCACAGGTCCTCCGGCACTTCCTCACACGCGCCCCGGCCTCTCCTGCCTATCAGCGGGGAACGGCCGCAACTCCTTGTCCGGACTCAGCTGTGGTGCGGCGCTCTGAATGTGGAGTGCAAGTTCACATCAGACGCCGTCCACACTGAGGGACATTGGCGATATATTGCGGCCAACCCGGGACTCGCCGCTGCTATTCATGCGGGTCATGTCATTTATGTTAGATTTGTGTAAAAAACTGTGGGGTACCAAATATTCATTTCCCCACCAGCGCAATATTGATTGCACATGCGGCATTGGATAACATTAGTCAGTTTACCACCATAGCTATTTAGCTTATATATACTTACCTGTATCAGTGGTTCTTACTATCCCTTTATTAAATAAACTCTAATAGGGAGATTGGTTGGGATCACACAGAGTTAGGATATATTATCATTTTTAAATCACATTTGTGTTTTGTGTATGTCAAATATGTCAGTTGTGTGTCCATACTTCGCTACTTTTTAGATACTTTCAATAAAAGTTACATTTTAATAAAAATTCTTTCTCCAGGTGCATCACACTGTGACTTTCTTTCTTTCTTGTGCTACAATGTCAATTTGTGTCCAGTGATAGCACACCCTCCCTTGTTTCCTATACATTATTAAAGGAATATTGCGTATGAGGGTCAATCCTGTTTAAATTTAACATTAATCCTCCTGTGCGACTGTTCTACCCCATCCCCAATTAAATCAATTATGACATGGTATCTGATTGTTTTGTGGGTTTTGTAGGGTGAATATCTGACTTATATTAAAGTAGAAGATATAGGCGGAGAAGAGATGTATGGGAGGGGTGATCTTCAGTGTAACGAAATCCCTACAGATATCAGCACAGGTGAGCGATACACATTTATTATAGAAACGAGTCACATATTCTCCTTCATATATTACTACAGCAATCAGTACAGACTAATAAGGCAAATGTATCTGCCCGGTAGGGAAGTGAGGAGCCATCAGCCCCTATTATACTCCTGCTCTCTCCTCACATCATGTCACTGTGTGTTACCAGCCCAGAGATCTCACCAGTCTCCTCCCCGCACTCTCTGGTTTATCTCATACATCAGGAGCCATCAGCCCCTATTATACTCCTGCTCTCCCCCTCACATCATGTCACTGTGTGTTACCAGCCAAGAGATCTGACCAGTCTCCTCCCCGCACTCTCTGGTGTATCTCCTACATCAGGAGCCATCAGCCCCTATTATACTCCTGCTCTCTCCTCACATCATGTCACTGTGTGTTACCAGCCCAGAGATCTCACCAGTCTCCTCCCCGCACTCTCTGGTTTATCTCATACATCAGGAGCCATCAGCCCCTATTATACTCCTGCTCTCCCCCTCACATCATGTCACTGTGTGTTACCAGCCAAGAGATCTGACCAGTCTCCTCCTCACACTCTCTGGTGTATCTCCTACATCAGGAGCCATCAGCCCCTATTATACTCCTGCTCTCTCCTCACATCATGTCACTGTGTGTTACCAGCCCAGAGATCTCACCAGTCTCCTCCCCGCACTCTCTGGTTTATCTCATACATCAGGAGCCATCAGCCCCTATTATACTCCTGCACTCCCCCTCACATCATGTCACTGTGTGTTACCAGCCCAGAGATCTGACCAGTCTCCTCCCCGCACTCTCTGGTGTATCTCCTACATCAGGAGCCATCAGCCCCTATTATACTCCTGCTCTCTCCTCACATCATGTCACTGTGTGTTACCAGCCCAGAGATCTCACCAGTCTCCTCCCCGCACTCTCTGGTTTATCTCATACATCAGGAGCCATCAGCCCCTATTATACTCCTGCTCTCCCCCTCACATCATGTCACTGTGTGTTACCAGCCAAGAGATCTGACCAGTCTCCTCCTCACACTCTCTGGTGTATCTCATACATCGGGAGCCATCAGCCCCTATTATACTCCTGCTCTCCCCCTCACATCATGTCACTGTGTGTTACCAGCCCAGAGATCTGACCAGTCTCCTCCCCGCACTCTCTGGTGTATCTCATACATCAGGAACCATCAGCCCCTATTATACTCCTGCTCTCCCCCTCACATCATGTCAGTGTGTTACCAGCCCAGAGATCTGACCAGTCTCCTCCCCGCACTCTCTGGTGTATCTCATACATCAGCAGCCATCAGCCCCTATTATACTCCTGCTCTCCCCCTCACATCATGTCACTGTGTGTTACCAGCCCAGAGATCTGACCAGTCTCCTCCCCACACTCTCTGGTGTATCTCATACATCAGCAGCCATCAGCCCCTATTATACTCCTGCTCTCCCCCTCACATCATGTCACTGTATGTTACCAGCCCAGAGATCTGACCAGTCTCCTCCCCGCACTCTCTGGTGTATCTCCTACATCAGGAGCCATCAGCCCCTATTATACTCCTGCTCTCTCCTCACATCATGTCACTGTGTGTTACCAGCCCAGAGATCTCACCAGTCTCCTCCCCGCACTCTCTGGTTTATCTCATACATCAGGAGCCATCAGCCCCTATTATACTCCTGCTCTCCCCCTCACATCATGTCACTGTGTGTTACCAGCCAAGAGATCTGACCAGTCTCCTCCTCACACTCTCTGGTGTATCTCCTACATCAGGAGCCATCAGCCCCTATTATACTCCTGCTCTCTCCTCACATCATGTCACTGTGTGTTACCAGCCCAGAGATCTCACCAGTCTCCTCCCCGCACTCTCTGGTTTATCTCATACATCAGGAGCCATCAGCCCCTATTATACTCCTGCTCTCCCCCTCACATCATGTCACTGTGTGTTACCAGCCCAGAGATCTGACCAGTCTCCTCCCCGCACTCTCTGGTGTATCTCCTACATCAGGAGCCATCAGCCCCTATTATACTCCTGCTCTCTCCTCACATCATGTCACTGTGTGTTACCAGCCCAGAGATCTCACCAGTCTCCTCCCCGCACTCTCTGGTTTATCTCATACATCAGGAGCCATCAGCCCCTATTATACTCCTGCTCTCCCCCTCACATCATGTCACTGTGTGTTACCAGCCAAGAGATCTGACCAGTCTCCTCCTCACACTCTCTGGTGTATCTCATACATCGGGAGCCATCAGCCCCTATTATACTCCTGCTCTCCCCCTCACATCATGTCACTGTGTGTTACCAGCCCAGAGATCTGACCAGTCTCCTCCCCGCACTCTCTGGTGTATCTCATACATCAGGAACCATCAGCCCCTATTATACTCCTGCTCTCCCCCTCACATCATGTCAGTGTGTTACCAGCCCAGAGATCTGACCAGTCTCCTCCCCGCACTCTCTGGTGTATCTCATACATCAGCAGCCATCAGCCCCTATTATACTCCTGCTCTCCCCCTCACATCATGTCACTGTGTGTTACCAGCCCAGAGATCTGACCAGTCTCCTCCCCACACTCTCTGGTGTATCTCATACATCAGCAGCCATCAGCCCCTATTATACTCCTGCTCTCCCCCTCACATCATGTCACTGTATGTTACCAGCCCAGAGATCTGACCAGTCTCCTCCCCGCACTCTCTGGTGTATCTCATACATCAGCAGCCATCAGCCCCTATTATACTCCTGCTCTCCCCCTCACATCATGTCACTGTATGTTACCAGCCCAGAGATCTGACCAGTCTCCTCCCCGCACTCTCTGGTGTATCTCATACATCAGCAGCCATCAGCCCCTATTATACTCCTGCTCTCCCCCTCACATCATGTCACTGTGTGTTACCAGCCAAGAGATCTGACCAGTCTCCTCCTCACACTCTCTGGTGTATCTCATACATCGGGAGCCATCAGCCCCTATTATACTCCTGCTCTCCCCTCACATCACGTCACTGTGTGTTACCAGCCCAGAGATCTGACCAGTCTCCTCCCCGCACTCTCTGGTGTATCTCCTACATCAGGAGCCATCAGCCCCTATTATACTCCTGCTCTCTCCTCACATCATGTCACTGTGTGTTACCAGCCCAGAGATCTCACCAGTCTCCTCCCCGCACTCTCTGGTTTATCTCATACATCAGGAGCCATCAGCCCCTATTATACTCCTGCTCTCCCCCTCACATCATGTCACTGTGTGTTACCAGCCAAGAGATCTGACCAGTCTCCTCCTCACACTCTCTGGTGTATCTCATACATCGGGAGCCATCAGCCCCTATTATACTCCTGCTCTCCCCCTCACATCATGTCACTGTGTGTTACCAGCCCAGAGATCTGACCAGTCTCCTCCCCGCACTCTCTGGTGTATCTCATACATCAGGAGCCATCAGCCCCTATTATACTCCTGCTCTCCCCCTCACATCATGTCACTGTGTGTTACCAGCCCAGAGATCTGACCAGTCTCCTCCCCGCACTCTCTGGTGTATCTCATACATCAGGAGATATCAGCCCCTATTATACTCCTGCTCTCCCCCTCACATCATGTCACTGTGTGTTACCAGCCCAGAGATCTGACCAGTCTCCTCCCCGCACTCTCTGGTGTATCTCATACATCAGGAACCATCAGCCCCTATTATACTCCTGCTCTCCCCCTCACATCATGTCACTGTGTGTTACCAGCCCAGAGATCTGACCAGTCTCCTCCCCGCACTCTCTGGTGTATCTCATACATCAGCAGCCATCAGCCCCTATTATACTCCTGCTCTCCCCCTCACATCATGTCACTGTGTGTTACCAGCCCAGAGATCTGACCAGTCTCCTCCCCACACTCTCTGGTGTATCTCATACATCAGCAGCCATCAGCCCCTATTATACTCCTGCTCTCCCCCTCACATCATGTCACTGTATGTTACCAGCCCAGAGATCTGACCAGTCTCCTCCCCGCACTCTCTGGTGTATCTCATACATCAGCAGCCATCAGCCCCTATTATACTCCTGCTCTCCCCCTCACATCATGTCACTGTATGTTACCAGCCCAGAGATCTGACCAGTCTCCTCCCCGCACTCTCTGGTGTATCTCATACATCAGCAGCCATCAGCCCCTATTATACTCCTGCTCTCCCCCTCACATCCTGTCACTGTGTGTTACCAGCCCAGAGATCTGACCCGTCTCCTCCCCGCACTCTCTGGTGTATCTCATACATCAGCAGCCATCAGCCCCTATTATACTCCTGCTCTCCCCCTCACATCCTGTCACTGTGTGTTACCAGCCCAGAGATCTGACCAGTCTCCTCCCCGCACTCTCTGGTGTATCTCATACATCAGGAGCCATCAGCCCCTATTATACTCCTGCTCTCCCCCTCACATCATGTCACTGTGTGTTACCAGCCCAGAGATCTTACCAGTCTCCTCCCCGCACTCTCTGGTGTATATCATACATCAGGAGCCATCAGCCCCTATTATACTACTGCTCTCCCCCTCACATCATGTCACTGTGTGTTACCAGCCCAGAGATCTGACCAGTCTCCTCCCCGCACTCTCTGGTGTATCTCATACATCAGGAGCCATCAGCCCCTATTATACTCCTGCTCTCCCCCTCACATCATGTCACTGTGTGTTACCAGACCAGAGATCTGACCAGTCTCCTCCCCGCACTCTCTGGTGTATCTCATCGATCGGGAGCCATCAGCCCCTATTATACTTCTGCTCTCCCCCTCACATCATGTCACTGTGTGTTACCAGCCCAGAGATCTTACCAGTCTCCTCCCCGCACTCTCTGGTGTATCTCATACATCAGGAGCCATCAGCCCCTATTATACTCCTGCTCTCCCCCTCACATCATGTCACTGTGTGTTACCAGCCCAGAGTTCTGACCAGTCTCCTCCCCGCACTCTCTGGTGTATCTCATCGATCGGGAGCCATCAGCCCCTATTATACTCCTGCTCTCCCCCTCACATCATGTCACTGTGTGTTACCAGACCAGAGATCTGACCAGTCTCCTCCCCGCACTCTCTGGTGTATCTCATCGATCGGGAGCCATCAGCCCCTATTATACTCCTGCTCTCCCCCTCACATCATGTCACTGTGTGTTACCAGCCCAGAGATCTTACCAGTCTCCTCCCCGCACTCTGGTGTATCTCATCGATCGGGAGCCATCAGCCCCTATTATACTCCTGCTCTCCCCCTCACATCATGTCACTGTGTGTTACCAGACCAGAGATCTGACCAGTCTCCTCCCCGCACTCTCTGGTGTATCTCATACATCAGGAGCCATCAGCCCCTATTATACTCCTGCTCTCCCCCTCACATCATGTCACTGTGTGTTACCAGCCAAGAGATCTGACCAGTCTCCTCCTCACACTCTCTGGTGTATCTCATACATCGGGAGCCATCAGCCCCTATTATACTCCTGCTCTCCCCTCACATCACGTCACTGTGTGTTACCAGCCCAGAGATCTGACCAGTCTCCTCCCCGCACTCTCTGGTGTATCTCCTACATCAGGAGCCATCAGCCCCTATTATACTCCTGCTCTCTCCTCACATCATGTCACTGTGTGTTACCAGCCCAGAGATCTCACCAGTCTCCTCCCCGCACTCTCTGGTTTATCTCATACATCAGGAGCCATCAGCCCCTATTATACTCCTGCTCTTCCTCACATCATGTCACTGTGTGTTACCAGCCCAGAGATCTGACCAGTCTCCTCCCCGCACTCTCTGGTGTATCTCATACATCAGGAGCCATCAGCCCCTATTATACTCCTGCTCTCCCCCTCACATCATGTCACTGTGTTACTAGCCCAGAGATCTGACCAGTCTCCTCCCCGCACTCTCTGGTGTATCTCATACATCAGGAGTCATCAGCCCCTATTATACTCCTGCTCTCCCCCTCACAACATGTTACTGTGTTACCAGCCCAGAGATCTGACCAGTCTACTCCCTGCACTCTCTGGTGTATCTCATACATCAGGAGCCATCGGCCCCTATTATACTCCTGCTCTCCCCCTCACATCATGTCACTGTGTGTTACCAGCCCAGAGATCTGACCAGTCTCCTCCCCGCACTCTATGGTGTATCTCATACATCAGCAGCCATCAGCCCCTATTATACTCCTGCTCTCCCCCTTACATCATGTCACTGTGTGTTACCAGCCCAGAGATCTGACCAGTCTCCTCCCCGCACTCTCTGGTGTATCTCATACATCAGGAGCCATCAGCCCCTATTATACTCCTGCTCTCCCCCTCACATCATGTCACTGTGTGTTACCAGCCCAGAGATCTGACCAGTCTCCTCCCCGCACTCTCTGGTGTATCTCATACATCAGGAGCCATCAGCCCCTATTATACTCCTGCTCTCCCCCTCACATCATGTCACTGTGTTACCAGCCCAGAGATCTGACCAGTCTCCTCCCCACACTCTCTGGTGTATCTCATACATCAGGAGTCATCAGCCCCTATTATACTCCTGCTCTCCCCCTCACAACATGTTACTGTGTTACCAGCCCAGAGATCTGACCAGTCTACTCCCTGCACTCTCTGGTGTATCTCATACATCAGGAGCCATCGGCCCCTATTATACTCCTGCTCTCCCCCTCACATCATG
The DNA here is from genome assembly GCF_055691185.1 of Crinia signifera. Taxonomy (NCBI): domain Eukaryota; kingdom Metazoa; phylum Chordata; class Amphibia; order Anura; family Myobatrachidae; genus Crinia; species Crinia signifera. Next base: position 3,521,540 of record NC_139222.1, on the reverse strand, counting down.
TCACTGTGTGTTACCAGCCCAGAGATCTGACCAGTCTCCTCCCCGCACTCTCTGGTGTATCTCATACATCAGGAGCCATCAGACCCTATTATACTCCTGCTCTCCCCCTCACATCATGTCACTGTGTGTTACCAGCCCAGAGATCTGACCAGTCTTCTCCCCGCACTCTCTGGTGTATCTCATACATCAGGTGCTATCAGCCCCTATTATACTCCTGCCCTCCCCCTCACATCATGTCACTGTGTGTTACCAGACCAGAGATCTGACCAGTCTCCTCCCCGCACTCTCTGGTGTATCTCATACATCAGGAGCCATCAGCCCCTATTATACTCCTGCTCTCCCCCTCACATCATGTCACTCTGTGTTACCAGCCCAGAGATCTGACCAGTCTCCTCCCCGCACTCTCTGGTGCATCTCATACATCAGGAGCCATCAGCCCCTATTATACCCCTCCTCTCCCCCCTCACATCATGTCACTGTGTGTTACCAGCCCAGAGATCTGACCAGTCTCCTCCCCGCACTCTCTGGTGTATCTCATACATCAGGAGCCATCAGCCCCTATTATACTCCTGCTCTCCTCTCACATCATGTCACTGTGTGTTACCAGCCCAGAGATCTGACCAGTCTCCTCCCCGCACTCTCTGGTGTATCTCATACATCAGGAGCCATCAGCCCCTATTATACTCCTGCTCTCCCCCTCACATCATGTCACTGTGTGTTACCAGCCCAGAGATCTGACCAGTCTCCTCCCCGCACTCTCTGGTGTATCTCATACATCAGGAGCCATCAGACCCTATTATACTCCTGCTCTCCCCCTCACATCATGTCACTGTGTGTTACCAGCCCAGAGATCTGACCAGTCTTCTCCCCGCACTCTCTGGTGTATCTCATACATCAGGTGCTATCAGCCCCTATTATACTCCTGCTCTCCCCCTCACATCATGTCACTGTGTGTTACCAGCCCAGAGATCTGACCAGTCTCCTCCCCGCACTCTCTGGTGTATCTCATACATCAGCAGCCATCAGCCCCTATTATACTCCTGCTCTCCCCCTCACATCATGTCACTGTGTGTTACCAGCCCAGAGATCTGACCAGTCTCCTCCCCGCACTCTCTGGTGTATCTCATACATCAGGAGCCATCAGCCCCTATTATACTCCTGCTCTCCCCCTCACATCATGTCACTGTGTGTTACCAGCCTGACCAGTCTCCTCCCCGCACACTCTGGTGTATCTCATACATCAGGTGCCATCAGACCCTATTATACTCCTGCTCTCCCCCTCACATCATGTCACTGTGTGTTACCAGCCCAGAGATCTGACCAGTCTCCTCCCCGCACTCTCTGGTGTATCTCATACATCAGGTGCCATCAGCCCCTATTATACTCCTGCTCTCCCCCTCACATCATGTCACTGTGTGTTACCAGCCCAGAGATCTGACCAGTCTCCTCCCCGCACTCTCTGGTGCATCTCATACATCAGGAGCCATCAGCCCCTATTATACTCCTGCTCTCCCCCTCACATCATGTCACTGTGTGTTACCAGCACAGAGATCTGACCAGTCTGCTCCCCGCACTCTCTGGTGTATCTCATACATCAGGAGCCATCAGCCCCTATTATACTCCTGCTCTCCTCCTCACATCATGTCACTGTGTGTTACCAGACCAGAGATCTGACCAGTCTCCTCCCCGCACTCTCTGGTGTATCTCATACATCAGGAGCCATCAGCCCCTATTATACTCCTGCTCTCCCCCTCACATCATGTCACTGTGTGTTACCAGCCCAGAGTTCTGACCAGTCTCCTCCCCGCACTCTCTGGTGTATCTCATCGATCGGGAGCCATCAGCCCCTATTATACTCCTGCTCTCCCCCTCACATCATGTCACTGTGTGTTACCAGACCAGAGATCTGACCAGTCTCCTCCCCGCACTCTCTGGTGTATCTCATCGATCGGGAGCCATCAGCCCCTATTATACTCCTGCTCTCCCCCTCACATCATGTCACTGTGTGTTACCAGCCCAGAGATCTTACCAGTCTCCTCCCCGCACTCTGGTGTATCTCATCGATCGGGAGCCATCAGCCCCTATTATACTCCTGCTCTCCCCCTCACATCATGTCACTGTGTGTTACCAGACCAGAGATCTGACCAGTCTCCTCCCCGCACTCTCTGGTGTATCTCATACATCGGGAGCCATCAGCCCCTATTATACTCCTGCTCTCCCCCTCACATCATGTCACTGTGTGTTACCAGCCAAGAGATCTGACCAGTCTCCTCCTCACACTCTCTGGTGTATCTCATACATCGGGAGCCATCAGCCCCTATTATACTCCTGCTCTCCCCTCACATCACGTCACTGTGTGTTACCAGCCCAGAGATCTGACCAGTCTCCTCCCCGCACTCTCTGGTGTATCTCCTACATCAGGAGCCATCAGCCCCTATTATACTCCTGCTCTCTCCTCACATCATGTCACTGTGTGTTACCAGCCCAGAGATCTCACCAGTCTCCTCCCCGCACTCTCTGGTTTATCTCATACATCAGGAGCCATCAGCCCCTATTATACTCCTGCTCTCCCTCACATCATGTCACTGTGTGTTACCAGCCCAGAGATCTGACCAGTCTCCTCCCCGCACTCTCTGGTGTATCTCATACATCAGGAGCCATCAGCCCCTATTATACTCCTGCTCTCCCCCTCACATCATGTCACTGTGTTACTAGCCCAGAGATCTGACCAGTCTCCTCCCCGCACTCTCTGGTGTATCTCATACATCAGGAGTCATCAGCCCCTATTATACTCCTGCTCTCCCCCTCACAACATGTTACTGTGTTACCAGCCCAGAGATCTGACCAGTCTACTCCCTGCACTCTCTGGTGTATCTCATACATCAGGAGCCATCGGCCCCTATTATACTCCTGCTCTCCCCCTCACATCATGTCACTGTGTGTTACCAGCCCAGAGATCTGACCAGTCTCCTCCCCGCACTCTATGGTGTATCTCATACATCAGCAGCCATCAGCCCCTATTATACTCCTGCTCTCCCCCTTACATCATGTCACTGTGTGTTACCAGCCCAGAGATCTGACCAGTCTCCTCCCCGCACTCTCTGGTGTATCTCATACATCAGGAGCCATCAGCCCCTATTATACTCCTGCTCTCCCCCTCACATCATGTCACTGTGTGTTACCAGCCCAGAGATCTGACCAGTCTCCTCCCCGCACTCTCTGGTGTATCTCATACATCAGGAGCCATCAGCCCCTATTATACTCCTGCTCTCCCCCTCACATCATGTCACTGTGTTACCAGCCCAGAGATCTGACCAGTCTCCTCCCCACACTCTCTGGTGTATCTCATACATCAGGAGTCATCAGCCCCTATTATACTCCTGCTCTCCCCCTCACAACATGTTACTGTGTTACCAGCCCAGAGATCTGACCAGTCTACTCCCTGCACTCTCTGGTGTATCTCATACATCAGGAGCCATCGGCCCCTATTATACTCCTGCTCTCCCCCTCACATCATGTCACTGTGTGTTACCAGCCCAGAGATCTGACCAGTCTCCTCCCCGCACTCTCTGGTGTATCTCATACATCAGGAGCCATCAGACCCTATTATACTCCTGCTCTCCCCCTCACATCATGTCACTGTGTGTTACCAGCCCAGAGATCTGACCAGTCTTCTCCCCGCACTCTCTGGTGTATCTCATACATCAGGTGCTATCAGCCCCTATTATACTCCTGCCCTCCCCCTCACATCATGTCACTGTGTGTTACCAGACCAGAGATCTGACCAGTCTCCTCCCCGCACTCTCTGGTGTATCTCATACATCAGGAGCCATCAGCCCCTATTATACTCCTGCTCTCCCCCTCACATCATGTCACTCTGTGTTACCAGCCCAGAGATCTGACCAGTCTCCTCCCCGCACTCTCTGGTGCATCTCATACATCAGGAGCCATCAGCCCCTATTATACCCCTCCTCTCCCCCCTCACATCATGTCACTGTGTGTTACCAGCCCAGAGATCTGACCAGTCTCCTCCCCGCACTCTCTGGTGTATCTCATACATCAGGAGCCATCAGCCCCTATTATACTCCTGCTCTCCTCTCACATCATGTCACTGTGTGTTACCAGCCCAGAGATCTGACCAGTCTCCTCCCCGCACTCTCTGGTGTATCTCATACATCAGGAGCCATCAGCCCCTATTATACTCCTGCTCTCCCCCTCACATCATGTCACTGTGTGTTACCAGCCCAGAGATCTGACCAGTCTCCTCCCCGCACTCTCTGGTGTATCTCATACATCAGGAGCCATCAGACCCTATTATACTCCTGCTCTCCCCCTCACATCATGTCACTGTGTGTTACCAGCCCAGAGATCTGACCAGTCTTCTCCCCGCACTCTCTGGTGTATCTCATACATCAGGTGCTATCAGCCCCTATTATACTCCTGCTCTCCCCCTCACATCATGTCACTGTGTGTTACCAGCCCAGAGATCTGACCAGTCTCCTCCCCGCACTCTCTGGTGTATCTCATACATCAGCAGCCATCAGCCCCTATTATACTCCTGCTCTCCCCCTCACATCATGTCACTGTGTGTTACCAGCCCAGAGATCTGACCAGTCTCCTCCCCGCACTCTCTGGTGTATCTCATACATCAGGAGCCATCAGCCCCTATTATACTCCTGCTCTCCCCCTCACATCATGTCACTGTGTGTTACCAGCCTGACCAGTCTCCTCCCCGCACACTCTGGTGTATCTCATACATCAGGTGCCATCAGACCCTATTATACTCCTGCTCTCCCCCTCACATCATGTCACTGTGTGTTACCAGCCCAGAGATCTGACCAGTCTCCTCCCCGCACTCTCTGGTGTATCTCATACATCAGGTGCCATCAGCCCCTATTATACTCCTGCTCTCCCCCTCACATCATGTCACTGTGTGTTACCAGCCCAGAGATCTGACCAGTCTCCTCCCCGCACTCTCTGGTGCATCTCATACATCAGGAGCCATCAGCCCCTATTATACTCCTGCTCTCCCCCTCACATCATGTCACTGTGTGTTACCAGCACAGAGATCTGACCAGTCTGCTCCCCGCACTCTCTGGTGTATCTCATACATCAGGAGCCATCAGCCCCTATTATACTCCTGCTCTCCTCCTCACATCATGTCACTGTGTGTTACCAGACCAGAGATCTGACCAGTCTCCTCCCCGCACTCTCTGGTGTATCTCATACATCAGGAGCCATCAGACCCTATTATACTCCTGCTCTCCCCCTCACATCATGTCACTGTGTGTTACCAGCCCAGAGATCTGACCAGTCTCCTCCCCGCACTCTCTGGTGCATCTCATACATCAGGAGCCATCAGCCCCTATTATACCCCTCCTCTCCCCCCTCACATCATGTCACTGTGTGTTACCAGCCCAGAGATCTGACCAGTCTCCTCCCCGCACTCTCTGGTGTATCTCATACATCAGCAGCCATCAGCCCCTATTATAGAATCAACATCAATATAGTGAATTAACATAAGTTCTGTATGATGAAATTTGCATATGATATTACCCATGATCCTCCCTGCTCACTAGTATGTGACACTAACCATTGCTTTACTATGGGAATTATACCTGAATGTTTGTGTATATGTCTATATAGTGCAGGTAAATGATACTAAGACCACGTGCACCCCATACACACAATCCGTCTGTGTATCTACTTGTCCTGGTGCCTGCTCCTATGATTGTATGATCCTGTTTCCGTCCAGTAGCCTCCATTCCTCTCAAAGCTGGTCGGTGTGAATGGGGCTTCCCATTCTATTCAGCTGGTTGGACAATTCGGGTTATTCTGGTTCACTTGCAAAGGCACATTCACTCTTTAATGGAGAAAACCATGTGCACTGCAGGTGGGGCAGATGTAACTTGTGCAGAGAGAGTTAGATTTGGGTGGGGTTTGTACTTCAAAATGATATCTATATTGCAGTGTAAAAATAAAGCAGACAGTATTTACCCTGCACAGAAACAATAAAACACCCAAATCTAACTCTCTGCACATGTTACATCTTCCCCACCTGCAGCGCATGTGGTTTTGTCCATCAGAGAGGGATTGTGCCTTTGCGAGTGAACCAGAATAATCCCCAAAGTGTAAAGGATAAAGAATGGTTCCTCTGGCACAATGGGACCAAAATATTGTCTGCGTTTAGTCAGTATTCACTGAAGTGTCAAAAGTCGTTGGATGGGAGGCAATGGTGATAGTTGTCACCAGAAAGCAGTGACACCTTGGAAATGCCCACCCTTGTTTAGGTTGTAGTTTGATATGACAAGGCAGTGTTCGTTATTGGCGTTCCAGCTGTGATCTTATAGTGGGTGTGTGGCTGATGGGACATTCCATTTACGGAGTTGTCTGGTCCTTCAGCAGACAACCTCATAGAAGGCCGGAGGTACTAGATTCACAGAAAGCAGGTCAGGGCAGCGTTCTTCAGCTTCTATGGGAAACAGCGACCTACCTGGGCTCAGGAAAACCTGGTCTGATCACAGTTCCAGTTGTCTTGGGCTGATGGTTAGGTTCGGGTATGGCACAGAGCCCATTTGGCCATGGACAACAGTTGTCAACATGGCACTGCAGTGTCCGATGATCTGCATGGACACGTTGTTGTTGTTGGTAACTGCTACGTTGTCCGGTTTGGTGATCCCTGGACTTCATGTAGACCAACAACCAACAGAATATTTCAGCAGGATAATGCACTGTCATCAGTCCCAAGTTGGTCAATTTTGGAGACACATTCTGGAGAGGACCATCCGATGGTGTGGCCACCACAATCGTCCAACATGAAGCCAATCGAGCATTTATTGAACACAGTGGTGATGTCCATTTGCACCCAAATATAGACATCAAGGAGCTGTGGGAATCTATCCAGACAGCAGGGGCCAACATGTCTCCAGAGGTCTTCCAGCCGCTTGTAGAAGGGATGCCATGTTGAGTTATTCCACTTTGTAGGGCTGGAGAAGTTCCTACAAGATACAGGGAACCTATCTTATGACTTTTGGCACTTCAGTATATATATATCCAAGGCAGGAACCTCTCCCGTCCCATAAACCTAGTCAATTGTGGTCCCTGCTGGATATAAACTTGGGAAATCTGTGTGACCCGTAGCGGTCCTCATCATGTACAGATATGTGGACATCAATGACGACGGTGGCTTTCATAAATATCAGATTCACAAGTGGTCTATGTCCAGGGTGTATGTCTGAGAAATGTTCCTCACCAAAGTCCACATTTTGTGCTGTCTTATTTGGCAATGCAATCTGCTTGTCTCCGTTTCTAGGTCTTCTCAATCTTCTTGTCTCCGTGGCTGGGTCTTCTCAATCTGCTTGTCCTGGTGGCTGGGTCTTCTCAATCTGCTTGTCCTGGTGGCTGGGTCTTCTCAATCTGCTTGTCCTGGTGGCTGGGTCCTCTCAATCTGCTTGTCTCAGTGGCTGGGTCTTCTCAATCTGCTTGTCTCCGTGGCTGGGTCTTCTCAATCTACTTGTCTCCGTGGCTGAGTCTTCTCAATATTCTTGTCTCTGTGGCTGGGTCTTCGCAATCAGCTTGTCTCCGTGGCTGGGTCTTCGCACTCTGCTTGTCTCCGTGGCTGAGTCTTCTCAATCTGCTTGTCTCAGTGGCTGGGTCTTCTCAATCTGCTTGTCCTGGTGGCTGGGTCTTCTCAATCTGCTTGTCCTGGTGGCTGGGTCTTCTCAATTTGCTTGTCCTGGTGGCTGGGTCCTCTCAATCTGCTTGTCTCAGTGGCTGGGTCTTCTCAATCTGCTTGTCTCCGTGGCTGGGTCTTCTCAATCTTCTTGTCCCGGTGGCTGGGTCTTCTCAATCTGCTTGTCCTGGTGGCTGGGTCCTCTCAATCTGCTTGTCTCGGTGGCTGGGTCCTCTCAATCAGCTTGTCCTGGTGGCTGGGTCTTCTCAATCTGCTTGTCCTGGTGGCTGGGTCCTCTCAATCTGCTTGTCTCAGTGGCTGGGTCCTCTCAATCTGCTTGTCTCCGTGGCTGGGTCTTCGCAATCTGCTTGTCTCCGTGGCTGGGTCCTCTCAATCTGCTTGTCCTGGTGGCTGGGTCCTCTCAATCTGCTTGTCTCAGTGGCTGGGTCCTCTTAATCTGCTTGTCTCCGTGGCTGGGTCTTCTTAATCTGCTTGTCCTGGTGGCTGGGTCCTCTCAATCTGCTTGTCTCCGTGGCTGGGTCTTCTCAATCTGCTTGTCTCCGTGGCTGGGTCTTTTCAATCTGCTTGTTCCGGTGGCTGGGTCTTTTCAATCTGCTTGTCTCCGTGGCTGGGTCTTCTCAATCTGCTTGTCTCCGTGGCTGGGTCTTCTCAATCTGCTTGTCCTAGTGGCTGGGTCTTCTCAAGCTGCTTGTCTCAGTGGCTGGGTCTTCGCAATCTGCTTGTCTCCGTGGCTGGGTCTTCGCAATCTGCTTGTCTCCGTGGCTGGGTCTTCGCAATCTGCTTGTCTCCGTGGCTGGGTCTTCGCAATCTGCTTGTCCCGGTGGCTGGGTCTTCTCAATCTGCTTGTCTCAGTGGCTGGGTCTTCTCAATCTGCTTGTCTCCGTGGCTGGGTCTTCTCAATATTCTTGTCTCTGTGGCTGGGTCTTCGCAATCAGCTGGTCTCCGTGGCTGGGTCTTCGCACTCTGCTTGTCTCCGTGGCTGAGTCTTCTCAATCTGCTTGTCTCAGTGGCTGGGTCTTCCCAATCTGCTTGTCTCCGTGGCTGGGTCTTCTCAATATTTTTGTCACCGTGGCTGGGTCTTCGCAATCAGCTTGTCTCCGTGGCTGGGTCTTCGCAATCAGCTTGTATCCGTGGCTGGGTCTTCGCAATTTGGTTGTCTCCGTGGCTGGGTCCTCTCAATCTGCTTGTCTCCCTTGCTGGGTCCTCTCAATCTGCTTGTCTCCCTGGCTGGGTCCTCTCAATCTGCTTGTCTCCCTGGCTGGGTCCTCTCAATCTGCTTGTCTCCCTGGCTGGGTCTTCTCAATATTCCGTCTCCGTGGCTGAGTCTTCTCATTATTCTTGTCTCCGTGGCTGAGTCTTTTCAATCTGCTTGTCCCCGTGGCTGGGTCTTCGCAATCTGCTTGTCTCCGTGGCTGGGTCTTCTCAATCTGCTTTTCTCCGTGGCTGGGTCTTCTCAATCTGCTTGTCTCCATGGCTGAGTCCTCTCAATCTGCTTGTCTCAATGGCTGGGTCCTCTCAATCTGCTTGTCTCCCTGGCTGGGTCTTCTCAATATGCTTGTCTCCGTGGCTGGGTCTTTTCAATCTGCTTGTCCCCGTGGCTGGGTCTTTTCAATCTGCTTGTCCCCGTGGCTGGGTCTTTTCAATCTGCTTGTCCCCGTGGCTGGGTCTTTGCAATCTGCTTGTCCCCGTGGCTGGGTCTTCGCAATCTGCTTGTCTCCGTGGCTGGGTCTTCTCAATCTGCTTGTCTCCGTGGCTGGGTCTTCTCAATCTGCTTGTCTCTGTGGCTGGGTCTTCTCAATATTCCGTCTCCTTGGCTGAGTCTTCTCATTATTCTTGTCTCCGTGGCTGAGTCTTTTCAATCTGCTTGTCCCCGTGGCTGGGTCTTTGCAATCTGCTTGTCTCCGTGGCTGGGTCTTCTCAATCTGCTTGTCTCCGTGGCTGGGTCTTCGCAATCTGCTTGTCTCCGTGGCTGGGTCTTCTCAATCTGCTTGTCTCCGTGGCTGGGTCTTCTCAATCTGCTTGTCTCCGTGGCTGAGTCTTCTCAATCTGCTTGTCTCCGTGGCTGGGTCTTCGCAATCTGCTTGTCTCCGTGGCTGGGTCTTCGCAATCTGCTTGTCTCCGTGGCTGGGTCCACTCAATCTGCTTGTCTCCGTGGCTGGGTCTTCTCAATCTGCTTGTCTCCGTGGCTGAGTCTTCTCAATCTGCTTGTCTCCGTAGCTGAGTCTTCTCAATCTGCTTGTCTCCGTGGCTGGGTCTTCGCAATCTGCTTGTCTCCGTGGCTGGGTCTTCGCAATCTGCTTGTCTCCGTGGCTGTGTCTTCGCAATCTGCTTGTCTCCGTGGCTGGGTCCACTCAATCTGCTTGTCTCCGTGGCTGGGTCTTCTCAATCTTCTTGTCTCCGTGGCTTGGTCTTCTCAATCTGCTTGTCTCTGTGGCTGGGTCCACTCAATCTGCTTGTCTCTGTGGCTGGGTCCACTCAATCTGCTTGTCTCCGTGGCTGGGTCTTCTCAATCTTCTTGTCTCCGTGGCTTGGTCTTCTCAATCTGCTTGTCTCCGTGGCTGGTTCCTCTCAATCTTCTTGTCTCCGTGGCTTGGTCTTCTCAATCTGCTTGTCTCTGTGGCTGGGTCCACTCAATCTGCTTGTCTCTGTGGCTGGGTCCACTCAATCTGCTTGTCTCCGTGGCTGGGTCTTCTCAATCTGCTTGTCTCTGTGGCTGGGTCCACTCAATCTGCTTGTCTCCGTGGCTGGGTCTTCTCAATCTGCTTGTCTCCGTGGCTGGGTCTTCTCAATCTTCTTGTCTCCGTGGCTGGTTCCTCTCAATCTGCTTGTCTCTGTGGCTGGGTCTTCTCAATCTGCTTGTCTCCGTGGCTGGGTCCACTCAATCTGCTTGTCTCCGTGGCTGGGTCTTCTCAATCTTCTTGTCTCCGTGGCTTGGTCTTCTCAATCTGCTTGTCTCTGTGGCTGGGTCCACTCAATCTGCTTGTCTCCGTGGCTGGGTCTTCTCAATCTGCTTGTCTCCGTGGCTGGGTCTTCTCAATCTGCTTGTCTCCGTGGCTGGTTCCTCTCAATCTGCTTGTCTCTGTGGCTGGGTCTTCTCAATCTGCTTGTCCCCGTGGCTGGGTCTTCTCAATCGTTTTAGGAATGAGGTTATGTTATATTTTAAAGGCGTTGTCCAGCTAAAGTTATTTGTACTTTTCGAACTGTAATTGTTCAGAGATTGGTTAGTTAAATCAAATATCGGAAGGTCTAATAATTGTATGAATATGTCTTCGTCAATGTTACAAAAAGCTAATGACCATACATTTATTGCAGATGGATGCATGGACAGAAACACCTTGGATGGACATCTTGACTTTTTGGCTCCATGTTTTAAAATGGAAGATAACATCACACAAGATTCATCAGGAGAAAGCCTCCTAAACCTAAATATACATCCATCCCTATACAATGCCGATATATCATCTGATTTTTATAATCATGAGGACCCTTCTGTCGATAGCTCTGATATTGGTACACACAGTACAGATAATGCAGGTGATACAGTGTTTCCCTGTTCGGAGTGTGGGAAATGTTTTACATGTAAATCACATCTTATTACACATCAGAGAAGTCACACAGGTGAGAAACTGTTTACATGTTCTGAGTGTGGGAAATGTTTTGCGTATAAATCACGTCTTGTTCTACATCAGATCATTCACTCAGACGAGAAACCATTTCAATGTTCAAATTGTGGGAAATGTTTCAAGCATAAATCACATCTTATTGCACATCAAAGAGTGCACACGGGTGAGAAACCATATAATTGTTCTGAGTGTGGGAAATGTTTTACCTATAAATCCCGCCTTGTTCTACATCATAGAATTCACACAGGTGAGAAACCATTTACGTGTTCTGAGTGCGGGAAATGTTTTGCATATAAATCACGTCTTGCACTACACCAGCAAATTCACACAGGTGTGAAACCTTACCCATGTTCTGAGTGTGGGAAAAGTTTTGCATTTAAGTCACGCCTTGTTCTGCATCAGATCATTCATACAGACCGGAAACCATTTCCATGTTCTGAGTGTGGGAAATGTTTTAAACATAAGTCACATCTTATTGCTCATCAGAGAAGTCACACAGATGAGAAACCATATATTTGTTCTGAGTGTGGGAAGTGTTTTACATATAAATCACGTCTTGTTCTACATCAGAGAAGTCACACAGGTGAGAAGCCATTTTCATGTTCAGTGTGTGGGAAATGTTTTGCATTTAAATCACGTCTTGCTTTACATCAGATCATTCACTCAGACCGGAAACCATTTCCATGTACTGAGTGTGGGAAATGTTTTAAACATAAGTCACATCTCATTGCGCATCAGAGAATGCACACAGGGGAGAAATCATACTCCTGTTCTGAGTGTGGGAAATGTTTTACATATAAATCCCGTCTCCTCCTACATCAAAGAATTCACACAACTGAAAAACCATTTTCTTGTTCAGTGTGTGGGAAATGTTTTGCATTTAAATCACGTCTTGCTTTACATCAGATCATTCACTCAGACAGGAAACCATTTCCATGTACTGAGTGTGGGAAATGTTTTAAACATAAATCATATCTCATTGCACATCAGAGAATGCACACTGGTGAAAGATCGTACACCTGTTATGAGTGTGGGAAATGTTTTACATATAAGTCTCGTCTTCTGCTACATCAGAGAAGTCACACAGGCGAGAAACCGTTTCCGTGTTCTGAGTGTGGGAAATGTTTTGCATTTAAATCGCGTCTTGTTCTACATCAGAGAATTCACACAGGCGAGAAACCATTTCCATGTTCTCAGTGTGGGAAACGGTTTGCTCTTAAATCACATCTTAATATTCATCAGAGAATTCACACTGGTGAGAGGCCTTTTCCCTGCTCTGAGTGTGGGAAATGTTTTACATTCAAGTCACGTCTTCTTAGACATCAGAGAATTCACACAGATGAGAAACCATTTCCATGTTCTCAGTGTGGAAAATGTTTTCATGATGCATCAGCTCTTGGTGAACATCAGATCATTCACACAGGTGCAAAACCATATCCATGCTCTGAGTGTGGGAAATGTTTTGCATTTAAGTCTCGTCTACTTCTGCATCAGATCATTCACACAGATGAGAAACCGTTTCCATGCTCTGAATGTGGGAAATGTTTTAAACATAAGTCACATCTTATTGCACATCAGAGAATGCACACAGGGGAGAGGCCATATAATTGTTCTGATTGCGGGAAATGTTTTACATATAAGTCACGTCTTTTTCTACATCAGAGAATTCATACAGGTGAGAAACCATTTACATGCTCTGAGTGTGGGAAATGTTTTGCATTTAAGTCACGTCTTGATCTACATCTGAGCATTCACACAGATGAGAAACCATTCACATGTTCTGAGTGTGGGAAGTGTTTTAAACATAAGTCACATCTTATTGCTCATCAGAGAAGTCACACAGGTGAGAGGCCATTTCCATGCTCTGAGTGTGGGAAATGTTTTGCATATAAATCACGTCTTGATCTTCATCAGAGAACTCACACAGGTGAAAAACCATATTCATGTTCTGAGTGTGGGAAATGTTTTGCATTTAAATCCCGTCTTGTTCTACATGAAATGATTCACACAGATGAGAAACCATTTATTTGTTCTGAGTGTGGGAAATGTTTTAAACATAACTCACATCTTATTGCACATCTGAGAGTGCACACCGGGGAAAGATCATATCCATGTTCTGAGTGTGGGAAAAGTTTCTCATATAAGTCACGTCTAGTTCTACATCAGAGAATTCACACGGGTGAGAAACCATACCCATGTTCTGAGTGTGGGAAATGTTTCACATATAAGTCAGGTCTTGCTAAACATCAGAGAACTCACACAGGCGAGAAACCATTTGCATGTTCTGAGTGTGAGAAATGTTTTCAAGATGTATCCGCTCTTGTTGAACACCAACGAACTCACACTGGAGAAAAGCCATTTACATGCTCTGAGTGTGGGAAATGTTTTACACAGAAATCTCATCTTGTCGCGCATCAGAGAACTCACACGGGTGAGAAATTCTATCCGTGTTCCGAGTGTGGGAAATGTTTTGCATATAAATCACGTCTTGATCTTCATCAGAGAATTCACACTGGCGTGAGACCATTTCCATGCTCTCAGTGTGGGAAATGTTTTACACATAAAGGTGGTCTTACTAAACATCAGATAACTCACACAGGTAAGAAACCATTTCCATGCTCTGAGTGTGGGAAACGTTTTAAATGTAAATCACTCTTTGCCGAACATCAGAAAACTCACACAGGGGATAACCCCTACCCATGTTCTGAGTGTGGGAAATGTTTTCTCTATAAATCACGTCTTCTTAGACATCAAAGAATTCACACAGGTGAGAAACTATTTTCGTGTTCCCAGTGTGGGAAATGTTTTTCACAAAAAATAAATCTGGTTACGCATCTGAAAACTCACAGGAAGAAAGCCAAGAGCTGATATTGGTGGCACAAGGTGGCAAAATGATATATTGTAAATCTGTTGATATGTAAATTGTAAAAATAGCCGTGATAGGCGATGGCACTTAGCCTGAGGCGCACTAATGAATCCTCTGCTTATTTGTATGTATGTTAGCATGTTATAATTTGATTGCAGTTCACGGACCTAGACGGAATGTACAGCAGCATAAGACTGGAAAACATTTCTATTACGCTCTGTGATAATAACATGGTGATATATAGGGTTCTAAGTAAAATATAATCTTATAATCTCCGGTTCTTTGGTCTGTCCATTCTGCTGATTATTTGGCCCAGATTTTTATTTTATTTTTTTGCAATTGCTTGACGCTGTTATATGTTACTATTGCCTTATACGCTGGCCTTCACCTAGACTTATGTATCACCTGAGGGTTTTTGTGTTAGTTGGGGAAGATGAGATTATTTTGTTTGTTGTAACCACTTTAAAAATCAATAAAACATATACGTGATTACAAAAATCTGTTTAAGTATAAGGGTGCAAATGACATTGTGGCCTGTGTATAGCACTGCAGGTAGGTGATATCTGATGGGTTAATTTAATCCCTACATAGAGTAACAATAAGGATAAATAGTGCGGAAAGTTCCGTTGCGCTTTACAATTGGAAATAGGGATAAAACAAACTAGGTAGTTACAGACATAGGGGTATGAGGGCCCTGCTCGTAGACTTACAGTATGTAGGGTAACAGGAACGTGATACACGAGGATAGGTGTTATCTTTTGCATAATGGTCACCAGATTGCAGAGGTTCCTCCTGGTGGGCTGTACGATTCGGTGACCCAGCGATGTTGGCCGGGGGTCAGGAGGATGATGGGACAGTGAGAAGGAATAAGCGAGGATGTGATTGGATAGGAAAGGTTATGTGGGTGGTGCAGGAATCTGTTAAGTGAGTGTTGCAGGTTTGGAGACTCTTTGGAGGAGAGTCTTATTGTGCGTGGGAGGGGCTTCCACAGTGTGTGCAGCAATGGTGAGTGGTGGTGAGTAATGCATGTGGATGAGGGATGCAGGTCTTGTGCGGAGAGGTCAGGTTTGGAGATGATATGAGGTAAGAGATGTATATTGGTGTAGTCAGGGTTATGGCCTTGTGTGTGAGTAATACTAGTTTATATTGCATACGGTAGATAACAGGGAGGGACTGGCAGAGTACATTTCCTTTCTACAATACATATTGGGCCTAATTCACGGTCAATCGCACGGGGCCGAATTTGATGTGCAAACCCCAGCAAAGTGTATTGTGCGAATAATTTAAACCAGTGGTTCTCAACCTCGGTCCGCAGGACCCCACACAGTTTGCGTTTTCCATGTCACCCGGCAGGTGCACTCATTAATCACGGACTCATTTTAAAAGATCCACAGGTGGAACTAATTATATCACTTGTGACTGAGTGTGGGGCTACTTGAGGACCGACGTTGAGAACCACTGATTTAAACTACAACGCATGTTTTTTGCCAACATTCTAGGCTCATGCTGAGGTGAGGAATTTGGGTTTTCATTGTAACATTTTTTCCTTTTCTGGTTTCGGACTTGAAGACATGAATTCACTTAAACCCAAATGTCCTAGTAGACCCGGCATTCCCAACCGTGGCCCTCGGTGCACACTAACAGGGCAGGTTTTCCTGATATCCATGCCTTCCCAACCGTGGCCCTCAGTGCAGGTTTTCCTGATATCCAGGCCTTCCCAACCGTGGCCCACAGTGCAGGTTTTCCTGATATCCAGGCCTTCCCAACCGTGGCCCACAGTGCAGGTTTTCCTGATATCCAGGCCTTCCCAACCGTGGCCCTCAATGCACACCAACAGTGCAGGTTTTCCTGATATCCAGGTCTGCAGGTTGGGGATGCCTGTAGTAGAGTCTCCTTATATCGGCCTTCATGTAGCTCCTTTCAGCCCGTAATGTTCTTGGCCATGACAAACTCATACCATGAGCCTGAGGTTCTCAAACGTGTTCCTCAAGACACCTCAATGGTCTGGGTTTTAAGTATATCTATGCCTCGGCACAGATGGTAAATCAAATTCAATGAGGTATTGATTAGGTCACCTTTGGCCAAGCATGGGTATACTTGAAACCTGGAGCATCTGGTTGCTTTGAGGACTACATTTGGGAGCCTCTGCCATAAAACATTTTATAAATATCTTCAGGATTGGCTCCGGACACAATTTACAGTTTATGTCAACATTGTACCACGTTCATGGTCTTCTCAAGAACTGTGACTTGGTCCTCGGCAGGAGGTAACCTGTGGATTTTGTGCCTTGCAAGACCTACTGAGTGTATTTTGGCTTTGAAGATCTACTGTGTCCTTCACTGCGTTGTTTTTGGTAAGTACCTTCTTGTAAGTGAGAGGCGGTTGATCATGTTGTGTGTTCCAACGCTTACACAATGTGAAGGATGGGCAGAGAAATGTCATCCAGTCTTCCCAATGACTGGTCAAAGATCCCTGTGGATCAGAACCTCATGTGCTTGAGTTAATCACCATGTTCCTAGTGTTGGAGTGATTGGTGGGCTAGTTACAGAAGTCTGGACTCTTTGTCATTAGGTTACTGACATGAGGTATAGATTTCACAGGCAAAGGCTTATTTTGTATTGGGCCACATATACTTAATGTTGTTGTAGCTATATAATCCCAAAATGATAACCAAGACATTATCCAATAACATCAACATGAGCAATTCTCCTTCCCATAAAGCATAGACTACTGCCCAGTATTCTGGACCCCCAGGAATACCGTACAGATACAGAACGCCTATCAATACAGATATAATCTTATCAGAGCCGGTAAGGATCATAGATCCTTCTATCTAGGATCTCCGGTACCTCCTACTCTTCACTTGATCGTGAAGGATAAAGCAACATGTAGGTGATAAATATACACTATATGGACAAAAGTATTTGGCCACATGTGTTAATTATTGAATTCAGGGGTTCCAATCAGAACTATACACCCCACGGGTGTATAACATCCAGCACCAGCCATCTCATCTCCATTTGCAGACATTTGTGATACAAATTTTGTTTTGAAGAGCTCAGTGACTTCACGGGTGGTACTGTGATAGGGTTTAGTGGAGGAGGAATAATGGTACGGGGGCTGGTGGAGGAGGGATATTGGTACGGGGGGCTGGTGGAGGAGGGATAATGGTACGGGGGCTGGTGGAGGAGGGATATTGGTACGGGGGGCTGGTGGAGGAGGAGGGATAATGGTACGAGGCTGTGGAGGAGGAATAATGGTACGGAGGCTGGTGGAGGAGGGATAATGGTACGGGGGCTGGTGGAGGAGGGATAATGGTACGGGGGCTGATGGAGGAGGGATAATGGTACGGGGACTGGTGGAGGAGGGATAATGGTACGGAGGCTGGTGGAGGAGGAGGGATAATGGTATGGGGGCTGGTGGAGGAGGAGGGATAATGGTACGGGGGCTGGTGGAGGAGGGATAATGGTACGGGGGCTGGTGGAGGAGTAGGGATAATGGTACAGGGCTGGGGGAGGAGGGATAATGGTACGGGGCTGGTGGAGGAGGGATAATGGTACGGGGGCTGGAAGAGGAGGGATAATGGTACGGGGGCTGGTGGAGGAGTAGGGATAATGGTATGGGGGCTGGTGGAGGAGGGGTAATGGTATGGGGGCTGGTGGAGTAGGAGGGATAATGGTATGGGGGGGTTTCTCAAGGTTTGGGCTAATCTCCTTATCTTAATGCTTCAGCACCAGGACATTTTGGACAATGCTGCTCCCAACTTTGTGGTAAGAGTTTAGAGAAAGCCCTATTTCTGTTCTAACATGACTGTGCCATGACATCCCATGTGGAATAGAACTCCCAAGTTAGTAAATTCCCCCCCATAGTCTTATGTGTCCGGTCTGGAAGAACTTCTCCAACATCAGGGCCTGACCTCATATGTTCTCTACAGAATTCCCAGAGAGACACTCCAACATTGTGGGGGTTATTCTGGTTCACTCGGAAAGGCACAATCACTCTCTAATGGACAAAATCATATGCACTGCAGGTGGGGCAGATGTAACATGCAGAGCGCGTTAGATTTAGGTGGAGGGTGTACTTCAAACTTATATCTATATTGCAGTGTAAGAATAAAGCAGCCAGTATTTACCCTGCACAGAAACAATAAAACACCCAAATCGAACTCTCTGCACCTGTTACATCTGCCCCACCTGCAGTGCACATGTTTTTTTCCATTAGAGAGTGATTGTGCCTTTGCGAGTGAACCAGAATAACCCCAAGAAGATTGGAAGCTGTTACAGCTTCCAGTCGATAACCCAACGCGTTTCATTCACATAAGACGCTGGACTTCATCAGGGGTGAATACAAAAAGGAACTGGTCTGAATAAACACTGTGATGTAGAACTAGTCAGAATGAACACTCAGTAGTGTAAGGTTATTTCCAGTTCTTTAAAGATAATACGTTTCAAAAAATGACAGTTAGGAGCCACGTGGTTCTTATAAATTTTCCGCTGGAACAAATAGGCTGATGTTTCTCTACTGATAAATGTAACCGGATTCCTTAATATGTCTAAATACGAGAGCGTATAATATACTCCCAATATGTGGAGAACCCACTGGAGGACCTTGTAAACCTAAATCCAGTCCAATGAACCTCTGTTGGCAAAGAAGGATCTCCAATGGGCTGCTGGACACAGGACAGGAGAAGGCTCAGTGATTGATACATTGATGCCATTTAGGACGAGAACAGGGATCTCCATGGTTGTACAGAGATGTATACTCTTCTCAGTCCACTCCTGGTCGCTCATCTAGGTCAACAACTCGAAGAGTATGAGGGAAATGAGATCCTGGACTCTAAACTGACCACAGGTGTTCACTATTCCTTGTAATCCTAAAAGCATGAAGCGCAGAACATCAGTCTTGGTCAAAGACAAACTCATTATTCTCTTCTTCTTTCTCAAAAACTTAAACTGCAAATTCCCTATGGTGTATGGTGCCAACCCCTAAGGAGAGGTAGGTACGGCCAAAACAACATCTTGGCACCCCTTACCTGTTCAGTGAGGTTACATGGCTTATTTCCAGGTGTCTCCTGACTGTCCTCCATGCTCTACATCATGGTAGGCCTGTTCTGGCATCTCCTTGCTGCTCGTACTTCTGTACCTACTAGTCATGTATTGGGGGAAGGCTAGACTGCTGTGACCACTGACTGCGAAGACCATGCCACAATGCGGGGGAACCAGGTGAAGTCCGGGACATTGGTCGGACGAAGCACTTCAATTACACCAACATTAACCCTTTGATGATTGAGTATGGGTCATAGGGTCCACAAAACGGTCGCCAGTTATTAGGTCAACCACAAGCAGTCAAAAGGCCAACACAAAAAAGGTTGACATGGCTTACATCAACAAAAAGCAGCAATCAATTACATGGCAAAATCAACTTGGTTTAGCATTGTAAATGATTGCCGCTTTTAAAAATAAATAAATGGGGAACCGCTCCCAAAATCTCCCACTCTCCGATTTTCACATCCTGTAACATTTGGCCCACAGTTTGTCACAGTCCACAGCAGACGGTGTTATGCTGAGGTATCATATTCATAACGCACGTGCACCACCGTGATCACACAGGCTGTACATAACGCACGTGCACCACCGTGATCACACAGACTGTACATAACGCACGTGCACCACCGTGATCACACAGGCTGTACATAACGCACGTGCACCACCGTGGCTGTATATAATGCATGTGCACCACTGCGATCGCATAGGCTGTACAGAACACATGTGCACCACCGTGATCACACAGACTGTACATAACGCACGTGCACCACCGTGATCACACAGGCTGTATATAATGCATGTGCACCACTGCGATCGCATAGGCTGTACAGAACACATGTGCACCACCGTGATCACACAGACTGTGCATAATGCATGTGCACCACTGCGATCGCATAGGCTGTACAGAACACATGTGCACCACCGTGATCACACAGACTGTACATAATGCGTGTGCACCACCGTGATCACACAGACTGTACATAATGCGTGTGCACCACTGTGATCACACAGGCCATACATAATGCGTGTGCACCACCGTGATCACACAGATTGTACATAATGCGTGTGCACCACCGCAACACCACGATCGCACTGACCCCACAACCCTGTATCTTAGGTGCTAATACTACTTACCCCCTATCAATAATGACCTATAAATATATGTAAAAATGGGTCAGATTCAATAATTTGTGGAACATACTGCAGAATTTTGCCTCCCCAGTTACGTGCCCGGTGCAATTCAATTATTTCCCATGGTAACTCCATGGCTAGGATTCTGCAAGCCATAGCTCATGGGATTGGTGCCTGGTGCTATGTCATTACCATCTGTAGTAAACACACAACTTGCCCCGAGACTAGTTTCTGGGGATTTCTGTTCACACATCAGGAGGATGTAGGCAGAAATCACGGTGGTGCACATGTGCTATGTACATCCTGTGTGATCACGGTGGTGCACATGTGTTACGTACATCCTGTGTGATCACGTTGATTCACATGTGTTATGTACATCCTGTGTGATCACGGTGGTGCACATGTGCTATGTACATCCTGTGTGATCACGGTGGTGCACATGTGCTACGTACATCCTGTGTGATCACGGTGGTGCACATGTATTACGTACATCCTGTGTGATCACGGTGGTGCACATGTGTTACGTACATCTTGTGTGATCACGGTGATGCACATGTGCTATGTACATCCTGTGTGATCACGGTGGTGCACATGTGCTACGTACATCCTGTGTGATCACGGTGGTGCACATGTGTTACTTACATCCTGTGTGATCACGGTGGTGCACATGTGTTACGTACATCCTGTGTGATCACGGTGGTGCACATGTGTTACGTACATCCTGTGTGATCACGGTGGTGCACATCTGTTACGTACCTCCTGTGTGATCACGGTGGTGCACATGTGTAATGTACCTCCTGTGTGATCACGGTTGTGCACATGTGTAATGTACATCCTGTGTGATCACGGTGGTGCACATGTGTTACGTACATCCTGTGTGATCACGGTGGTGCACATGTGTAATGTACATCCTGTGTGATCATGGTGGTGCACATGTGTTATGTACCTCCTGTGTGATCACGGTGATGCACATGTGCTATGTACATCCTGTATGATCACGGTGGTGCACATGTGTTACGTACCTCCTGTGTGATCACGGTGGTGCACATATGTTATGTACATCCTGTGTGATCACGGTGGTGCACATGTGCTACGTACATCCTGTGTGATCACGGTGGTGCACATGTGTTATGTACATCCTGTGTGATCACAGAGGTGCACATGTGCTATGTACATCCTGTGTGATCACGGTAGTGCACATGTGTTATGTACATCCTGTGTGATCACGGTGGTGCACATGTGTTATGTACATCCTGTGTGATCACAGAGGTGCACATGTGTTATGTACATCCTGTGTGATCACAGAGGTGCACATGCGTTATGTACATCCTGTGTGATCACAGAGGTGCACATGTGTTATGTACATCCTGTGTGATCACAGAGGTGCACATGTGTTACGTACATCTTGTATGATCCCGGTGGTGCACATGTTACGTACATCCTGTGTGATCACGGTGGTGCACGTGTTATGTAATTTTGGCAGCAATTAAATAGGTTGGGCACCTAACCCAGCAGTATGCCCCATGAGTAATCCGATTACCCTCTACTGAATCTGACACAACCAGTGATTACTCTGTGGTTTTTGGGAATCAGAAGCTTATTATCTAAAATTGGACGTTACCCCAAACTCTATGTAAGAAATGGGACAACCAGACATACTAAAAAAGCCTTTTACTTAATTATTAATTTGACAAATCTAGAAATGCATATTAAAAAAAAAAAAAAAAAACACTGTATAGACACTGCCTGGTCCAATCAGCAAACATATCCACAGTATCAGCAAACAGACTAAAAAAGAGACATCTCAATCTTAAGTAGCGATATAGCTTCCTAAGAGCCGGACCCTGAGTCACAGACTATGGGAGTATCTGGACCACCTCCTGCCAGGAGCCGCACCAATCATCATTGGTCCCGACACACCTAAACCCACGAGATCCGTATCACACCGGCACATCCCTTTCTCATACGCATGCCTAGTAATAACACGGTGCGTATGTAAGGAACTGTATGGCGTGTGTCCTAGATTGGTCCACATGTGGACTTACGAGCAACTCAAGATTGGTGTCTATATGTTCCATATATCTAGGATTATCTCATTCAGTATCTACATCCTAAGAAATCACGGGCACTCCTGACAGAGGCAGATCAATCGCATGCTTCTAATCTACCCAACTTCCGATGCCAATAATGGAACCGTCATAATGTCCGACAATTATTCCCCCAGATGGGAGACAATTGAGTACTTGATTTGATAAAAGTACTTTGTCTCCTTCTAATTTGGTGCTACCAGATTCCTATAGAGTGGTCATCCCTCGTTCTTTCGTACATTTCTTGCAAGTCAATCAAAAGTAACATTGATCTTTTTCTATATCTCGTCATTTTCACCGATAAGTCTATCACTTACGGGGACCACTAGTATCAAGGAAATAGATTTGAATATACATAATAATGAAATGGAATAAACTTTTGGAATGGGCGTTAAAGACATCTTCTCGCTTGTTGGTTCTTTGGTCTTCCTTATTCTGGCAATGGAGTATCCGGTCTACCGCTCGTTGATGGAACTGTTGGTTGACCAGATGTTGACTGTCTTGAATCTTCTATTTCTTCTGCCAGAGGTTTGGAAATTTGTGGAGACATGGACGAATCAGGTATGGTCACTGATGAGTTTCCCCTCGATTTGACATCATCTGCTATAACTTGGAGATGTGTCTCGATGAGCTGACAATTTGCTACGACTTGCTGGAGGCTGGCTGACATTCGCTCTTGAGTGCGCGTCATTCTGATTTGATACGAAGTCATCAATTCTTGGCTTGTCACTATCCGCTCCTGAGTTGCAGCTATGCGTTCAAAGAGAGAAACCAGGTTGTTATCACTTTCCATCCTTCTTTCACTCTCTGCCGGCCTCTGTGTAGATAAACGCTCCATTGATTCCGACATTTGGTTGGATAGGCGATTGACACAAGCGGACATCTGGTTTGATAGATGGTCAACTGCACTGGAAATCGCTTGTATGCTGGCCTCGGTCCTTCGACTGTGGATTTCGTGTTTCATATCCATATCCCTCGCAAAATTGGTCATCAAATCAGATTGTGGAGGATCTACTGGTGGTTCCTCTACTGGAATGCTTGCTGGAGCAGGACAAGTTGTGACTGCGGGAGAAACATGTCATTAAACTTGACGATCTGAAGACCAGGATCTTACACGCAGATTTGTTAAACAGTGCACCAACAGTAGAAAATCACACACCGTTCCTTAAATTTATAAAATTGTATCCATTATTTATATAAATATTCTATAAAGATCTAATTTTTTAAGATGGAATTTAAAGTCACATCTAATAATACCTGTTTGGGTTGAAGTCTGTGCTGGTGAAATCGGCGCCGTTACAACTTCAATCTCAGATGGCTCTACAAAGAAGATTGTCCAACTTTTAGGACCTTGCTACTGATGTAAATGGTTCTGAAGGCACTTTGCAGTGATTTTATATTTACCATTGTCTTCCTCTGCCGATTCGTTTCCAAAAATATCTTCCATGCGGAAAGTTGTGGTGGATGTACGCAAAATATCCAATGTGTCTGTAACTAAACCCCCCAAAAAAATTAATTTTCAACTTTTTCAAAAAATATTTATTTCGAATTACTTTCGCTCTAATTTTTATTACCTATCGGAGAGAAAGCCTGGGATGTGTTTCCCGATCGTTCTGCTTCTTCAACGTGCCTGCTTGATCTGGTCCTTGCTAAAATATCATTAATATTTAAATATTCTGGTTATTTGCATCTAAACAACCCGGTTTAATATAAAATAAACATTCATATGTTCATCTCACGTTCTTCTACGACCGAAGACGCCTCTTCCTCATGGGGACGTCTCTTGCCGCTTTCTCTTTCGTCTGGGCCTATTTAAAACAACAGGAATTTTATAATTAAAATATATATATATTTTTTTTAAACATTTTTAATTTTAAAACTTTTTTTTTTTTTTTACCTTTGCGTTTCATCGTTTTCTTGGCGTCAGCTGATGGCGAATCACCACCCGGAGCTTATGAAAAAACAAATATTGAGATTTTGACTAAAGTTCCTCAGTTTACGCTTTTCTTCAGATTTACAGAATACCGTTACCTCTATATTAACTAATTTTATTTTCTAATTGCGGTCTTACCCGTAAACATAATCAGAGGCCAACCACCTTGGACTGCACGCCCTAGTTCCAAACATAAAGAGAGGTGCTATCATGCTAAGACATGTCGTCCACACAGAAGATAAAAACTGCAGAAGCGCCCTCAGGACACTAAGCACTGGTCATCAGAATAATTGTAATGGGGGCTCTTTGCATAATTTGTGGCCTTAATATATGGGCCCACCAACCAACAACCAGGTGACCTTGGATGGTAAGTCCCTAACAATAAGGTTCAAGTCCAGGTCATGGGATGATCAGAGTCTATTACAATTAATCTGATTAGCGGTGATTAGTATTATTAGTATTGTAACAGCGCATCTGCTTTATTTTGTTCTTACCCATGGAAATTATTATAAGAAAAACAAAGTTTGGCAATAATATATATAAAATAATAATAGTAATTTTCAGCCATAAATAGAAAGATGTAATATTAGTGGATAATTAGTAGGATAATCAGATTCCTGCAAACGTGACGGCTTACTGACATGAACCATGCATCAATGTTTGATTCCTGGTCCGAAGGTTCGCTTTAAGTTGTAATTAGCTCAATTGCAGGCAAAAATCAATTTGTGCGCGTTTCTCCGTTTCTTGGGTGTTACGCGTTTCTCCGCTGATTTCATCAGGGAAATTACTTGTGAGTCACAGAAGGGCTTCAGTTGAAATAATTAATGTCCATTTATAAAAATGTGATCTAAGTCAGCCATGTCCAAACTATGGCCCTCCAGCTGTTGTGAAACTACACATCCCAGCATGCCTTGTAATAGTTTTAGCATTCCCTGATAGCAATACTGTGGCAAGGCATCATGGGACTTGTAGTTTCACAACAGCTGGAGGGCCATAGTTTGGACATGCCTGATCTAGGTGAACTAAACAAGGTGGTAGTAACTTGCAGAATAGAGAATAATTATTCTCTAACAGAAGGGATATCTTTGGCCGGGTCTGGACTTTGGAGCTGCAGAGGTGTGTCAGCCCTGAGATGGTGTCTCATTGACTAGAGCACCTACACAGGTCTAGCTGTTGGAACCAGCTCTACAGTTGGGGCTGCCATGGACAGGCATTGTGGCCTGTCTACCTGCCAGGGGAGGTAGCTTGAGATGTCTGCTATTATAGTCTTTTTTTGACCATTGTTTCTTGGCTATGGGTGCTTTAAATCCTTCTCTCATACCCAGGTATGAGATATTGTTGTTTCTAAACTTTGGGATTTCCACATTGTTGTAGGGGACTAGGTCACATTATCTCATGGTTGGTATTCTCTTTGGGTCAGAACTAGCAGTGCCTATGGGTGGTTGGAGTACTTCCCTCCCAGTATCTAAGTCTACTAGACCTTGGTTTCCTTTTTGCAAGGATGGTAATCCCTGCAGTGGTTTGGAGCCCTTAGTGGCAGTCCTTGCACCGTGACTAGTTTGCAGAAGTTCCTACTCGGTCACATTCGGCATGGCCACAACATGTCCGATCCCCCTAGAGAAGCTAAGAATGGTGCGCTACAGGCTTCATTGAAAACTTCCTGTTTGCCTTGCTGAACCTCTGGTTTTGTGCTGTGCTTCCACTGGTCCAGAGGTTCTGATAAGAGGGAACGTGAATGCCTTTTCCATCTGGGTTTTCATTTGATTTTTGGCAGCAGTGGGGCTAGAGGGAGAGTTTTAGTTGATTCTGGTGTCCGGGTCATGTTGGAATCACACATCCTGCAGCTCTTCCATAGACTTGTTACACTTTCTGGTCTTTTTGGTTGTAGTCCACAGTAGGCTCCTCTCTGTTTACAGTGGTTGGTTTTCTTGTGAGCTACAGGAAATGGTAGCTGTCCTTCTGGATGTCCATTCTCCTTGGTTAGTCTAGAGCTGGCTTCTGCAAGACTAGGTTGGTTCTAGTCTTGTTTTTTTGTGGAGATGGTCATCTAGATGGGCTAGTTGTTACTTCTCTGTTCTGTGACCCACAATGGAGACTAGAATTGGCCAGTTGTGTCCATTGTTGCCAAGTGTTTCTGATTCTCCACTTCTTTGTACATTGCCCAGATGACAAGGCTGTTCCAAGCGTGCTTCTGGATGTGAGTTTACGCCACTCTACTTGTTGCCTTTTTAGGTCTATTGGCGGAATACTGGACCAAATGTCTCTTTGGTAAGGTTTGTGTTCTTTTATCAGCATTTTTAAGAGGGAGTTCGGGTTCCTAACTACCTTTTGTAGCACCATGAAGTCTGGACGGTTCTTCATTTGTATCAACTGTCTGATTTCTCCTGGGTTCATGTTCTATTACTGGGGATATGTGCTGTGTTCATGCCCTATGTTTTGGGACTCCCGGATGTGTTCTTCTCAGGAAGCTTATTCTGAATCATGTCTGGTCTTGTTTTCAGAATCCTAGGTTTAGTCCTTACAGAGGCCACCTTAAAGTCCACTTCCATTTTACTTTTTTGTACTTGAGGTGGTAGTCCGGATGTGGCCAGGCTTTTGGCTTTATCATTTATATTGTGGCTACCTGTGATGTGCTGGATCCAATGGTATTCTGGCTTCTCCAAGTTTTTGTCTATTTTTGAATGTTTTTTATTTTTTTGGGTGTCACTTCTGTCAGAGACTTACACTGCGCGCTTATGTCTTCTGTGTGGTCAAATACTGTGGTGTGTTGGCAATCCCAGATGTTTGGTAGGCTACGACTGTTTTGGCAGTCTAGGGTATATTTACTGTCAATTTTGGCATCTATTTAATAACATTTAACAATTAATACATATGTATTAAATGTGTGTTTTAGCCCTGGAAGCCCAGTATCGATTAAGATTGATTTTAATACCACTAGGCGTTCTGACCCACATTGACCTCTGCTGATCGAGGGTCCACATTAAGTTCATCATAAGACTGGTGGCTTCTGGTTGAGCGGAGAGGCACCAGGTTCGGTAAGACAGGTTACCCAGCCCATGGTGCTCAGAATGATGATTAACAATATAATAATCCCATAGAGGTTATGTCACCACGGTGGTGGATTTGTAAATTCCACTAGGCGGTTCACCATTGGTTACTTTTGAAGTTATACTGAAGACCATGGGCCGCAGTGGAGCTCAGAGGGGAGGAGCTATTTTTAAAGTTGTACTAGTCTAATTAAGTGCTGACTCCTACAATCCCTTAAAGTAAATTCCATGAGCCCAGTGTCCCCCAGGTGGTCTCAGAGAAACGGTTTAATGGTGAGTACAAAAATGCCACTTTCCTGGCATAACAACAACACTTTCTTATATTCGCCTACATTAGTCTAATTTTAAGTGTTTTGATATATAATTACCTTGCACGGGTCTCGTCTTAGCATGAACTGCGAGTCCGCCATCTTTTAATCGTCTTTGACCTTTGAAAAAAAAATATTATTTAATTCTCTAAGAGTTATTTACCGAGTTATAACCGATTCTCTGATAATGATAGAGAAATTATCATTGCATAGTAACATATATATATATATATATATATAAATAAATATTTAGAATAGTAACTATGATAAATACCTTCAGAATATGAAGAATATGATGTTCCCGGTTTAGCTGATGAGGACGGCAAACGTCCAACCCGCTGGTCTTCTGTAAAAGCAATTTTTTAAAAAAATGTAAATAAAATTTGTTCTTTTTCAATTACTTGGGATAGTTCTGATGTAATTATTACCTTTAATACAGACTCTCACATAGAATGTTATTTATATATATATATATATATATATATATATATATATATATATATAGACAGACTTGTAGCGAGGGCGGCACTCTGAGACTTCATAGGAATTTTCAAATGCTTTTATTGCATATCAATACATAGGTGTATTGATATGCAATAAAAGCATTTGCAAAGAGCAAGCTGCAATTTTAACCCTGGGAGTGCCGGATCAACCTGTATATATATATATATATATATATATATATATATATATATATATATATATATATATACTACCATAATAGTGTTAGGCGCCCTATATTATAATGATTATTTCTGTCTTTCCTTATTTACAGACTTTTCCGAAAGAACCATACATATATATATATATATATATATATATATACATAAAAAACTGTTTCGGAAAAGTCTGTAAATAAGGAAAGACAGAAATAATCATTATAATATAGGGCGCCTAACACTATTGTGGTAGTATTGGGTAGAGCAGGGGTGGGGAACCTCAGGCCCTGGGGCCGTATGCGGCCCCCGTAGCCGTCTGAGTGGCCCTCCCACCGACCAGGCGGCTTTGCCAGGAGTCAAGTAGAGGGGAATTCTCACGAGAGGTCGGTTGTTCTTGCCAGATTCCTCTTAATCAACAGCAACTGGAGACTGTCAGTCGTATTCAGCGGCAGGCGCCAGAGCGTGGGACGGCTGCAGCAGGGCGATTTGTAAGATACATTTTTACATATGGCCCCCGAAGGATTTTTTCCCCATACAAACGGCCCTTGGCACAAAAAAGATTCCCCACCCCTGGGGTAGAGGAAGCTCCGCTAGTAGGGAGCTAAGTGTTGTTGGCGACCACTTACTGATAGCGCAATTCCAGGAATTTTGTTGTTGTCTATCTAATATGATAGATAGATAGATAGATAGATAGATAGATTAGGTAGATAAATAGATGGATTAGATAGATAATAGATAGATAGATAGATAGATAGATATATAGATAGATGATAGATAGATGGATAGATAGATAGACAGGCTGTCTTACCTCCAATCACCACAGTGATACTGCTGGATGTGGAGGCAGACGGAAAACTGGATCCAGACATTGTTCCTTCAATAAGAAAAATACAAATATTAAATAAAGTGTACATAATAATCTATATAATGTACGCCTGATGTACAGTAGGAGCCCATCTCATCTATCTTCCTTAGGCCATGGCTCACCGTGGCTCACCATGGCTATTCTATTGTTCTCAGCTGCAATACAATACATAGAACAATAGAGTAGGGGAGTAGGGAGTTGCAGATTGCAGTCTTGGTTCTTGCCGTACACTGTCCCTACCACACTGCATTATTGTATATGCTACAACTGGTCAACCCCAATAAAAATCTTTGCTTAAAAAAAAAATACCCAAAAAAATAATCTATACAATTTATGTATAATGCAGGTATATTGTCTACTCAAATATAAAGGATCTTGAACGTAATATTTACGCGATTTGTTATTGGAACTTCTTTAGATGACCTGTGTAACATTTCTAGGAATGGGGTCACATACATACACACTACACCATGCCATATGATCTCATTCACATCTCTCCCGCTCTCCTGTGCCCTATGGAATGCCCACCCATGACCTCTTCATCTCCAACTTCTTCCATCTCCAAGCCATAACAGAAACCTGGATTACCCCATACAACATCACTTCTCCAGCTGCTCCTCTACAAGGGGCATCACATACACCCCCACACACCCGATCCACGGTGGTGGTGTTGAAGTCTTTTTGTCCTCCGGTTACTCCTACCCCCAGAACCATTCCTTAGATTCTCTTTATATGAGGTCCATGCTATACATCAGTTCCAACCTGCTAATCCTCAACTTCCTGTCACTTCCTGTCAATTACCTCCATCCCCCAAGAACGCCCTCTAAATTCGATGACTTTGCTTCCTGGCTCCCTCACTTCCTCTCTTCTGACAATCTGTCCTTTATCTTAGGGCATTTCAATATCTCTATTGAGATCATTACCTTCCTTCTTTTTTTGCACTTCCTTAGGTGGCGCCTTCCTCTTCTGTAAATCCAACGATCGAGTAGATGCACACTCTATATAAAGTATTAAGATAGAATTAATTATATATAGATAGATATTAGATTACACCGATACAATAGTCCAAAGCAGCAAAGATGAGGCAGCACTCCATAGACTTCTTTAGTGAACCTCTAACCCGTAAAGCCAACATTTCACTACCAAAACATTCTATTCCTCAGGGTTAAAAGACTGGTCTGAAACATCAGCTTTCCGAATGAGAGTTTCACCGATTCAGTAAAGTCTACGGAATACCACCGCATTGTGGCTGCTTTGGGATATACAAGTACCTCAAGTCCATGTTTGTTATCTCACCCTGTGAAGTTGCGGTGAATGAGGTTTCCGCTCCACCCTCCACCTCACGAGCAAGGTGCTGCCTAACCCTTTCTTCCCACGTCTTGAAGATGAGCCGCAGTTCACCTCCGCCTGTGTCCTTGGCATGTTTGTCCACCCGGCCCATCTTGTTTTTCGTGATCCGCTTGCAATCCCGATATCTTTTCTTGCAGATCTCTATGGAGCGCGGCTGGACCCCTTGGGTGGAGACGGCGCTGGCTATTTCCTTCCAGATGGCGGTCTTTGCCTTGTGGGAGGTCTGCTGGGACAGACTGCCTAGCAGTACCTCGTAGTTCCTCAGCACGCCTTCTACCAGAATCTCGTTCTCTTCTTCTGAAAACCTGGGTGCTCGGGATGTGCTGCTGCCCTCTTCGGCCTCCCCGTCATCACCATCATCTTCAGTCTCGTGTAAGCTGTGTTTCCTGAATGTGGGGCCTCCTTAAAATATACCAATTAAAAAAATATATGTTACACATTTTTTAATTATATAAACAACTTTTACTCTACATTTACAAATACATCTGGGGGCAGCTGAAGACCAGAAGACCTTTATCTATAAACCACATGACACCGGCCATCAGTCTTCTGTGACCAATGTCGTTGAACCACCACTTCTCTTGTCCATGAAAGAAGCCAATTCAATCAATGTCCTATTTCTGCATCAAAGAGAAGGTTGTAGAGGATCTTATGATGAACAACCGAGATGATGAATCAACTAGCTAGCCAAAGAATGTCTGGATTCGTCGAAGGTACACTGCCGATCAAATATGGAACAAACCTCAATTTTTATTGACATTTAAGGAGTCAAAGTCCATTTATAAAGAATGGTCCTTCTCGGGGAGAACGTAATGGGTTGAAAAATTAAAGAGGCCAACCTGGGCCATAAGGCAACACCAGAGTCTACTGTGGACTTAAAGAAGCTCTTATGGAGCCATGAACCAAAATGTGAAATCTTTGGTTCATCACAAAGGGTTTTCTAAGCCATGAAGTAGGTCTCAAACTAGTCTGGGGATCTTTGGAATGTATGGGAAGGTTCTCGATGTTGCCTCCGCCATATAGACCACTTCATCTGCAAAATGCAATCTTATTTTCAAATATGTAGGTTGAAAGCGCTTAGATCTTCCTAGAATGAGACCTATCCTGACCCACCCAACAACGCCTAGACCTGTACAAAACCACCACGTAGAACTGCAGGCTCACCCTACTGTAGCTTCTGATAATTCCCAGTGAGAGGACAACAGATGACGAGAATCAATGTATGAACTACCTCCCATCTTTAATTACAGACTCTGAAAACAAGCGCCTGATCAACCAATAAGGTGATCAGGCTGGACCACTGGGTCATAGGGGGGCGCAGAACGGCAGGGGTGAATTGGGTCTTTGTTGTTTCCATGTGGCCTCTCAAAAATGGCCATCATATTCTAAGAGACAAACATTAATGGTTCTACTAGAACTCTAGTGTCTGTGGAGGAAGGATTCTGAAAGTGCTTGTGTGCTCTAAGCAGTAGCCCCCTGGCAAAGAGCATGTAACCCTGTTGGCAACAAGCATGTAACCCCCTCTCCTATAACCACCCCCCCTCCCACGTGACCTCTCTCACATATAACAAGACGGGATTTACGTCCTTTTAAGACCCTCTGGAAAATATGGTATCACCTGAATTATCCGAGGACTCTCCGTGATTCCAGAGATTGGACGATAACTCGGCGGCGTGGTGCGCTGGATGCATATATAGTGCCATGCTGTTCTCTCCCTGGTATTCCGCCGCCATGCTATCATCTTCCGTTTTAAAATCTGGAAATAAATTTATCACAACGTCAGGTTTTTACGAATCTGGGCGCTCATCCCTGTCCGCAAGCTACCGCTATCTTCTGCCAGGTAGAAACGCACGCTCAGATCCAATCGGTGGCATAAACCGTAACAAGACCACATAGCCAATCGCATTGCCTGGCCCCAGCCACTAACAAATGCTGGGCGACACTGGGCAATGCAGATACCAGCGATATATTGGCTGGCAGAGGACGGGAATCAGCCAGCGATACCGTCAATGGTTTTATTATCCGTGTCTAGCCAATAACTGTATTACATATCAGCCATAAACACTTGGATGTTCTAGAACCCATAGTGTCACATATACACCGCTTGATCTCCACTACTCTGCTCTACAAAACAGTGTGGGCTTCCTGAATAGATGCCATGCTCAAGTCCGGGGAGAATATACAAACTCCACACAGTTATGTTCATCTTGGACGGAACTGTACCTATGACCTCAGTGATGCTGACCACTACACCATCCGTGCCGCTAGTGACTGAGCAAGAAGAATAAGGGACTTTTTTTTATTTTACTACTCACATGGGTTGATAACTGTAGGGATCGCCTCCTCCTTACACTGCTGACCGCGCCTCATATACATCGCTTCCTCGTCCTCTAGATCTTCAATCTTTATATTAATCATACGCTCACTCTACATAAGAAAGAAAACAGTAAAATAATATTTCCATCGTATCTCATTTCATTGGGATTAAATAAAATACATTCAGCTAATACCGCTTTCAGACCGCAAACGCAGGGTCGCACCGGGACTTTGAAGCGGTTCAGTCCCGGTGCGACTCTGCATGTGCGGTCTGTTTGCTGATGTCATGTGGGGGTCGCGGCGGAGCGGCATTGGGGGCAGGGGAGAAGGCAGCACATAGAGCTGGTGCTGCTCCAAGTGCCGCCTCCTCCATAGTGTGAACGTTTAACCCGATCACACACGGCAACGAACCGGTAAGTAACCTATTACCCAGTTCAGTTAATTAAGTTAGTATAGTCTAAAATGGAGTTATGGGGATCCAGGTTTACCTTAGTTGGGGGTGAGGTTATACAGGGTGGGGGGTATATTATTTTTTTAGGGATAAAGGAATAACCAAGTTGGCGGTTTGATTTATTAGCTAGACGGCCAGGTGTATGTGTCTATCCTGGTGGAATATTCTGCTTTTTTCTCGATTATATATGTCTATATCTATGTACCTATGATTATACATAATTCTGACATATGCTCCTAGTCGCGTCTGTTACACCCGAATGGCGCCTTCGGGTGGTCGAGGTGCCGTAGGTATGCACTGAAAATTTTGGGTTTGACCATTATCCTATGTTTTGTTTTTTGTCCCCTTATATCCTTATTTGTGAAGATATTTTTATGATGCCTTTATATATACACTCTAGCCGAAATATATTCTGTATTTACTTTATGTTGTTTCTGTTTTTGTTTAAACTACAAAACTCAATTATTATTTTTTTTTAAATGACCGGGTTGAACCGGCAAGAAACCTGCATGAACCCGGTAATTAGTTGCAATGTGGAAGGGGAATTATAAAACACACAGGTGATAAACTATATTCCACCAACCTGATATCCTTGTGGGATCCGGTGATACCGAGGACGGAGTACTCTCTCTGGGGTATTTCTGTTACTGGACCCATCTGTAGAAGACACACATGATGTGAGGGGGAGAGCAGGAGTATAATAGGGGCTGATGGCTCCTGATGTAGGAGATACACCAGAGAGTGCGGGGAGGAGACTGGTCAGATCTCTGGGCTGGTAACACAGTGACATGATGTGAGGGGGAGAGCAGGAGTATAATAGGGACTGATGGCTGCTGATGTATGAGATACACCAGAGAGTGCGGGGAGGAGACTGGTCAGATCTCTGGGCTGGTAACACACAGTGACATGATGTGAGGGGGAGAGCAGGAGTATAATAGGGGCTGATGTCTCCTGATGTATGAGATACACCAGAGAGTGCGGGGAGGAGACTGGTCAGATCTCTGGGCTGGTAACACACAGTGACATGATGTGAGGGGGAGAGCAGGAGTATAATAGGGGCTGATGGCTGCTGATGTATGAGATACACCAGAGAGTGCGGGGAGGAGACTGGTCAGATCTCTGGGCTGGTAACACACAGTGACATGATGTGAGGAGGAGAGCAGGAGTATAATAGGGGCTGATGGCTCCTGATGTATGAGATACACCAGAGAGTGCAGGGAGGAGACTGGTCAGATCTCTGGGCTGGTAACACACAGTGACATGATGTAAGTGGGAGAGCAGGAGTATAATAGGGGCTGATGGCTCCTGATGTATGAGATACACCAGAGTGTGTGGGGAGGAGACTGGTAAGATCTCTGGGCTGGTAACACACAGTGACATGATGTGAGGGGGAGAGCAGGAGTATAATAGCGTCTGATGGCTCCTGATGTATGAGATACACCAGAGAGTGCGGAGAGTAGACTGGTCAGATCTCTGGGCTAGTAACACACAGTGACATGATGTGAGGGGGAGAGCAGGAGTATAATAGGGGCTGATGGCTCCTGATGTATGTAATACACCAGAGAGTGCGGGGAGGAGACTGGTCAGATCTCTGGGCTGGTAACACACAGTGACATAATGTGAGGGGAGAGCAGGAGTATAATAGGGGCTGATGGCTCCTGATGTATGAGATACACCAGAGAGTACAGGGAGGAGACTGGTCAGATCTCTGGGCTGGTAACACACAGTGACATGATGTGAGGGGGAGAGCAGGAGTATAATAGGGGCTGATGGGACCTGATGTATGAGATACACCAGAGAGTGGGGGGAGGAGACTGGTCAGATCTCTGGGCTGGTAACACACAGTGACATGATGTGAGGGGGAGAGCAGGTGTATAATAGGGGCTGATGGCACCTGATGTATGAGATACACCAGAGAGTGCGGGGAGGAGACTGGACAGATCTCTGGGCTGGTAACACAGTGACATAATGTGAGGGGGAGAGCAGGAGTATAATAGGGGCTGATGGCACCTGATGTATGAGATACACCAGAGAGTGCGGGGAGGAGACTGGTCAGATCTCTGGGCTGGTAACACACAGTGACATGATGTGAGGGGGAGAGCAGGAGTATAATAGGGGTTGATGGCTCCAGACGTATGAGATACACCAGAGAGTGCAGGGAGGAGACTGGTCAGATCTCTGGGCTGGTAACACACAGTGACATGATGTGAGGTGGAGAGCAGGAGTATAATAGGGGCTGATGGCACCTGATGTATGAGATACACCAGAGAGTGTGGGGAGGAGACTGTTCAGATCTCTGGGCTGGTAACACACAGTGACATGATGTGAGGGGGAGAGCAGGAGTATAATAGGGGCTGATGGCTGCTGATGTATGAGATACACCAGAGAGTGCGGGGAGGAGACTGGTCAGATCTCTGGGCTGGTAACACACAGTGACATGATGTGAGGGGGAGAGCAGGAGTATAATAGGGCCTGATGGCTCCTGATGTATGAGATACACCAGAGAGTGCGGGGAGGAGACTGGTCAGATCTCTGAGCTGGTAACACACAGTGACATGATGTGAGGGGGAGAGCAGGAGTATAATAGGGGCTGATGGCTCCTGATGTATGAGATACACCAGAGAGTGTGGGGAGGAGACTGGTCAGATCTCTGGGCTGGTAACACACAGTGACATGATGTGAGGGGAGAGCAGGAGTATAATAGGGGTTGATGGCTGTTGATGTATGAGAAACACCAGAGAGTGCGGGGAGGAGACTGGTCAGATCTCTGGGCTGGTAACACAGTGACATGATGTGAGGGGGAGAGCAGGAGTATAATAGGGGCTGATGGCTCCTGATGTATGAGATACACCAGAGAGTGCGGGGAGGAGACTGGTCAGATCTCTGGGCTGGTAACACACAGTGACATGATGTGAGGGGGAGAGCAGGAGTATAATAGGGGCTGATGGCTCCTGATGTATGAGATACACCAGAGAGTGCGGGAGGAGACTGGTCAGATCTCTGGGCTGGTAACACAGTGACATGATGTGAAGAGGAGAGCAGGAGTATAATAGGGGCTGATGGCTCCTGATGTATGAGATACACCAGAGTGTGTGGGGAGGAGACTGGTCAGATCTCTGGGCTGGTAACACACAGTGACATGATGTAAGTGGGAGAGCAGGAGTATAATAGGGGCTGATGGCTCCTGATGTATGAGATACACCAGAGTGTGTGGGGAGGAGACTGGTAAGATCTCTGGGCTGATAACACACAGTGACATGATGTGAGGGGGAGAGCAGGAGTATAATAGCGTCTGATGGCTCCTGATGTATGAGATACACCAGAGAGTGCGGGGAGGAGACTGGTCAGATCTCTGGGCTAGTAACACACAGTGACATGATGTGAGGGGGAGAGCAGGAGTATAATAGGGGCTGATGGCTCCTGATGTATGTAATACACCAGAGAGTGCGGGGAGGAGACTGGTCAGATCTCTGGGCTGGTAACACACAGTGACATGATGTAAGTGGGAGAGCAGGAGTATAATAGGGGCTGATGGCTCCTGATGTATGAGATACACCAGAGTGTGTGGGGAGGAGACTGGTAAGATCTCTGGGCTGGTAACACACAGTGACATGATGTGAGGGGGAGAGCAGGAGTATAATAGCGTCTGATGGCTCCTGATGTATGAGATACACCAGAGAGTGCGGAGAGTAGACTGGTCAGATCTCTGGGCTAGTAACACACAGTGACATGATGTGAGGGGGAGAGCAGGAGTATAATAGGGGCTGATGGCTCCTGATGTATGTAATACACCAGAGAGTGCGGGGAGGAGACTGGTCAGATCTCTGGGCTGGTAACACACAGTGACATAATGTGAGGGGAGAGCAGGAGTATAATAGGGGCTGATGGCTCCTGATGTATGAGATACACCAGAGAGTACAGGGAGGAGACTGGTCAGATCTCTGGGCTGGTAACACACAGTGACATGATGTGAGGGGGAGAGCAGGAGTATAATAGGGGCTGATGGGACCTGATGTATGAGATACACCA
Source organism: Crinia signifera (assembly GCF_055691185.1). Lineage (NCBI taxonomy): Eukaryota > Metazoa > Chordata > Amphibia > Anura > Myobatrachidae > Crinia > Crinia signifera. The sequence continues at coordinate 3,484,137 of NC_139222.1, read as the reverse complement.
GAGAGTGGGGGGAGGAGACTGGTCAGATCTCTGGGCTGGTAACACACAGTGACATGATGTGAGGGGGAGAGCAGGTGTATAATAGGGGCTGATGGCACCTGATGTATGAGATACACCAGAGAGTGCGGGGAGGAGACTGGACAGATCTCTGGGCTGGTAACACAGTGACATAATGTGAGGGGGAGAGCAGGAGTATAATAGGGGCTGATGGCACCTGATGTATGAGATACACCAGAGAGTGCGGGGAGGAGACTGGTCAGATCTCTGGGCTGGTAACACACAGTGACATGATGTGAGGGGGAGAGCAGGAGTATAATAGGGGTTGATGGCTCCAGACGTATGAGATACACCAGAGAGTGCAGGGAGGAGACTGGTCAGATCTCTGGGCTGGTAACACACAGTGACATGATGTGAGGTGGAGAGCAGGAGTATAATAGGGGCTGATGGCACCTGATGTATGAGATACACCAGAGAGTGTGGGGAGGAGACTGTTCAGATCTCTGGGCTGGTAACACACAGTGACATGATGTGAGGGGGAGAGCAGGAGTATAATAGGGGCTGATGGCTGCTGATGTATGAGATACACCAGAGAGTGCGGGGAGGAGACTGGTCAGATCTCTGGGCTGGTAACACACAGTGACATGATGTGAGGGGGAGAGCAGGAGTATAATAGGGCCTGATGGCTCTTTGATGTATGAGATACACCAGAGAGTGCGGGGAGGAGACTGGTCAGATCTCTGAGCTGGTAACACACAGTGACATGATGTGAGGGGGAGAGCAGGAGTATAATAGGGGCTGATGGCTCCTGATGTATGAGATACACCAGAGAGTGTGGGGAGGAGACTGGTCAGATCTCTGGGCTGGTAACACACAGTGACATGATGTGAGGGGAGAGCAGGAGTATAATAGGGGTTGATGGCTGTTGATGTATGAGAAACACCAGAGAGTGCGGGGAGGAGACTGGTCAGATCTCTGGGCTGGTAACACAGTGACATGATGTGAGGGGGAGAGCAGGAGTATAATAGGGGCTGATGGCTCCTGATGTATGAGATACACCAGAGAGTGCGGGGAGGAGACTGGTCAGATCTCTGGGCTGGTAACACACAGTGACATGATGTGAGGGGGAGAGCAGGAGTATAATAGGGGCTGATGGCTCCTGATGTATGAGATACACCAGAGAGTGCGGGAGGAGACTGGTCAGATCTCTGGGCTGGTAACACAGTGACATGATGTGAAGAGGAGAGCAGGAGTATAATAGGGGCTGATGGCTCCTGATGTATGAGATACACCAGAGTGTGTGGGGAGGAGACTGGTCAGATCTCTGGGCTGGTAACACACAGTGACATGATGTAAGTGGGAGAGCAGGAGTATAATAGGGGCTGATGGCTCCTGATGTATGAGATACACCAGAGTGTGTGGGGAGGAGACTGGTAAGATCTCTGGGCTGATAACACACAGTGACATGATGTGAGGGGGAGAGCAGGAGTATAATAGCGTCTGATGGCTCCTGATGTATGAGATACACCAGAGAGTGCGGGGAGGAGACTGGTCAGATCTCTGGGCTAGTAACACACAGTGACATGATGTGAGGGGGAGAGCAGGAGTATAATAGGGGCTGATGGCTCCTGATGTATGTAATACACCAGAGAGTGCGGGGAGGAGACTGGTCAGATCTCTGGGCTGGTAACACACAGTGACATGATGTGAGGGGAGAGCAGGAGTATAATAGGGGCTGGTGGCTCCTGATGTATGAGATACACCAGAGAGTACAGGGAGGAGACTGGTCAGATCTCTGGGCTGGTAACACACAGTGACATGATGTGAGGGGGAGAGCAGGAGTATAATAGGGGCTGATGGGACCTGATGTATGAGATACACCAGAGAGTGGGGGGAGGAGACTGGTCAGATCTCTGGGCTGGTAACACACAGTGACATGATGTGAGGGGGAGAGCAGGTGTATAATAGGGGCTGATGGCACCTGATGTATGAGATACACCAGAGAGTGCGGGGAGGAGACTGGTCAGATCTCTGGGCTGGTAACACAGTGACATAATGTGAGGGGGAGAGCAGGAGTATAATAGGGGCTGATGGCACCTGATGTATGAGATACACCAGAGAGTGCGGGGAGGAGACTGGTCAGATCTCTGGGCTGGTAACACACAGTGACATGATGTGAGGGGGAGAGCAGGAGTATAATAGGGGTTGATGGCTCCAGACGTATGAGATACACCAGAGAGTGCAGGGAGGAGACTGTTCAGATCTCTGGGCTGGTAACACACAGTGACATGATGTGAGGTGGAGAGCAGGAGTATAATAGGGGCTGATGGCACCTGATGTATGAGATACACCAGAGAGTGTGGGGAGGAGACTGTTCAGATCTCTGGGCTGGTAACACACAGTGACATGATGTGAGGGGGAGAGCAGGAGTATAATAGGGGCTGATGGCTCCTGATGTATGAGATACACCAGAGAGTGCGGGGAGGAGACTGGTCAGATCTCTGGGCCGGTAACACACAGTGACATGATGTGAGGGGGAGAGCAGGAGTATAATAAGGCTGCTGGCTCCTGATGTATGAGATACACCAGAGAGTGCGGGGAGGAGACTGGTCAGATCTCTGGGCTGGTAACACACAGTGACATGATGTGAGGGGAGAGCAGGAGTATAATAGGGGCTGATGGCTCCTGATGTATGAGATACACCAGAGAGTGCGGGGAGGAGACTGGTCAGATCTCTGGGCTGGTAACCTACAGTGACATGATGTGAGGGGGAGAGCAGGAGTATAATAGGGGCTGATGGCTCCTGATGTATGAGATACACCAGAGAGTGCGCGGAGGAGACTGGTCAGATCTCTGGGCTGGTAACACACAGTGACATGATGTGAGGGGGAGAGCAGGAGTATAATAGGGGTTGATGGTTCCAGACGTATGAGATACACCAGAGAGTGTGGGGAGGAGACTGTTCAGATCTCTGGGCTGGTAACACACAGTGACATGATGTGAGGGGAGAGCAGGAGTATAATAGGGGCTGATGGCTGCTGATATAGGAGATACACCAGAGAGTGTGGGGAGGGCACTGGTCAGATCTCTGGGCTGGTAACACACAGTGACATGATGTGAGGGGGAGAGCAGGAGTATAATAGGGGCTGATGGTTCCTGATGTATGAGATACACCAGAGAGTGCGGGGAGGAGACTGGTCAGATCTCTGGGCTGGTAACACACAGTGACAGGATGTGAGGGGCAGAGCAGGAGTATAATAGGGTCTGATGGCTCCTGATGTATGAGATACACCAGAGAGTGCAGGGAGGAGACTGGTCAGATCTCTGGGCTGGTAACACACAGTGACATGATGTGAGGGGGAGAGCAGGAGTATAATAGGGGCTGATGGCTCCTGATGTATGAGATACACCAGAGAGTGCGGGGAGGAGACGGTCAGATCTCTGGGCTGGTAACACACAGTGACATGATGTGAGGGAGAGAGCAGGAGTATAATAGGGGCTGGTGGCTCCTGATGTATGAGATACACCAGAGAGTGCGGGGAGGAGACGGTCAGATCTCTGGGCTGGTAACACACAGTGACATGGTGTGAGGGGACAGCAGGAGTATAATAGGGGCTGATGGCTGCTGATATAGTAGATACACCAGAGAGTGTGGGGAGGGCACTGGTCAGATCTCTGGGCTGGTAACACACAGTGACATGATGTGAGGGGGAGAGCAGGAGTATAATAGGGGCTGATGGTTCCTGATGTATGAGATACACCAGAGAGTGCGGGGAGGAGACTGGTCAGATCTCTGGGCTGGTAACACACAGTGACAGGATGTGAGGGGCAGAGCAGGAGTATAATAGGGTCTGATGGCTCCTGATGTATGAGATACACCAGAGAGTGCGGGGAGGAGACTGGTCAGATCTCTGGGCTGGTAACACACAGTGACAGGATGTGAGGGGCAGAGCAGGAGTATAATAGGGTCTGATGGCTCCTGATGTATGAGATACACCAGAGAGTGTGGGGAGGAGAACGGTCAGATCTCTGGGCTGGTAACACACAGTGACATGATGTGAGGGGGAGAGCAGGAGTATAATAGGGGCTGATGGCTCCTGATGTATGAGATACACCAGATAGTGCGGGGAGGAGACGGTCAGATCTCTGGGCTGGTAACACACAGTGACATGATGTGAGGGGGAGAGCACGAGTATAATAGGGGCTGGTGGCTCCTGATGTATGAGATACACCAGAGAGTGCGGGGAGGAGACGGTCAGATCTCTGGGCTGGTAACACACAGTGACATGGTGTGAGGGGACAGCAGGAGTATAATAGGGGCTGATGGCTCCTGATGTATGAGATACACCAGAGAGTGCAGGGAGGAGACTGGTCAGATCTCTGGGCTGGTAACACACAGTGACATGATGTGAGGGGGAGAGCAGGAGTATAATAGGGGCTGATATCTCCTGATGTATGAGATACACCAGAGAGTGCGGGGAGGAGACTGGTCAGATCTCTGGGCTGGTAACACACAGTGACATGATGTGAGGGGGAGAGCAGGTGTATAATAGGGGCTGATGGCACCTGATGTATGAGATACACCAGAGAGTGCGGGGAGGAGACTGGTCAGATCTCTGGGCTGGTAACACAGTGACATAATGTGAGGGGGAGAGCAGGAGTATAATAGGGGCTGATGGCACCTGATGTATGAGATACACCAGAGAGTGCGGGGAGGAGACTGGTCAGATCTCTGGGCTGGTAACACACAGTGACATGATGTGAGGGGGAGAGCAGGAGTATAATAGGGGTTGATGGCTCCAGACGTATGAGATACACCAGAGAGTGTCGGGAGGAGACTGTTCAGATCTCTGGGCTGGTAACACACAGTGACATGATGTGAGGGGAGAGCAGGAGTATAATAGGGGCTGATGGCTCCTGATGTATGAGATACACCAGAGAGTGCGGGGAGGAGACTGGTCAGATCTCTGGGCTGGTAACACACAGTGACATGATGTGAGGGGGAGAGCAGGGGTATAATAGGGGCTGATGGCTCCGGATGTATGAGATACACCAGAGAGTGCGGGGAGGAGACTGGTCAGATCTCTGGGCTGGTAACACACAGTGACATGATGTGAGGGGGGAGAGCAGGAGTATAATAGGGGCTGATGGCTCCTGATGTATGAGATACACCAGAGAGTGCGGGGAGGAGACTGGTCAGATCTCTGGGCTGGTAACACAGTGACATGATGTGAGGGGGAGAGCAGGAGTATAATAGGGGCTGATGGCTCCTGATGTATGAGATACACCTGAGAGTGCGGGGAGGAGACTGGTCAGATCTCTAGACTGGTAACACACAGTGACATGATGTGAGGGGAGAGCAGGAGTATAATAGGGGCTGACGGCTGCTGATGTATGAGATACACCAGAGAGTGCGGGGAGGAGACTGGTCAGATCTCTGGGCTGGTAACACAGTGACATGATGTGAGGGGGAGAGCAGGAGTATAATAGGGGCTGATGGGACCTGATGTATGAGATACACCAGAGAGTGGGGGGAGGAGACTGGTCAGATCTCTGGGCTGGTAACACACAGTGACATGATGTGAGGGGGAGAGCAGGTGTATAATAGGGGCTGATGGCACCTGATGTATGAGATACACCAGAGAGTGCGGGGAGGAGACTGGTCAGATCTCTGGGCTGGTAACACAGTGACATAATGTGAGGGGGAGAGCAGGAGTATAATAGGGGCTGATGGCACCTGATGTATGAGATACACCAGAGAGTGCGGGGAGGAGACTGGTCAGATCTCTGGGCTGGTAACACACAGTGACATGATGTGAGGGGGAGAGCAGGAGTATAATAGGGGTTGATGGCTCCAGACGTATGAGATACACCAGAGAGTGCAGGGAGGAGACTGTTCAGATCTCTGGGCTGGTAACACACAGTGACATGATGTGAGGTGGAGAGCAGGAGTATAATAGGGGCTGATGGCACCTGATGTATGAGATACACCAGAGAGTGTGGGGAGGAGACTGTTCAGATCTCTGGGCTGGTAACACACAGTGACATGATGTGAGGGGGAGAGCAGGAGTATAATAGGGGTTGATGGTTCCAGACGTATGAGATACACCAGAGAGTGTGGGGAGGAGACTGTTCAGATCTCTGGGCTGGTAACACACAGTGACATGATGTGAGGGGAGAGCAGGAGTATAATAGGGGCTGATGGCTGCTGATATAGGAGATACACCAGAGAGTGTGGGGAGGGCACTGGTCAGATCTCTGGGCTGGTAACACACAGTGACATGATGTGAGGGGGAGAGCAGGAGTATAATAGGGGCTGATGGTTCCTGATGTATGAGATACACCAGAGAGTGCGGGGAGGAGACTGGTCAGATCTTTGGGCTGGTAACACACAGTGACAGGATGTGAGGGGCAGAGCAGGAGTATAATAGGGTCTGATGGCTCCTGATGTATGAGATACACCAGAGAGTGCAGGGAGGAGACTGGTCAGATCTCTGGGCTGGTAACACACAGTGACATGATGTGAGGGGGAGAGCAGGAGTATAATAGGGGCTGATGGCTCCTGATGTATGAGATACACCAGAGAGTGCGGGGAGGAGACGGTCAGATCTCTGGGCTGGTAACACACAGTGACATGATGTGAGGGGGAGAGCAGGAGTATAATAGGGGCTGGTGGCTCCTGATGTATGAGATACACCAGAGAGTGCGGGGAGGAGACGGTCAGATCTCTGGGCTGGTAACACACAGTGACATGGTGTGAGGGGACAGCAGGAGTATAAAAGGGGCTGATGGCTGCTGATATAGTAGATACACCAGAGAGTGTGGGGAGGGCACTGGTCAGATCTCTGGGCTGGTAACACACAGTGACATGATGTGAGGGGGAGAGCAGGAGTATAATAGGGGCTGATGGTTCCTGATGTATGAGATACACCAGAGAGTGCGGGGAGGAGACTGGTCAGATCTCTGGGCTGGTAACACACAGTGACAGGATGTGAGGGGCAGAGCAGGAGTATAATAGGGTCTGATGGCTCCTGATGTATGAGATACACCAGAGAGTGCGGGGAGGAGACTGGTCAGATCTCTGGGCTGGTAACACACAGTGACAGGATGTGAGGGGCAGAGCAGGAGTATAATAGGGTCTGATGGCTCCTGATGTATGAGATACACCAGAGAGTGTGGGGAGGAGAACGGTCAGATCTCTGGGCTGGTAACACACAGTGACATGATGTGAGGGGGAGAGCAGGAGTATAATAGGGGCTGATGGCTCCTGATGTATGAGATACACCAGATAGTGCGGGGAGGAGACGGTCAGATCTCTGGGCTGGTAACACACAGTGACATGATGTGAGGGGGAGAGCACGAGTATAATAGGGGCTGGTGGCTCCTGATGTATGAGATACACCAGAGAGTGCGGGGAGGAGACGGTCAGATCTCTGGGCTGGTAACACACAGTGACATGGTGTGAGGGGACAGCAGGAGTATAATAGGGGCTGATGGCTCCTGATGTATGAGATACACCAGAGAGTGCAAGGAGGAGACTGGTCAGATCTCTGGGCTGGTAACACACAGTGACATGATGTGAGGGGGAGAGCAGGAGTATAATAGGGGCTGATATCTCCTGATGTATGAGATACACCAGAGAGTGCGGGGAGGAGACTGGTCAGATCTCTGGGCTGGTAACACACAGTGACATGATGTGAGGGGGAGAGCAGGTGTATAATAGGGGCTGATGGCACCTGATGTATGAGATACACCAGAGAGTGCGGGGAGGAGACTGGTCAGATCTCTGGGCTGGTAACACAGTGACATAATGTGAGGGGGAGAGCAGGAGTATAATAGGGGCTGATGGCACCTGATGTATGAGATACACCAGAGAGTGCGGGGAGGAGACTGGTCAGATCTCTGGGCTGGTAACACACAGTGACATGATGTGAGGGGGAGAGCAGGAGTATAATAGGGGTTGATGGCTCCAGACGTATGAGATACACCAGAGAGTGTCGGGAGGAGACTGTTCAGATCTCTGGGCTGGTAACACACAGTGACATGATGTGAGGGGAGAGCAGGAGTATAATAGGGGCTGATGGCTCCTGATGTATGAGATACACCAGAGAGTGCGGGGAGGAGACTGGTCAGATCTCTGGGCTGGTAACACACAGTGACATGATGTGAGGGGGAGAGCAGGGGTATAATAGGGGCTGATGGCTCCGGATGTATGAGATACACCAGAGAGTGCGGGGAGGAGACTGGTCAGATCTCTGGGCTGGTAACACACAGTGACATGATGTGAGGGGGGAGAGCAGGAGTATAATAGGGGCTGATGGCTCCTGATGTATGAGATACACCAGAGAGTGCGGGGAGGAGACTGGTCAGATCTCTGGGCTGGTAACACAGTGACATGATGTGAGGGGGAGAGCAGGAGTATAATAGGGGCTGATGGCTCCTGATGTATGAGATACACCAGAGAGTGCGGGGAGGAGACTGGTCAGATCTCTAGACTGGTAACACACAGTGACATGATGTGAGGGGAGAGCAGGAGTATAATAGGGGCTGACGGCTGCTGATGTATGAGATACACCAGAGAGTGCGGGGAGGAGACTGGTCAGATCTCTGGGCTGGTAACACAGTGACATGATGTGAGGGGGAGAGCAGGAGTATAATAGGGGCTGATGGGACCTGATGTATGAGATACACCAGAGAGTGGGGGGAGGAGACTGGTCAGATCTCTGGGCTGGTAACACACAGTGACATGATGTGAGGGGGAGAGCAGGTGTATAATAGGGGCTGATGGCACCTGATGTATGAGATACACCAGAGAGTGCGGGGAGGAGACTGGTCAGATCTCTGGGCTGGTAACACAGTGACATAATGTGAGGGGGAGAGCAGGAGTATAATAGGGGCTGATGGCACCTGATGTATGAGATACACCAGAGAGTGCGGGGAGGAGACTGGTCAGATCTCTGGGCTGGTAACACACAGTGACATGATGTGAGGGGGAGAGCAGGAGTATAATAGGGGTTGATGGCTCCAGACGTATGAGATACACCAGAGAGTGCAGGGAGGAGACTGTTCAGATCTCTGGGCTGGTAACACACAGTGACATGATGTGAGGTGGAGAGCAGGAGTATAATAGGGGCTGATGGCACCTGATGTATGAGATACACCAGAGAGTGTGGGGAGGAGACTGTTCAGATCTCTGGGCTGGTAACACACAGTGACATGATGTGAGGGGGAGAGCAGGAGTATAATAGGGGTTGATGGTTCCAGACGTATGAGATACACCAGAGAGTGTGGGGAGGAGACTGTTCAGATCTCTGGGCTGGTAACACACAGTGACATGATGTGAGGGGAGAGCAGGAGTATAATAGGGGCTGATGGCTGCTGATATAGGAGATACACCAGAGAGTGTGGGGAGGGCACTGGTCAGATCTCTGGGCTGGTAACACACAGTGACATGATGTGAGGGGGAGAGCAGGAGTATAATAGGGGCTGATGGTTCCTGATGTATGAGATACACCAGAGAGTGCGGGGAGGAGACTGGTCAGATCTTTGGGCTGGTAACACACAGTGACAGGATGTGAGGGGCAGAGCAGGAGTATAATAGGGTCTGATGGCTCCTGATGTATGAGATACACCAGAGAGTGCAGGGAGGAGACTGGTCAGATCTCTGGGCTGGTAACACACAGTGACAGGATGTGAGGGGGAGAGCAGGAGTATAATAGGGGCTGATGGCTCCTGATGTATGAGATACACCAGAGAGTGCGGGGAGGAGACTGGTCAGATCTCTGGGCTGGTAACACACAGTGACATGATGTGAGGGGGAGAGCAGGGGTATAATAGGGGCTGATGGCTCCGGATGTATGAGATACACCAGAGAGTGCGGGGAGGAGACTGGTCAGATCTCTGGGCTGGTAACACACAGTGACATGATGTGAGGGGGGAGAGCAGGAGTATAATAGGGGCTGATGGCTCCTGATGTATGAGATACACCAGAGAGTGCGGGGAGGAGACTGGTCAGATCTCTGGGCTGGTAACACAGTGACATGATGTGAGGGGGAGAGCAGGAGTATAATAGGGGCTGATGGCTCCTGATGTATGAGATACACCAGAGAGTGCGGGGAGGAGACTGGTCAGATCTCTAGACTGGTAACACACAGTGACATGATGTGAGGGGAGAGCAGGAGTATAATAGGGGCTGACGGCTGCTGATGTATGAGATACACCAGAGAGTGCGGGGAGGAGACTGGTCAGATCTCTGGGCTGGTAACACAGTGACATGATGTGAGGGGGAGAGCAGGAGTATAATAGGGGCTGATGGGACCTGATGTATGAGATACACCAGAGAGTGGGGGGAGGAGACTGGTCAGATCTCTGGGCTGGTAACACACAGTGACATGATGTGAGGGGGAGAGCAGGTGTATAATAGGGGCTGATGGCACCTGATGTATGAGATACACCAGAGAGTGCGGGGAGGAGACTGGTCAGATCTCTGGGCTGGTAACACAGTGACATAATGTGAGGGGGAGAGCAGGAGTATAATAGGGGCTGATGGCACCTGATGTATGAGATACACCAGAGAGTGCGGGGAGGAGACTGGTCAGATCTCTGGGCTGGTAACACACAGTGACATGATGTGAGGGGGAGAGCAGGAGTATAATAGGGGTTGATGGCTCCAGACGTATGAGATACACCAGAGAGTGCAGGGAGGAGACTGTTCAGATCTCTGGGCTGGTAACACACAGTGACATGATGTGAGGTGGAGAGCAGGAGTATAATAGGGGCTGATGGCACCTGATGTATGAGATACACCAGAGAGTGTGGGGAGGAGACTGTTCAGATCTCTGGGCTGGTAACACACAGTGACATGATGTGAGGGGGAGAGCAGGAGTATAATAGGGGTTGATGGTTCCAGACGTATGAGATACACCAGAGAGTGTGGGGAGGAGACTGTTCAGATCTCTGGGCTGGTAACACACAGTGACATGATGTGAGGGGAGAGCAGGAGTATAATAGGGGCTGATGGCTGCTGATATAGGAGATACACCAGAGAGTGTGGGGAGGGCACTGGTCAGATCTCTGGGCTGGTAACACACAGTGACATGATGTGAGGGGGAGAGCAGGAGTATAATAGGGGCTGATGGTTCCTGATGTATGAGATACACCAGAGAGTGCGGGGAGGAGACTGGTCAGATCTTTGGGCTGGTAACACACAGTGACAGGATGTGAGGGGCAGAGCAGGAGTATAATAGGGTCTGATGGCTCCTGATGTATGAGATACACCAGAGAGTGCAGGGAGGAGACTGGTCAGATCTCTGGGCTGGTAACACACAGTGACATGATGTGAGGGGGAGAGCAGGAGTATAATAGGGGCTGATGGCTCCTGATGTATGAGATACACCAGAGAGTGCGGGGAGGAGACGGTCAGATCTCTGGGCTGGTAACACACAGTGACATGATGTGAGGGGGAGAGCAGGAGTATAATAGGGGCTGGTGGCTCCTGATGTATGAGATACACCAGAGAGTGCGGGGAGGAGACGGTCAGATCTCTGGGCTGGTAACACACAGTGACATGGTGTGAGGGGACAGCAGGAGTATAAAAGGGGCTGATGGCTGCTGATATAGTAGATACACCAGAGAGTGTGGGGAGGGCACTGGTCAGATCTCTGGGCTGGTAACACACAGTGACATGATGTGAGGGGGAGAGCAGGAGTATAATAGGGGCTGATGGTTCCTGATGTATGAGATACACCAGAGAGTGCGGGGAGGAGACTGGTCAGATCTCTGGGCTGGTAACACACAGTGACAGGATGTGAGGGGCAGAGCAGGAGTATAATAGGGTCTGATGGCTCCTGATGTATGAGATACACCAGAGAGTGCGGGGAGGAGACTGGTCAGATCTCTGGGCTGGTAACACACAGTGACAGGATGTGAGGGGCAGAGCAGGAGTATAATAGGGTCTGATGGCTCCTGATGTATGAGATACACCAGAGAGTGTGGGGAGGAGAACGGTCAGATCTCTGGGCTGGTAACACACAGTGACATGATGTGAGGGGGAGAGCAGGAGTATAATAGGGGCTGATGGCTCCTGATGTATGAGATACACCAGATAGTGCGGGGAGGAGACGGTCAGATCTCTGGGCTGGTAACACACAGTGACATGATGTGAGGGGGAGAGCACGAGTATAATAGGGGCTGGTGGCTCCTGATGTATGAGATACACCAGAGAGTGCGGGGAGGAGACGGTCAGATCTCTGGGCTGGTAACACACAGTGACATGGTGTGAGGGGACAGCAGGAGTATAATAGGGGCTGATGGCTCCTGATGTATGAGATACACCAGAGAGTGCAAGGAGGAGACTGGTCAGATCTCTGGGCTGGTAACACACAGTGACATGATGTGAGGGGGAGAGCAGGAGTATAATAGGGGCTGATATCTCCTGATGTATGAGATACACCAGAGAGTGCGGGGAGGAGACTGGTCAGATCTCTGGGCTGGTAACACACAGTGACATGATGTGAGGGGGAGAGCAGGTGTATAATAGGGGCTGATGGCACCTGATGTATGAGATACACCAGAGAGTGCGGGGAGGAGACTGGTCAGATCTCTGGGCTGGTAACACAGTGACATAATGTGAGGGGGAGAGCAGGAGTATAATAGGGGCTGATGGCACCTGATGTATGAGATACACCAGAGAGTGCGGGGAGGAGACTGGTCAGATCTCTGGGCTGGTAACACACAGTGACATGATGTGAGGGGGAGAGCAGGAGTATAATAGGGGTTGATGGCTCCAGACGTATGAGATACACCAGAGAGTGTCGGGAGGAGACTGTTCAGATCTCTGGGCTGGTAACACACAGTGACATGATGTGAGGGGAGAGCAGGAGTATAATAGGGGCTGATGGCTCCTGATGTAAGCGATACACCAGAGAGTGCGGGGAGGAGACTGGTCAGATCTCTGGGCTGGTAACACACAGTGACATGATGTGAGGGGGAGAGCAGGGGTATAATAGGGGCTGATGGCTCCGGATGTATGAGATACACCAGAGAGTGCGGGGAGGAGACTGGTCAGATCTCTGGGCTGGTAACACACAGTGACATGATGTGAGGGGGGAGAGCAGGAGTATAATAGGGGCTGATGGCTCCTGATGTATGAGATACACCAGAGAGTGCGGGGAGGAGACTGGTCAGATCTCTGGGCTGGTAACACAGTGACATGATGTGAGGGGGAGAGCAGGAGTATAATAGGGGCTGATGGCTCCTGATGTATGAGATACACCAGAGAGTGCGGGGAGGAGACTGGTCAGATCTCTAGACTGGTAACACACAGTGACATGATGTGAGGGGAGAGCAGGAGTATAATAGGGGCTGACGGCTGCTGATGTATGAGATACACCAGAGAGTGCGGGGAGGAGACTGGTCAGATCTCTGGGCTGGTAACACAGTGACATGATGTGAGGGGGAGAGCAGGAGTATAATAGGGGCTGATGGGACCTGATGTATGAGATACACCAGAGAGTGGGGGGAGGAGACTGGTCAGATCTCTGGGCTGGTAACACACAGTGACATGATGTGAGGGGGAGAGCAGGTGTATAATAGGGGCTGATGGCACCTGATGTATGAGATACACCAGAGAGTGCGGGGAGGAGACTGGTCAGATCTCTGGGCTGGTAACACAGTGACATAATGTGAGGGGGAGAGCAGGAGTATAATAGGGGCTGATGGCACCTGATGTATGAGATACACCAGAGAGTGCGGGGAGGAGACTGGTCAGATCTCTGGGCTGGTAACACACAGTGACATGATGTGAGGGGGAGAGCAGGAGTATAATAGGGGTTGATGGCTCCAGACGTATGAGATACACCAGAGAGTGCAGGGAGGAGACTGTTCAGATCTCTGGGCTGGTAACACACAGTGACATGATGTGAGGTGGAGAGCAGGAGTATAATAGGGGCTGATGGCACCTGATGTATGAGATACACCAGAGAGTGTGGGGAGGAGACTGTTCAGATCTCTGGGCTGGTAACACACAGTGACATGATGTGAGGGGGAGAGCAGGAGTATAATAGGGGTTGATGGTTCCAGACGTATGAGATACACCAGAGAGTGTGGGGAGGAGACTGTTCAGATCTCTGGGCTGGTAACACACAGTGACATGATGTGAGGGGAGAGCAGGAGTATAATAGGGGCTGATGGCTGCTGATATAGGAGATACACCAGAGAGTGTGGGGAGGGCACTGGTCAGATCTCTGGGCTGGTAACACACAGTGACATGATGTGAGGGGGAGAGCAGGAGTATAATAGGGGCTGATGGTTCCTGATGTATGAGATACACCAGAGAGTGCGGGGAGGAGACTGGTCAGATCTCTGGGCTGGTAACACACAGTGACAGGATGTGAGGGGCAGAGCAGGAGTATAATAGGGTCTGATGGCTCCTGATGTATGAGATACACCAGAGAGTGCAGGGAGGAGACTGGTCAGATCTCTGGGCTGGTAACACACAGTGACATGATGTGAGGGGGAGAGCAGGAGTATAATAGGGGCTGATGGCTCCTGATGTATGAGATACACCAGAGAGTGCGGGGAGGAGACGGTCAGATCTCTGGGCTGGTAACACACAGTGACATGATGTGAGGGGGAGAGCAGGAGTATAATAGGGGCTGGTGGCTCCTGATGTATGAGATACACCAGAGAGTGCGGGGAGGAGACGGTCAGATCTCTGGGCTGGTAACACACAGTGACATGGTGTGAGGGGACAGCAGGAGTATAAAAGGGGCTGATGGCTGCTGATATAGTAGATACACCAGAGAGTGTGGGGAGGGCACTGGTCAGATCTCTGGGCTGGTAACACACAGTGACATGATGTGAGGGGGAGAGCAGGAGTATAATAGGGGCTGATGGTTCCTGATGTATGAGATACACCAGAGAGTGCGGGGAGGAGACTGGTCAGATCTCTGGGCTGGTAACACACAGTGACAGGATGTGAGGGGCAGAGCAGGAGTATAATAGGGTCTGATGGCTCCTGATGTATGAGATACACCAGAGAGTGCGGGGAGGAGACTGGTCAGATCTCTGGGCTGGTAACACACAGTGACAGGATGTGAGGGGCAGAGCAGGAGTATAATAGGGTCTGATGGCTCCTGATGTATGAGATACACCGGAGAGTGTGGGGAGGAGAACGGTCAGATCTCTGGGCTGGTAACACACAGTGACATGATGTGAGGGGGAGAGCAGGAGTATAATAGGGGCTGATGGCTCCTGATGTATGAGATACACCAGATAGTGCGGGGAGGAGACGGTCAGAT
The DNA here is from genome assembly GCF_055691185.1 of Crinia signifera. NCBI lineage: Eukaryota > Metazoa > Chordata > Amphibia > Anura > Myobatrachidae > Crinia > Crinia signifera. The sequence goes on along the minus strand of NC_139222.1, from coordinate 3,468,841 downwards.
CTCTGGGCTGGTAACACACAGTGACATGATGTGAGGGGGAGAGCACGAGTATAATAGGGGCTGATGGCTCCTGATGTATGAGATACACCAGAGAGTGCGGGGAGGAGACGGTCAGATCTCTGGGCTGGTAACACACAGTGACATGGTGTGAGGGGACAGCAGGAGTATAATAGGGGCTGATGGCTCCTGATGTATGAGATACACCAGAGAGTGCAGGGAGGAGACTGGTCAGATCTCTGGGCTGGTAACACACAGTGACATGATGTGAGGGGGAGAGCAGGAGTATAATAGGGGCTGATATCTCCTGATGTATGAGATACACCAGAGAGTGCGGGGAGGAGACTGGTCAGATCTCTGGGCTGGTAACACACAGTGACATGATGTGAGGGGGAGAGCAGGTGTATAATAGGGGCTGATGGCACCTGATATATGAGATACACCAGAGAGTGCGGGGAGGAGACTGGTCAGATCTCTGGGCTGGTAACACAGTGACATAATGTGAGGGGGAGAGCAGGAGTATAATAGGGGCTGATGGCACCTGATGTATGAGATACACCAGAGAGTGCGGGGAGGAGACTGGTCAGATCTCTGGGCTGGTAACACACAGTGACATGATGTGAGGGGGAGAGCAGGAGTATAATAGGGGTTGATGGCTCCAGACGTATGAGATACACCAGAGAGTGTCGGGAGGAGACTGTTCAGATCTCTGGGCTGGTAACACACAGTGACATGATGTGAGGGGAGAGCAGGAGTATAATAGGGGCTGATGGCTCCTGATGTATGAGATACACCAGAGAGTGCGGGGAGGAGACTGGTCAGATCTCTGGGCTGGTAACACAGTGACATGATGTGAGGGGGAGAGCAGGAGTATAATAGGGGCTGATGGCTCCTGATGTATGAGAAACACCAGAGAGTGCAGGGAGGAGACCGGTCAGATCTCTGGGCTGGTAACACACAGTGACATGATGTGAGGGGGAGAGCAGGAGTATAATAGGGGCTGATGGCACCTGATGTATGAGATACACCAGAGAGTGCGGGGAGGAGACTGGTCAGATCTCTGGGCTGGTAACACACAGTGACATGATGTGAGGGGGAGAGCGGGAGTATAATAGGGGCTGATGGCTCCTGATGTATGAGATATACCAGAGAGTGCGGGGAGGAGACTGGTCAGATCTCTGGGCTGGTAACACACAGTGACATGATGTGAGGGGGAGAGCAGGAGTATAATAGGGGCTGATGGCTGCTGATATAGGAGATACACCAGAGAGTGTGGGGAGGGCACTGGTCAGATCTCTGGGCTGGTAACACACAGTGACATGATGTGGGGGAGAGCAGGAGTATAATAGGGGCTGATGGCTCCTGATGTATGATATACACCAGAGAGTGCGGGGAGGAGACTGGTCAGATCTCTGGGCTGGAAACACACAGTGACATGATGTGAGGGGAGAGCAGGAGTATAATAGGGGCTGATGGCTCCTGATGTATGAGATACACCAGAGTGTGTGGGGAGGAGACTGGTAAGATCTCTGGGCTGATAACACACAGTGACATGATGTGAGGGGGAGAGCAGGAGTATAATAGCGTCTGATGGCTCCTGATGTATGAGATACACCAGAGAGTGCGGGGAGGAGACTGGTCAGATCTCTGGGCTAGTAACACACAGTGACATGATGTGAGGGGGAGAGCAGGAGTATAATAGGGGCTGATGGCTCCTGATGTATGTAATACACCAGAGAGTGCGGGGAGGAGACTGGTCAGATCTCTGGGCTGGTAACACACAGTGACATGATGTGAGGGGAGAGCAGGAGTATAATAGGGGCTGATGGCTCCTGATGTATGAGATACACCAGAGAGTACAGGGAGGAGACTGGTCAGATCTCTGGGCTGGTAACACACAGTGACATGATGTGAGGGGGAGAGCAGGAGTATAATAGGGGCTGATGGGACCTGATGTATGAGATACACCAGAGAGTGGGGGGAGGAGACTGGTCAGATCTCTGGGCTGGTAACACACAGTGACATGATGTGAGGGGGAGAGCAGGTGTATAATAGGGGCTGATGGCACCTGATGTATGAGATACACCAGAGAGTGCGGGGAGGAGACTGGTCAGATCTCTGGGCTGGTAACACAGTGACATAATGTGAGGGGGAGAGCAGGAGTATAATAGGGGCTGATGGCACCTGATGTATGAGATACACCAGAGAGTGCGGGGAGGAGACTGGTCAGATCTCTGGGCTGGTAACACACAGTGACATGATGTGAGGGGGAGAGCAGGAGTATAATAGGGGTTGATGGCTCCAGACGTATGAGATACACCAGAGAGTGCAGGGAGGAGACTGTTCAGATCTCTGGGCTGGTAACACACAGTGACATGATGTGAGGTGGAGAGCAGGAGTATAATAGGGGCTGATGGCACCTGATGTATGAGATACACCAGAGAGTGTGGGGAGGAGACTGTTCAGATCTCTGGGCTGGTAACACACAGTGACATGATGTGAGGGGGAGAGCAGGAGTATAATAGGGGTTGATGGTTCCAGACGTATGAGATACACCAGAGAGTGTGGGGAGGAGACTGTTCAGATCTCTGGGCTGGTAACACACAGTGACATGATGTGAGGGGAGAGCAGGAGTATAATAGGGGCTGATGGCTGCTGATATAGGAGATACACCAGAGAGTGTGGGGAGGGCACTGGTCAGATCTCTGGGCTGGTAACACACAGTGACATGATGTGAGGGGGAGAGCAGGAGTATAATAGGGGCTGATGGCTCCTGATGTATGAGATACACCAGAGAGTGTGGGGAGGAGACTGGTCAGATCTCTGGGCTGGTAACACACAGTGACATGATGTGAGGGGGAGAGCAGGAGTATAATAGGGGCTGATGGTTCCTGATGTATGAGATACACCAGAGAGTGCGGGGAGGAGACTGGTCAGATCTCTGGGCTGGTAACACACAGTGACAGGATGTGAGGGGCAGAGCAGGAGTATAATAGGGTCTGATGGCTCCTGATGTATGAGATACACCAGAGAGTGCAGGGAGGAGACTGGTCAGATCTCTGGGCTGGTAACACACAGTGACATGATGTGAGGGGGAGAGCAGGAGTATAATAGGGGCTGATGGCTCCTGATGTATGAGATACACCAGAGAGTGCGGGGAGGAGACGGTCAGATCTCTGGGCTGGTAACACACAGTGACATGATGTGAGGGGGAGAGCAGGAGTATAATAGGGGCTGGTGGCTCCTGATGTATGAGATACACCAGAGAGTGCGGGGAGGAGACGGTCAGATCTCTGGGCTGGTAACACACAGTGACATGGTGTGAGGGGACAGCAGGAGTATAATAGGGGCTGATGGCTGCTGATATAGTAGATACACCAGAGAGTGTGGGGAGGGCACTGGTCAGATCTCTGGGCTGGTAACACACAGTGACATGATGTGAGGGGGAGAGCAGGAGTATAATAGGGGCTGATGGTTCCTGATGTATGAGATACACCAGAGAGTGCGGGGAGGAGACTGGTCAGATCTCTGGGCTGGTAACACACAGTGACAGGATGTGAGGGGCAGAGCAGGAGTATAATAGGGTCTGATGGCTCCTGATGTATGAGATACACCAGAGAGTGCGGGGAGGAGACTGGTCAGATCTCTGGGCTGGTAACACACAGTGACAGGATGTGAGGGGCAGAGCAGGAGTATAATAGGGTCTGATGGCTCCTGATGTATGAGATACACCAGAGAGTGTGGGGAGGAGAACGGTCAGATCTCTGGGCTGGTAGCACACAGTGACATGATGTGAGGGGGAGAGCAGGAGTATAATAGGGGCTGATGGCTCCTGATGTATGAGATACACCAGATAGTGCGGGGAGGAGACGGTCAGATCTCTGGGCTGGTAACACACAGTGACATGATGTGAGGGGGAGAACACGAGTATAATAGGGGCTGGTGGCTCCTGATGTATGAGATACACCAGAGAGTGCGGGGAGGAGACGGTCAGATCTCTGGGCTGGTAACACACAGTGACATGGTGTGAGGGGACAGCAGGAGTATAATAGGGTCTGATGGCTCCTGATGTATGAGATACACCAGAGAGTGCGGGGAGGAGACTGGTCAGATCTCTGGGCTGGTAACACACAGTGACAGGATGTGAGGGGCAGAGCAGGAGTATAATAGGGTCTGATGGCTCCTGATGTATGAGATACACCAGAGAGTGCAGGGAGGAGACTGGTCAGATCTCTGTGCTGGTAACACACAGTGACATTATGTGAGGGGGAGAGCAGGAGTATAATAGAGGCTGATATCTCCTGATGTATGAGATACACCAGAGAGTGCGGGGAGGAGACTGGTCAGATCTCTGGGCTGGTAACACACAGTGACATGATGTGAGGGGGAGAGCAGGTGTATAATAGGGGCTGATGGCACCTGATGTATGAGATACACCAGAGAGTGCGGGGAGGAGACTGGTCAGATCTCTGGGCTGGTAACACAGTGACATAATGTGAGGGGGAGAGCAGGAGTATAATAGGGGCTGATGGCACCTGATGTATGAGATACACCAGAGAGTGCGGGGAGGAGACTGGTCAGATCTCTGGGCTGGTAACACACAGTGACATGATGTGAGGGGGAGAGCAGGAGTATAATAGGGGTTGATGGCTCCAGACGTATGAGATACACCAGAGAGTGTCGGGAGGAGACTGTTCAGATCTCTGGGCTGGTAACACACAGTGACATGATGTGAGGGGAGAGCAGGAGTATAATAGGGGCTGATGGCTCCTGATGTATGAGATACACCAGAGAGTGCGGGGAGGAGACTGGTCAGATCTCTGGGCTGGTAACACAGTGACATGATGTGAGGGGGAGAGCAGGAGTATAATAGGGGCTGATGGGACCTGATGTATGAGATACACCAGAGAGTGGGGGGAGGAGACTGGTCAGATCTCTGGGCTGGTAACACACAGTGACATGATGTGAGGGGGAGAGCAGGTGTATAATAGGGGCTGATGGCACCTGATGTATGAGATACACCAGAGAGTGCGGGGAGGAGACTGGTCAGATCTCTGGGCTGGTAACACAGTGACATAATGTGAGGGGGAGAGCAGGAGTATAATAGGGGCTGATGGCACCTGATGTATGAGATACACCAGAGAGTGCGGGGAGGAGACTGGTCAGATCTCTGGGCTGGTAACACACAGTGACATGATGTGAGGGGGAGAGCAGGAGTATAATAGGGGTTGATGGCTCCAGACGTATGAGATACACCAGAGAGTGCAGGGAGGAGACTGTTCAGATCTCTGGGCTGGTAACACACAGTGACATGATGTGAGGTGGAGAGCAGGAGTATAATAGGGGCTGATGGCACCTGATGTATGAGATACACCAGAGAGTGTGGGGAGGAGACTGTTCAGATCTCTGGGCTGGTAACACACAGTGACATGATGTGAGGGGGAGAGCAGGAGTATAATAGGGGCTGATGGCTGCTGATATAGGAGATACACCAGAGAGTGTGGGGAGGGCACTGGTCAGATCTCTGGGCTGGTAACACACAGTGACATGATGTGAGGGGGAGAGCAGGAGTATAATAGGGGCTGATGGTTCCTGATGTATGAGATACACCAGAGAGTGCGGGGAGGAGACTGGTCAGATCTCTGGGCTGGTAACACACAGTGACAGGATGTGAGGGGCAGAGCAGGAGTATAATAGGGTCTGATGGCTCCTGATGTATGAGATACACCAGAGAGTGCAGGGAGGAGACTGGTCAGATCTCTGGGCTGGTAACACACAGTGACATGATGTGAGGGGGAGAGCAGGAGTATAATAGGGGCTGATGGCTCCTGATGTATGAGATACACCAGAGAGTGCGGGGAGGAGACGGTCAGATCTCTGGGCTGGTAACACACAGTGACATGATGTGAGGGGGAGAGCAGGAGTATAATAGGGGCTGGTGGCTCCTGATGTATGAGATACACCAGAGAGTGCGGGGAGGAGACGGTCAGATCTCTGGGCTGGTAACACACAGTGACATGGTGTGAGGGGACAGCAGGAGTATAATAGGGGCTGATGGCTGCTGATATAGTAGATACACCAGAGAGTGTGGGGAGGGCACTGGTCAGATCTCTGGGCTGGTAACACACAGTGACATGATGTGAGGGGGAGAGCAGGAGTATAATAGGGGCTGATGGTTCCTGATGTATGAGATACACCAGAGAGTGCGGGGAGGAGACTGGTCAGATCTCTGGGCTGGTAACACACAGTGACAGGATGTGAGGGGCAGAGCAGGAGTATAATAGGGTCTGATGGCTCCTGATGTATGAGATACACCAGAGAGTGCGGGGAGGAGACTGGTCAGATCTCTGGGCTGGTAACACACAGTGACAGGATGTGAGGGGCAGAGCAGGAGTATAATAGGGTCTGATGGCTCCTGATGTATGAGATACACCAGAGAGTGTGGGGAGGAGAACGGTCAGATCTCTGGGCTGGTAACACACAGTGACATGATGTGAGGGGGAGAGCAGGAGTATAATAGGGGCTGATGGCTCCTGATGTATGAGATACACCAGATAGTGCGGGGAGGAGACGGTCAGATCTCTGGGCTGGTAACACACAGTGACATGATGTGAGGGGGAGAGCACGAGTATAATAGGGGCTGGTGGCTCCTGATGTATGAGATACACCAGAGAGTGCGGGGAGGAGACGGTCAGATCTCTGGGCTGGTAACACACAGTGACATGGTGTGAGGGGACAGCAGGAGTATAATAGGGGCTGATGGCTCCTGATGTATGAGATACACCAGAGAGTGCAGGGAGGAGACTGGTCAGATCTCTGGGCTGGTAACACACAGTGACATGATGTGAGGGGGAGAGCAGGAGTATAATAGGGGCTGATATCTCCTGATGTATGAGATACACCAGAGAGTGCGGGGAGGAGACTGGTCAGATCTCTGGGCTGGTAACACACAGTGACATGATGTGAGGGGGAGAGCAGGTGTATAATAGGGGCTGATGGCACCTGATGTATGAGATACACCAGAGAGTGCGGGGAGGAGACTGGTCAGATCTCTGGGCTGGTAACACAGTGACATAATGTGAGGGGGAGAGCAGGAGTATAATAGGGGCTGATGGCACCTGATGTATGAGATACACCAGAGAGTGCGGGGAGGAGACTGGTCAGATCTCTGGGCTGGTAACACACAGTGACATGATGTGAGGGGGAGAGCAGGAGTATAATAGGGGTTGATGGCTCCAGACGTATGAGATACACCAGAGAGTGTCGGGAGGAGACTGTTCAGATCTCTGGGCTGGTAACACACAGTGACATGATGTGAGGGGAGAGCAGGAGTATAATAGGGGCTGATGGCTCCTGATGTATGAGATACACCAGAGAGTGCGGGGAGGAGACTGGTCAGATCTCTGGGCTGGTAACACAGTGACATGTTGTGAGGGGGAGAGCAGGAGTATAATAGGGGCTGATGGCTCCTGATGTATGAGAAACACCAGAGAGTGCAGGGAGGAGACCGGTCAGATCTCTGGGCTGGTAACACACAGTGACATGATGTGAGGGGGAGAGCAGGAGTATAATAGGGGCTGATGGCACCTGATGTATGAGATACACCAGAGAGTGCGGGGAGGAGACTGGTCAGATCTCTGGGCTGGTAACACACAGTGACATGATGTGAGGGGGAGAGCAGGAGTATAATAGGGGCTGATGGCTGCTGATATAGGAGATACACCAGAGAGTGTGGGGAGGGCACTGGTCAGATCTCTGGGCTGGTAACACACAGTGACATGATGTGGGGGAGAGCAGGAGTATAATAGGGGCTGATGGCTCCTGATGTATGATATACACCAGAGAGTGCGGGGAGGAGACTGGTCAGATCTCTGGGCTGGAAACACACAGTGACATGATGTGAGGGGGAGAGCAGGAGTATAATAGGGGCTGATGGCTCCTGATGTATGAGATACACCAGAGAGTGCGGGGAGGAGACGGTCAGATCTCTGGGCTGGTAACACACAGTGACATGATGTAAGGGGGAGAGCAGTAGTATAATTGGGGCTGATGGCTCCTGATGTATGAGATACACCAGAGAGTGCGGGGAGGAGACTGGTCAGATCTCTGGGCTGGTAACACACAGTGACATGATGTGAGGGGGAGAGCAGGAGTATAATAGGGGCTGATGGCTCCTGATGTATGAGATACACCAGAGAGTGCGGGGAGGAGACGGTCAGATCTCTGGGCTGGTAACACACAGTGACATGATGTAAGGGGGAGAGCAGGAGTATAATAGGGGCTGATGGCTCCTGATGTATGAGATACACCAGAGAGTGCGGGGAGGAGACTGGTCAGATCTCTGGGCTGGTAACACACAGTGACATGATGTGAGGGGGAGAGCAGGAGTATAATAGGGGCTGATGGCTCCTGATGTATGAGATACACCAGAGTGCGGGGAGAAGACTGGTCAGATCTCTGGGCTGGTAACACACAGTGACATGATGTGAGGGGGGAGAGCAGGAGTATAATAGGGGCTGATGGCTCCTGATGTATGAGATACACCAGAGAGTGTGGGGAGGAGACGGGTCAGATCTCTGGGCTGGTAACACACAGTGACATGATGTGAGGGGAGAGCAGGAAGTATAATAGGGGCTGATGTATCCTGATGTATGAGATACACCAGAGAGTGCGGGGAGGAGACTGGTCAGATCTCTGGGCTGGTAACACACAGTGACATGATGTGAGGGGGAGAGCAGGAGTATAATAGGGGCTGATGTCTCCTGATGTATGAGATACACCAGAGAGTGCAGGGAGGAGACTGGTCAGATCTCTGGGCTGGTAACACACAGTGACATGATGTGAGGGGGAGAGCAGGAGTATAATAGGGGGTGATGGCTCCTGATGTATGAGATACACCAGAGAGTGCGGGGAGGAGACTGGTCAGATCTCTGGGCTGGTAACACACAGTGACATTATGTGAGGGGGAGAGCAGGAGTATAATAGGGGCTGATGGCTCCTGATGTATGAGATACACCAGAGAGTGCGGGGAGGAGACGGGTCAGATCTCTGGGCTGGTAACACACAGTGACATGATGTGAGGGGGAGAGCAGGAGTATAATAGGGGCTGATGTATCCTGATGTATGAGATACACCAGAGTGTGGGGAGAAGACTGGTCAGATCTCTGGGCTGGTAACACACAGTGACATGATGTGAGGGGGGAGAGCAGGAGTATAATAGGGGCTGATGGCTCCTGATGTATGAGATACACCAGAGAGTGTGGGGAGGAGACGGGTCAGATCTCTGGGCTGGTAACACACAGTGACATGATGTGAGGGGAGAGCAGGAAGTATAATAGGGGCTGATGTATCCTGATGTATGAGATACACCAGAGAGTGTGGGGAGGAGACTGGTCAGATCTCTGGGCTGGTAACACACAGTGACATGATGTGAGGGGGAGAGCAGGAGTATAATAGGGGGTGATGGCTCCTGATGTATGAGATACACCAGAGAGTGCAGGGAGGAGACTGGTCAGATCTCTGGGCTGGTAACACACAGTGACATGATGTGAGGGGGAGAGCAGGAGTATAATAGGGGGTGATGGCTCCTGATGTATGAGATACACCAGAGAGTGCGGGGAGGAGACTGGTCAGATCTCTGGGCTGGTAACACACAGTGACATGATGTGAGGGGGAGAGCAGGAGTATAATAGGGGCTGATGGCTCCTGATGTATGAGATACACCAGAGAGTGCGGGGAGGAGACGGGTCAGATCTCTGGGCTGGTAACACACAGTGACATGATGTGAGGGGAGAGCAGGAGTATAATAGGGGCTGATGTATCCTGATGTATGAGATACACCAGAGTGTGGGGAGAAGACTGGTCAGATCTCTGGGCTGGTAACACACAGTGACATGATGTGAGGGGGAGAGCAGGAGTATAATAGGGGCTGATGTATGAGATACACCAGAGAGTGCGGGGAGGAGACTGGTCAGATCTCTGGGCCGGTAACACACAGTGACATGATGTGAGGGGAGAGCAGGAGTATGATAGGGGCTGATGGCTCCTGATGTATGAGATACACCAGAGAGTGCGTGGAGGAGACTGGTCAGATCTCTGGGCTGGTAACACACAGTGACATGATGTGAGGGGGAGAGCAGGAGTATAATAGGGGCTGATGGCTCCTGATGTATGAGATACACCAGAGAGTGCGGGGAGGAGACTGGTCAGATCTCTGGGCTGGTAACACACAGTGACATGATGTGAGGGGGAGAGAAGGAGTATAATAGGGGCTGATGGCTCCTGATGTATGAGATACACCTGAGAGTGCGGGGAGGAGACGGGTCAGATATCTGGGCTGGTAACACACAGTGACATGATGTGAGGGGGAGAGCAGGAGTATAATAGGGGCTGATGGCACCTGATGTATGAGATACACCAGAGAGTGCGGGGAGGAGACGGGTCAGATATCTGGGCTGGTAACACACAGTGACATGATGTGAGGGGGAGAGCAGGAGTATAATAGGGGCTGATGGCTCCAGACGTATGAGATACACCAGAGAGTGTGGGGAGGAGACTGTTCAGATCTCTGGGCTGGTAACACACAGTGACATGATGTGAGGGGAGAGCAGGAGTATAATAGGGGCTGATGGCTGCTGATATAGGAGATACACCAGAGAGTGCAGGGAGGAGACTGGTCAGATCTCTGGGCTGGTAACACAGTGACATGATGTGAGGGGAGAGCAGGAGTATAATAGGGACTGATGGCTCCTGATGTATGAGATACACCAGAGAGTGCGGGGAGGAGACGGGTCAGATATCTGGGCTGGTAACACACAGTGACATGATGTGAGGGGGAGAGCAGGAGTAAAATAGGGGCTGATGGCTCCTGATGTATGAGATACACCAGAGAGTGCAGGGAGGAGACTGGTCAGATCTCTGGGCTGGTAACACACAGTGACATGATGTGAGGGGGAGAGCAGGAGTATAATAGGGGCTGATGGCACCTGATGTATGAGATACACCAGAGAGTACGGGGAGGAGACTGGTCAGATCTCTGGGCTGGTAACACACAGTGACATGATGTGAGGGGGACAGCAGGAGTATAATAGGGGCTGATGGCTCCTGATGTATGAGATACACCAGAGAGTGCGGGGAGGAGACTGGTGAGATCTCTGGGCTGGTAACACACAGTGACATGATGTGAGGGGAGAGCAGGAGTATAATAGGGGCTGATGTCACCTGATGTATGAGATACACCAGAGAGTGCGGGGAGGAGACTGGTCAGATCTCTGGGCTGGTAACACAGTGACATGATGTGAGGGGGAGAGCAGGAGTATAATAGGTGCTGATGGCTGCTGATGTATGAGATACACCAGAGAGTGCGGGGAGGAGACTGGTCAGATCTCTGGGCTGGTAACACACAGTGACATGATGTGAGGGGGAGAGCAGGAGTATAATAGGGGCTGATGGCTCCTGATGTATGAGATACACCAGAGAGTGCGGGGAGGAGACTGGTCAGATCTCTGGGCTGGTAACACACAATGACATGATGTGAGGGGGAGAGCAGGAGTATAATAGGGGCTGATGGCTCCTGATGTATGAGATACACCAGAGAGTGCGGGGAGGAGACGGTCAGATCTCTGGGCTGGTAACACACAGTGACATGATGTAAGGGGGAGAGCAGGAGTATAATAGGGGCTGATGGCTCCTGATGTATGAGATACACCAGAGAGTGCGGGGAGGAGACTGGTCAGATCTCTGGGCTGGTAACACACAGTGACATGATGTGAGGGGGGGGGAGCAGGAGTATAATAGGGGCTGATGGCTGCTGATGTATGAGATACACCAGAGAGTGCGGGGAGGAGACTGGTCAGATCTCTGGGCTGGTAACACACAGGGACATGATGTAAGTGGGAGAGCAGGAGTATAATAGGGGCTGATGGCTCCTGATGTATGAGATACACCAGAGTGCGGGGAGGAGACTGGTCAGATCTCTGGGCTGGTAACACACAGTGACATGATGTAAGTGGGAGAGCAGGAGTATAATAGGGGCTGATGGCACCTGATGTATGAGATACACCAGAGAGTGCGGGGAGTAGACTGGTCAGATCTCTGGGCTGGTAACACACAGTGACATGATGTGAGGGGAGAGCAGGAGTATAATAGGGACTGATGGCTCCTGATGTATGAGATACACCAGAGAGTGCGGGGAGGAGACGGGTCAGATATCTGGGCTGGTAACACACAGTGACATGATGTGAGGGGGAGAGCAGGAGTATAATAGGGGCTGATGGCACCTGATGTATGAGATACACCAGAGAGTGCGGGGAGGAGACGGGTCAGATATCTGGGCTGGTAACACACAGTGACATGATGTGAGGGGGAGAGCAGGAGTATAATAGGGGCTGATGGCACCTGATGTATGAGATACACCAGAGAGTGCGGGGAGGAGACTGGTCAGATCTCTGGGCTGGTAACACACAGTGACATGATGTGAGGGGGACAGCAGGAGTATAATAGGGGCTGATGGCTCCTGATGTATGAGATACACCAGAGAGTGCGGGGAGGAGACGGTCAGATCTCTGGGCTGGTAACACACAGTGACATGATGTGAGGGGAGAGCAGGAGTATAATAGGGGCTGATGTCACCTGATGTATGAGATACACTAGAGAGTGCGGGGAGGAGACTGGTCAGATCTCTGGGCTGGTAACACAGTGACATGATGTGAGGGGGAGAGCAGGAGTATAATAGGGGCTGATGGCTGCTGATGTATGAGATACACCAGAGAGTGCAGGGAGGAGACTGGTCAGATCTCTGGGCTGGTAACACACAGTGACATGATGTGAGGGGGAGAGCAGGAGTATAATAGGGGCTGATGGCTCCTGATGTATGAGATACACCAGAGAGTGCGGGGAGGAGACGGGTCAGATATCTGGGCTGGTAACACACAGTGACATGATGTGAGGGGAGAGCAGGAGTATAATAGGGGCTGATGGCACCTGATGTATGAGATACACCAGAGAGTGCGGGGAGGAGACTGGTCAGATCTCTGGGCTGGTAACACACAGTGACATGATGTGAGGGGAAGAGCAGGAGTATAATAGGGGCTGATGGCTCCTGATGTATGAGATACACCAGAGAGTGCGGGGAGGAGACTGGTCAGATCTCTGGGCTGGTAACACACAGTGACATGATGTGAGGGGGAGAGCAGGAGTATAATAGGGGCTGATGGCTCCTGATGTATGAGATACACCAGAGAGTGCGGGGAGGAGACGGTCAGATCTCTGGGCTGGTAACACACAGTGACATGATGTGAGGGGAGAGCAGGAGTATAATAGGGACTGATGGCTCCTGATGTATGAGATACACCAGAGAGTGCGGGGAGGAGACGGGTCAGATATCTGGGCTGGTAACACACAGTGACATGATGTGAGGGGGAGAGCAGGAGTATAATAGGGGCTGATGGCACCTGATGTATGAGATACACCAGAGAGTGCGGGGAGGAGACTGGTCAGATCTCTGGGCTGGTAACACACAGTGACATGATGTGAGGGGGACAGCAGGAGTATAATAGGGGCTGATGGCTCCTGATGTATGAGATACACCAGAGAGTGCGGGGAGGAGACGGTCAGATCTCTGGGCTGGTAACACACAGTGACATGATGTGAGGGGAGAGCAGGAGTATAATAGGGGCTGATGTCACCTGATGTATGAGATACACCAGAGAGTGCGGGGAGGAGACTGGTCAGATCTCTGGGCTGGTAACACAGTGACATGATGTGAGGGGGAGAGCAGGAGTATAATAGGGGCTGATGGCTGCTGATGTATGAGATACACCAGAGAGTGCAGGGAGGAGACTGGTCAGATCTCTGAGCTGGTAACACACAGTGACATGATGTGAGGGGGAGAGCAGGAGTATAATAGGGGCTGATGGCTCCTGATGTATGAGATACACCAGAGAGTGCGGGGAGGAGACGGGTCAGATATCTGGGCTGGTAACATACAGTGACATGATGTGAGGGGAGAGCAGGAGTATAATAGGGGCTGATGGCACCTGATGTATGAGATACACCAGAGAGTGCGGGGAGGAGACTGGTCAGATCTCTGGGCTGGTAACACACAGTGACATGATGTGAGGGGAAGAGCAGGAGTATAATAGGGGCTGATGGCTCCTGATGTATGAGATACACCAGAGAGTGCGGGGAGGAGACTGGTCAGATCTCTGGGCTGGTAACACACAGTGACATGATGTGAGGGGGAGAGCAGGAGTATAATAGGGGCTGATGGCTCCTGATGTATGAGATACACCAGAGAGTGCGGGGAGGAGACGGTCAGATCTCTGGGCTGGTAACACACAGTGACATGATGTGAGGGGGAGAGCAGGAGTATAATAGGGGCTGATGGCTCCTGATGTATGAGATACACCAGAGAGTGCGGGGAGGAGACGGTCAGATCTCTGGGCTGGTAACACACAGTGACATGATGTGAGGGGGAGAGCAGGAGTATAATAGGGGCTGATGGCTCCTGATGTATGAGATACACCAGAGAGTGCGGGGAGGAGACTGGTCAGATCTCTGGGCTGGTAACACACAGTGACATGATGTGAGGGGGGGGAGCAGGAGTATAATAGGGGCTGATGGCTGCTGATGTATGAGATACACCAGAGAGTGCGGGGAGGAGACTGGTCAGATCTCTGGGCTGGTAACACACAGTGACATGATGTAAGTGGGAGAGCAGGAGTATAATAGGGGCTGATGGCTCCTGATGTATGAGATACACCAGAGTGCGGGGAGGAGACTGGTCAGATCTCTGGGCTGGTAACACACAGTGACATGATGTAAGTGGGAGAGCAGGAGTATAATAGGGGCTGATGGCACCTGATGTATGAGATACACCAGAGAGTGCGGGGAGGAGACTGGTCAGATCTCTGGGCTGGTAACACACAGTGACATGATGTAAGTGGGAGAGCAGGAGTATAATAGGGGCTGATGGCACCTGATGTATGAGATACACCAGAGAGTGCGGGGAGGAGACTGGTCAGATCTCTGGGCTGGTAACACACAGTGACATGATGTGAGGGGGGAGAGCAGGAGTATAATAGGGGCTGATGGCTCCTGATGTATGAGATACACCAGAGAGTGTGGTGAGGAGACGGGTCAGATCTCTGGGCTGGTAACACACAGTGACATGATGTGAGGGGGAGAGCAGGAGTATAATAGGGGCTGATGGCTGCTGATGTATGAGATACACCAGAGTGCGGGGAGGAGACTGGTCAGATCTCTGGGCTGGTAACACACAGTGACATGATGTGAGGGGAGAGCAGGAAGTATAATAGGGGCTGATGTATCCTGATGTATGAGATACACCAGAGAGTGTGGGGAGGAGACTGGTCAGATCTCTGGGCTGGTAACACACAGTGACATGATGTGAGGGGGAGAGCAGGAGTATAATAGGGGCTGATGGCTCCTGATGTATGAGATACACCAGAGAGTGCGGGGAGGAGACGGGTCAGATCTCTGGGCTGGTAACACACAGTGACATGATGTGAGGGGAGAGCAGGAGTATAATAGGGGCTGATGTATCCTGATGTATGAGATACACCAGAGTGTGAGGAGAAGACTGGTCAGATCTCTGGGCTGGTAACACACAGTGACATGATGTGAGGGGGAGAGCAGGAGTAAAATAGGGGCTGATGGCTCCTGATGTATGAGATACACCAGAGAGTGCGGGGAGGAGACGGTCAGATCTCTGGGCTGGTAACACACAGTGACATGATGTAAGGGGGAGAGCAGGAGTATAATAGGGGCTGATGGCTCCTGATGTATGAGATACACCAGAGAGTGCGGGGAGGAGACTGGTCAGATCTCTGGGCTGGTAACACACAGTGACATGATGTGAGGGGGAGAGCAGGAGTATAAAAGGGGCTGATGGCTCCTGATGTATGAGATACACCAGAGAGTGCGGGGAGGAGACGGTCAGATCTCTGGGCTGGTAACACACAGTGACATGATGTAAGGGGGAGAGCAGGAGTATAATAGGGGCTGATGGCTCCTGATGTATGAGATACACCAGAGAGTGCGGGGAGGAGACTGGTCAGATCTCTGGGCTGGTAACACACAGTGACATGATGTGAGGGGGAGAGCAGGAGTATAATAGGGGCTGATGGCTCCTGATGTATGAGATACACCAGAGTGCGGGGAGAAGACTGGTCAGATCTCTGGGCTGGTAACACACAGTGACATGATGTGAGGGGGGAGAGCAGGAGTATAATAGGGGCTGATGGCTCCTGATGTATGAGATACACCAGAGAGTGTGGGGAGGAGACGGGTCAGATCTCTGGGCTGGTAACACACAGTGACATGATGTGAGGGGAGAGCAGGAAGTATAATAGGGGCTGATGTATCCTGATGTATGAGATACACCAGAGAGTGTGGGGAGGAGACTGGTCAGATCTCTGGGCTGGTAACACACAGTGACATGATGTGAGGGGGAGAGCAGGAGTATAATAGGGGCTGATGTCTCCTGATGTATGAGATACACCAGAGAGTGCAGGGAGGAGACTGGTCAGATCTCTGGGCTGGTAACACACAGTGACATGATGTGAGGGGGAGAGCAGGAGTATAATAGGGGGTGATGGCTCCTGATGTATGAGATACACCAGAGAGTGCGGGGAGGAGACTGGTCAGATCTCTGGGCTGGTAACACACAGTGACATGATGTGAGGGGGAGAGCAGGAGTATAATAGGGGCTGATGGCTCCTGATGTATGAGATACACCAGAGAGTGCGGGGAGGAGACGGGTCAGATCTCTGGGCTGGTAACACACAGTGACATGATGTGAGGGGAGAGCAGGAGTATAATAGGGGCTGATGTATCCTGATGTATGAGATACACCAGAGTGTGGGGAGAAGACTGGTCAGATCTCTGGGCTGGTAACACACAGTGACATGATGTGAGGGGGAGAGCAGGAGTATAATAGGGGCTGATGTATGAGATACACCAGAGAGTGCGGGGAGGAGACTGGTCAGATCTCTGGGCCGGTAACACACAGTGACATGATGTGAGGGGAGAGCAGGAGTATGATAGGGGCTGATGGCTCCTGATGTATGAGATACACCAGAGAGTGCGTGGAGGAGACTGGTCAGATCTCTGGGCTGGTAACACACAGTGACATGATGTGAGGGGGAGAGCAGGAGTATAATAGGGGCTGATGGCTCCTGATGTATGAGATACACCAGAGAGTGCGGGGAGGAGACTGGTCAGATCTCTGGGCTGGTAACACACAGTGACATGATGTGAGGGGGAGAGAAGGAGTATAATAGGGGCTGATGGCTCCTGATGTATGAGATACACCTGAGAGTGCGGGGAGGAGACGGGTCAGATATCTGGGCTGGTAACACACAGTGACATGATGTGAGGGGGAGAGCAGGAGTATAATAGGGGCTGATGGCACCTGATGTATGAGATACACCAGAGAGTGCGGGGAGGAGACGGGTCAGATATCTGGGCTGGTAACACACAGTGACATGATGTGAGGGGGAGAGCAGGAGTATAATAGGGGCTGATGGCTCCAGACGTATGAGATACACCAGAGAGTGTGGGGAGGAGACTGTTCAGATCTCTGGGCTGGTAACACACAGTGACATGATGTGAGGGGAGAGCAGGAGTATAATAGAGGCTGATGGCTGCTGATATAGGAGATACACCAGAGAGTGCAGGGAGGAGACTGGTCAGATCTCTGGGCTGGTAACACAGTGACATGATGTGAGGGGAGAGCAGGAGTATAATAGGGACTGATGGCTCCTGATGTATGAGATACACCAGAGAGTGCGGGGAGGAGACGGGTCAGATATCTGGGCTGGTAACACACAGTGACATGATGTGAGGGGGAGAGCAGGAGTATAATAGGGGCTGATGGCACCTGATGTATGAGATACACCAGAGAGTACGGGGAGGAGACTGGTCAGATCTCTGGGCTGGTAACACACAGTGACATGATGTGAGGGGGACAGCAGGAGTATAATAGGGGCTGATGGCTCCTGATGTATGAGATACACCAGAGAGTGCGGGGAGGAGACTGGTCAGATCTCTGGGCTGGTAACACACAGTGACATGATGTGAGGGGAGAGCAGGAGTATAATAGGGGCTGATGTCACCTGATGTATGAGATACACCAGAGAGTGCGGGGAGGAGACTGGTCAGATCTCTGGGCTGGTAACACAGTGACATGATGTGAGGGGGAGAGCAGGAGTATAATAGGGGCTGATGGCTGCTGATGTATGAGATACATCAGAGAGTGCAGGGAGGAGACTGGTCAGATCTCTGGGCTGGTAACACACAGTGACATGATGTGAGGGGGAGAGCAGGAGTATAATAGGGGCTGATGGCTCCTGATGTATGAGATACACCAGAGAGTGCGGGGAGGAGACGGGTCAGATATCTGGGCTGGTAACACACAGTGACATGATGTGAGGGGGAGAGCAGGAGTATAATAGGGGCTGATGGCTCCTGATGTATGAGATACACCAGAGAGTGCGGGGAGGAGACGGGTCAGATATCTGGGCTGGTAACACACAGTGACATGATGTGAGGGGAGAGCAGGAGTATAATAGGGGCTGATGGCACCTGATGTATGAGATACACCAGAGAGTGCGGGGAGGAGACTGGTCAGATCTCTGGGCTGGTAACACACAGTGACATGATGTGAGGGGGAGAGCAGGAGTATAATAGTGGCTGATGGCTCCTGATGTATGAGATACACCAGAGAGTGCGGGGAGGAGACTGGTCAGATCTCTGGGCTGGTAACACACAGTGACATGATGTGAGGGGAAGAGCAGGAGTATAATAGGGGCTGATGGCTCCTGATGTATGAGATACACCAGAGAGTGCGGGGAGGAGACTGGTCAGATCTCTGGGCTGGTAACACACAATGACATGATGTGAGGGGGAGAGCAGGAGTATAATAGGGGCTGATGGCTCCTGATGTATGAGATACACCAGAGAGTGCGGGGAGGAGACGGTCAGATCTCTGGGCTGGTAACACACAGTGACATGATGTAAGGGGGAGAGCAGGAGTATAATAGGGGCTGATGGCTCCTGATGTATGAGATACACCAGAGAGTGCGGGGAGGAGACTGGTCAGATCTCTGGGCTGGTAACACACAGTGACATGATGTGAGGGGGGGGAGCAGGAGTATAATAGGGGCTGATGGCTGCTGATGTATGAGATACACCAGAGAGTGCGGGGAGGAGACTGGTCAGATCTCTGGGCTGGTAACACACAGTGACATGATGTAAGTGGGAGAGCAGGAGTATAATAGGGGCTGATGGCTCCTGATGTATGAGATACACCAGAGTGCGGGGAGGAGACTGGTCAGATCTCTGGGCTGGTAACACACAGTGACATGATGTAAGTGGGAGAGCAGGAGTATAATAGGGGCTGATGGCACCTGATGTATGAGATACACCAGAGAGTGCGGGGAGTAGACTGGTCAGATCTCTGGGCTGGTAACACACAGTGACATGATGTGAGGGGAGAGCAGGAGTATAATAGGGACTGATGGCTCCTGATGTATGAGATACACCAGAGAGTGCGGGGAGGAGACGGGTCAGATATCTGGGCTGGTAACACACAGTGACATGATGTGAGGGGGAGAGCAGGAGTATAATAGGGGCTGATGTCACCTGATGTATGAGATACACCAGAGAGTGCGGGGAGGAGACTGGTCAGATCTCTGGGCTGGTAACACAGTGACATGATGTGAGGGGGAGAGCAGGAGTATAATAGGGGCTGATGGCTGCTGATGTATGAGATACACCAGAGAGTGCAGGGAGGAGACTGGTCAGATCTCTGGGCTGGTAACACACAGTGACATGATGTGAGGGGGAGAGCAGGAGTATAATAGGGGCTGATGGCTCCTGATGTATGAGATACACCAGAGAGTGCGGGGAGGAGACGGGTCAGATATCTGGGCTGGTAACACACAGTGACATGATGTGAGGGGGAGAGCAGGAGTATAATAGGGGCTGATGGCTCCTGATGTATGAGATACACCAGAGAGTGCGGGGAGGAGACGGGTCAGATATCTGGGCTGGTAACACACAGTGACATGATGTGAGGGGAGAGCAGGAGTATAATAGGGGCTGATGGCACCTGATGTATGAGATACACCAGAGAGTGCGGGGCGGAGACTGGTCAGATCTCTGGGCTGGTAACACACAGTGACATGATGTGAGGGGGAGAGCAGGAGTATAATAGTGGCTGATGGCTCCTGATGTATGAGATACACCAGAGAGTGCGGGGAGGAGACTGGTCAGATCTCTGGGCTGGTAACACACAGTGACATGATGTGAGGGGAAGAGCAGGAGTATAATAGGGGCTGATGGCTCCTGATGTATGAGATACACCAGAGAGTGCGGGGAGGAGACTGGTCAGATCTCTGGGCTGGTAACACACAATGACATGATGTGAGGGGGAGAGCAGGAGTATAATAGGGGCTGATGGCTCCTGATGTATGAGATACACCAGAGAGTGCGGGGAGGAGACGGTCAGATCTCTGGGCTGGTAACACACAGTGACATGATGTAAGGGGGAGAGCAGGAGTATAATAGGGGCTGATGGCTCCTGATGTATGAGATACACCAGAGAGTGCGGGGAGGAGACTGGTCAGATCTCTGGGCTGGTAACACACAGTGACATGATGGGAGGGGGGGGAGCAGGAGTATAATAGGGGCTGATGGCTGCTGATGTATGAGATACACCAGAGAGTGCGGGGAGGAGACTGGTCAGATTTCTGGGCTGGTAACACACAGTGACATGATGTAAGTGGGAGAGCAGGAGTATAATAGGGGCTGATGGCTCCTGATGTATGAGATACACCAGAGTGCGGGGAGGAGACTGGTCAGATCTCTGGGCTGGTAACACACAGTGACATGATGTAAGTGGGAGAGCAGGAGTATAATAGGGGCTGATGGCACCTGATGTATGAGATACACCAGAGAGTGCGGGGAGTAGACTGGTCAGATCTCTGGGCTGGTAACACACAGTGACATGATGTGAGGGGAGAGCAGGAGTATAATAGGGACTGATGGCTCCTGATGTATGAGATACACCAGAGAGTGCGGGGAGGAGACGGGTCAGATATCTGGGCTGGTAACACACAGTGACATGATGTGAGGGGGAGAGCAGGAGTATAATAGGGGCTGATGGCACCTGATGTATGAGATACACCAGAGAGTGCGGGGAGGAGACTGGTCAGATCTCTGGGCTGGTAACACACAGTGACATGATGTGAGGGGGACAGCAGGAGTATAATAGGGGCTGATGGCTCCTGATGTATGAGATACACCAGAGAGTGCGGGGAGGAGACGGTCAGATCTCTGGGCTGGTAACACACAGTGACATGATGTGAGGGGAGAGCAGGAGTATAATAGGGGCTGATGTCACCTGATGTATGAGATACACCAGAGAGTGCGGGGAGGAGACTGGTCAGATCTCTGGGCTGGTAACACAGTGACATGATGTGAGGGGGAGAGCAGGAGTATAATAGGGGCTGATGGCTGCTGATGTATGAGATACACCAGAGAGTGCAGGGAGGAGACTGGTCAGATCTCTGGGCTGGTAACACACAGTGACATGATGTGAGGGGGAGAGCAGGAGTATAATAGGGGCTGATGGCTCCTGATGTATGAGATACACCAGAGAGTGCGGGGAGGAGACGGGTCAGATATCTGGGCTGGTAACACACAGTGACATGATGTGAGGGGAGAGCAGGAGTATAATAGGGGCTGATGGCACCTGATGTATGAGATACACCAGAGAGTGCGGGGAGGAGACTGGTCAGATCTCTGGGCTGGTAACACACAGTGACATGATGTGAGGGGAAGAGCAGGAGTATAATAGGGGCTGATGGCTCCTGATGTATGAGATACACCAGAGAGTGCGGGGAGGAGACTGGTCAGATCTCTGGGCTGGTAACACACAGTGACATGATGTGAGGGGGAGAGCAGGAGTATAATAGGGGCTGATGGCTCCTGATGTATGAGATACACCAGAGAGTGCGGGGAGGAGACGGTCAGATCTCTGGGCTGGTAACACACAGTGACATGATGTGAGGGGGAGAGCAGGAGTATAATAGGGGCTGATGGCTCCTGATGTATGAGATACACCAGAGAGTGCGGGGAGGAGACGGTCAGATCTCTGGGCTGGTAACACACAGTGACATGATGTGAGGGGGAGAGCAGGAGTATAATAGGGGCTGATGGCTCCTGATGTATGAGATACACCAGAGAGTGCGGGGAGGAGACTGGTCAGATCTCTGGGCTGGTAACACACAGTGACATGATGTGAGGGGGGGGAGCAGGAGTATAATAGGGGCTGATGGCTGCTGATGTATGAGATACACCAGAGAGTGCGGGGAGGAGACTGGTCAGATCTCTGGGCTGGTAACACACAGTGACATGATGTAAGTGGGAGAGCAGGAGTATAATAGGGGCTGATGGCTCCTGATGTATGAGATACACCAGAGTGCGGGGAGGAGACTGGTCAGATCTCTGGGCTGGTAACACACAGTGACATGATGTAAGTGGGAGAGCAGGAGTATAATAGGGGCTGATGGCACCTGATGTATGAGATACACCAGAGAGTGCGGGGAGGAGACTGGTCAGATCTCTGGGCTGGTAACACACAGTGACATGATGTAAGTGGGAGAGCAGGAGTATAATAGGGGCTGATGGCACCTGATGTATGAGATACACCAGAGAGTGCGGGGAGGAGACTGGTCAGATCTCTGGGCTGGTAACACACAGTGACATGATGTGAGGGGGGAGAGCAGGAGTATAATAGGGGCTGATGGCTCCTGATGTATGAGATACACCAGAGAGTGTGGGGAGGAGACGGGTCAGATCTCTGGGCTGGTAACACACAGTGACATGATGTGAGGGGGAGAGCAGGAGTATAATAGGGGCTGATGGCTGCTGATGTATGAGATACACCAGAGTGCGGGGAGGAGACTGGTCAGATCTCTGGGCTGGTAACACACAGTGACATGATGTGAGGGGAGAGCAGGAAGTATAATAGGGGCTGATGTATCCTGATGTATGAGATACACCAGAGAGTGTGGGGAGGAGACTGGTCAGATCTCTGGGCTGGTAACACACAGTGACATGATGTGAGGGGGAGAGCAGGAGTATAATAGGGGCTGATGGCTCCTGATGTATGAGATACACCAGAGAGTGCGGGGAGGAGACGGGTCAGATCTCTGGGCTGGTAACACACAGTGACATGATGTGAGGGGAGAGCAGGAGTATAATAGGGGCTGATGTATCCTGATGTATGAGATACACCAGAGTGTGGGGAGAAGACTGGTCAGATCTCTGGGCTGGTAACACACAGTGACATGATGTGAGGGGGAGAGCAGGAGTATAATAGGGGCTGATGGCTCCTGATGTATGAGATACACCAGAGAGTGCGGGGAGGAGACTGGTCAGATCTCTGGGCCGGTAACACACAGTGACATGATGTGAGGGGAGAGCAGGAGTATGATAAGGGCTGATGGCTCCTGATGTATGAGATACACCAGAGAGTGCGTGGAGGAGACTGGTCAGATCTCTGGGCTGGTAACACACAGTGACATGATGTGAGGGGGAGAGCAGGAGTATAATAGGGGCTGATGGCTCCTGATGTATGAGATACACCAGAGAGTGCGGGGAGGAGACTGGTCAGATCTCTGGGCTGGTAACACACAGTGACAAGATGTGAGGGAGAGCAGGAGTATAATAGGGGCTGATGGCTGCTGATGTATGAGATACACCAGAGAGTGCGGGGAGGAGACTGGTCAGATATCTGGGCTGTAACACACAGTGACATGATGTGAGGGGGAGAGCAGGAGTATAATAGGGGCTGATGGCTCCTGATGTATGAGATACACCAGAGAGTGCAGGGAGGAGACGGGTCAGATATCTGGGCTGGTAACACACAGTGACATGATGTGAGGGGGAGAGCAGGAGTATAATAGGGGCTGATGGCACCTGATATATGAGATACACCAGAGAGTGCGGGGAGGAGACTGGTCAGATCTCTGGGCTGGTAACACACAGTGACATGATGTGAGGGGGAGAGGAGGAGTATAATAGGGGCTGATGGCTCCTGATGTATGAGATACACCAGAGAGTGCGGGAGGAGACTGGTCAGATCTCTGGGCTGGTAACACACAGTGACATGATGTGAGGGGGAGTGCAGGAGTATAATAGGGGCTGATGGCTCCTGATGTAGGAGATACACCAGAGAGTGCTGGGAGGAGACTGGTCAGATCTCTGGGCTGGTAACACAGTGACATGATGTGAGGGGGAGAGCAGGAGTATAATAGGGGCTGATGGTTCCTGATGTATGAGATACACCAGAGAGTGCGGGGAGGAGACTGGTCAGATCTCTGGGCTGGTAACACACAGTGACATGATGTGAGGGGGAGAGCAGGAGTATAATAGGGGCTGATGGCTCCTGATGTATGAGATACACCAGAGAGTGCGGGGAGGAGACTGGTCAGATCTCTGGGCTGGTAACACACAGTGACATGATGTGAGGGGGGGGAGCAGGAGTATAATAGGGGCTGATGGCTGCTGATGTATGAGATACACCAGAGAGTGCGGGGAGGAGACTGGTCAGATCTCTGGGCTGGTAACACACAGTGACATGATGTAAGTGGGAGAGCAGGAGTATAATAGGGGCTGATGGCTCCTGATGTATGAGATACACCAGAGTGCGGGGAGGAGACTGGTCAGATCTCTGGGCTGGTAACACACAGTGACATGATGTAAGTGGGAGAGCAGGAGTATAATAGGGGCTGATGGCACCTGATGTATGAGATACACCAGAGAGTGCGGGGAGGAGACTGGTCAGATCTCTGGGCTGGTAACACACAGTGACATGATGTAAGTGGGAGAGCAGGAGTATAATAGGGGCTGATGGCACCTGATGTATGAGATACACCAGAGAGTGCGGGGAGGAGACTGGTCAGATCTCTGGGCTGGTAACACACAGTGACATGATGTGAGGGGGGAGAGCAGGAGTATAATAGGGGCTGATGGCTCCTGATGTATGAGATACACCAGAGAGTGTGGGGAGGAGACGGGTCAGATCTCTGGGCTGGTAACACACAGTGACATGATGTGAGGGGGAGAGCAGGAGTATAATAGGGGCTGATGGCTGCTGATGTATGAGATACACCAGAGTGCGGGGAGGAGACTGGTCAGATCTCTGGGCTGGTAACACACAGTGACATGATGTGAGGGGAGAGCAGGAAGTATAATAGGGGCTGATGTATCCTGATGTATGAGATACACCAGAGAGTGTGGGGAGGAGACTGGTCAGATCTCTGGGCTGGTAACACACAGTGACATGATGTGAGGGGGAGAGCAGGAGTATAATAGGGGCTGATGGCTCCTGATGTATGAGATACACCAGAGAGTGCGGGGAGGAGACGGGTCAGATCTCTGGGCTGGTAACACACAGTGACATGATGTGAGGGGAGAGCAGGAGTATAATAGGGGCTGATGTATCCTGATGTATGAGATACACCAGAGTGTGGGGAGAAGACTGGTCAGATCTCTGGGCTGGTAACACACAGTGACATGATGTGAGGGGGAGAGCAGGAGTATAATAGGGGCTGATGGCTCCTGATGTATGAGATACACCAGAGAGTGCGGGGAGGAGACTGGTCAGATCTCTGGGCCGGTAACACACAGTGACATGATGTGAGGGGAGAGCAGGAGTATGATAGGGGCTGATGGCTCCTGATGTATGAGATACACCAGAGAGTGCGTGGAGGAGACTGGTCAGATCTCTGGGCTGGTAACACACAGTGACATGATGTGAGGGGGAGAGCAGGAGTATAATAGGGGCTGATGGCTCCTGATGTATGAGATACACCAGAGAGTGCGGGGAGGAGACTGGTCAGATCTCTGGTAACACACAGTGATATGATGTGAGGGGGAGAGCAGGAGTATAATAGGGGCTGATGGCTGCTGATGTATGAGATACACCAGAGAGTGCGGGGAGGAGACTGGTCAGATATCTGGGCTGTAACACACAGTGACATGATGTGAGGGGGAGAGCAGGAGTATAATAGGGGCTGATGGCTCCTGATGTATGAGATACACCAGAGAGTGCGGAGAGGAGACTGGTCAGATCTCTGGGCTGGTAACACACAGTGACATGATGTGAGGGGGAGAGCAGGAGTATAATAGGGGCTGATGGTTTCTGATGTATGAGATACACCAGAGAGTGCAGGGAGGAGACAGGTCAGATATCTGGGCTGGTAACACACAGTGACATGATGTGAGGGGGAGAGCAGGAGTATAATAGGGGCTGATGGCACCTGATATATGAGATACACCAGAGAGTGCGGGGAGGAGACTGGTCAGATCTCTGGGCTGGTAACACACAGTGACATGATGTGAGGGGGAGAGGAGGAGTATAATAGGGGCTGATGGCTCCTGATGTATGAGATACACCAGAGAGTGCGGGAGGAGACTGGTCAGATCTCTGGGCTGGTAACACACAGTGACATGATGTGAGGGGGAGTGCAGGAGTATAATAGGGGCTGATGGCTCCTGATGTAGGAGATACACCAGAGAGTGCTGGGAGGAGACTGGTCAGATCTCTGGGCTGGTAACACAGTGACATGATGTGAGGGGGAGAGCAGGAGTATAATAGGGGCTGATGGTTCCTGATGTATGAGATACACCAGAGAGTGCTTGGAGGAGACTGGTCAGATCTCTGGGCTGGTAACACACAGTGACATGATGTGAGGGGGAGAGCAGGAGTATAATAGGGGCTGATGGTTCCTGATGTATGAGATACACCAGAGAGTGCGGGGAGGAGACTGGTCAGATCTCTGGGCTGGTAACACACAGTGACATGATGTGAGGGGGAGAGCAGGAGTATAATAGGGGCTGATGGTTCCTGATGTATGAGATACACCAGAGAGTGCGGGGAGGAGACTGGTCAGATCTCTGGGCTGGTAACACACAGTGACATGATGTGAGGGGGAGAGCAGGAGTATAATAGGGGCTGATGGCTCCTGATGTATGAGATACACCAGAGAGTGCGGGGAGGAGACTGGTCAGATCTCTGGGCTGGTAACACACAGTGACATGATGTGAGGGGGAGAGCAGGAGTATAATAGGGGCTGATGGCTCCTGATGTAGGAGATACACCAGAGAGTGCGGGGAGGAGACTGGTCAGATCTCTGGGCTGGTAACACACAGTGATATGATGTGAGGGGGAGAGCAGGAGTATAATAGGGGCTGATGGCTCCTGATGTAGGAGATACACCAGAGAGTGCGGGGAGGAGACGGGTCAGATCTCTGGGCTGGTAACACACAGTGACATGATGTGAGGGGGAGAGCAGGAGTATAATAGGGGCTGATGGCACCTGATGTATGAGATACACCAGAGAGTGCGGGGAGGAGACTGGTCAGATCTCTGGGCTGGTAACACACAGTGACATGATGTGAGGGGGAGAGCAGGAGTATAATAGGGGCTGATGGCTCCTGATGTATGAGATACACCAGAGAGTGCAGGGAGGAGACTGGTCAGATCTCTGGGCTGGTAACACACAGTGACATGATGTGAGGGGGAGAGCAGGAGTATAATAGGGGCTGATGGTTCCTGATGTATGAGATACACCAGAGAGTGCGGGGAGGAGACTGGTCAGATCTCTGGGCTGGTAACACACAGTGACATGATGTGAGGGGGAGAGCAGGAGTATAATAGGGGCTGATGGCTCCTGATGTATGAGATACACCAGGGAGTGCGGGGAGGAGACTGGTCAGATCTCTGGGCTGGTAACACACAGTGACATGATGTGAGGGGGAGAGGAGGAGTATAATAGGGGCTGATGGCTCCTGATGTATGAGATACACCAGAGAGTGCGGGGAGGAGACTGGTCAGATCTCTGGGCTGGTAACACACAGTGACATGATGTGAGGGGGAGAGCAGGAGTATAATAGGGGCTGATGGCTCCTGATGTAGGAGATACACCAGAGAGTGCTGGGAGGAGACTGGTCAGATCTCTGGGCTGGTAACACAGTGACATGATGTGAGGGGGAGAGCAGGAGTATAATAGGGGCTGATGGTTCCTGATGTATGAGATACACCAGAGAGTGCGGGGAGGAGACTGGTCAGATCTCTGGGCTGGTAACACACAGTGACATGATGTGAGGGGGAGAGCAGGAGTATAATAGGGGCTGATGGTTCCTGATGTATGAGATACACCAGAGAGTGCGGGGAGGAGACTGGTCAGATCTCTGGGCTGGTAACACACAGTGACATGATGTGAGGGGGAGAGCAGGAGTATAATAGGGGCTGATGGCTCCTGATGTATGAGATACACCAGAGAGTGCGGGGAGGAGACTGGTCAGATCTCTGGGCTGGTAACACACAGTGACATGATGTGAGGGGGAGAGCAGGAGTATAATAGGGGCTGATGGCACCTGATGTAGGAGATACACCAGAGAGTGCGGGGAGGAGACTGGTCAGATCTCTGGGCTGGTAACACACAGTGATATGATGTGAGGGGGAGAGCAGGAGTATAATAGGGGCTGATGGCTCCTGATGTATGAGATACACCAGAGAGTGCGGGGAGGAGACGGGTCAGATCTCTGGGCTGGTAACACACAGTGACATGATGTGAGGGGGAGAGCAGGAGTATAATAGGGGCTGATGGCACCTGATGTATGAGATACACCAGAGAGTGCGGGGAGGAGACTGGTCAGATCTCTGGGCTGGTAACACACAGTGACATGATGTGAGGGGGAGAGCAGGAGTATAATAGGGGCTGATGGCTCCTGATGTATGAGATACACCAGAGAGTGCAGGGAGGAGACTGGTCAGATCTCTGGGCTGGTAACACACAGTGACATGATGTGAGGGGGAGAGCAGGAGTATAATAGGGGCTGATGGTTCCTGATGTATGAGATACACCAGAGAGTGCGGGGAGGAGACTGGTCAGATCTCTGGGCTGGTAACACACAGTGACATGATGTGAGGGGGAGAGCAGGAGTATAATAGGGGCTGATGGCACCTGATGTATGAGATACACCAGAGAGTGCAGGGAGGGGACTGGTCAGATCTCTGGGCTGGTAACACACAGTGACATGATGTGAGGGGGAGAGCAGGAGTATAATAGGGGCTGATGGCACCTGATGTATGAGATACACCAGAGAGTGCAGGGAGGGGACTGGTCAGATCTCTGGGCTGGTAACACACAGTGACATGATGTGAGGGGGAGAGCAGGAGTATAATAGGGGATGATGGCTCCTGATGTATGAGATACACCAGAGAGTGCGGGGAGGAGACTGGTCAGATCTCTGGGCTGGTAACACACAGTGACATGATGTGAGGGGGAGAGCAGGAGTATAATAGTGGCAGATGGCTTCTGACTCCCACACTGGGCAGATTCATTCTCCTCATTGGTCTATACTGACAGTGGAGGGTGTAGGATAAGAGATTTTTGTAGTAACAGAACAAGGATAATAGTGTTCATTCTAGCACCCGCCATCTTTGAAAACCCATGCAGTTCCTGTTCCCTGCCTGGGGTGTCGCTGTCTGCTCTGGTGTTTCTAGCACAGGTCTCGTTTGCATATCAGTGCTGATATTCCGACCACACTGTGCTAGAAGCACTACAGCAGACAGCGACACCACAGGCAGGAAGGATGAATTACATGGGTTTTCAAAGTTGGCGGGTGCTAGAATGAACACTAGATAATATAGGATTTAATGTTTGTCTTATTACTCACCTGAGCTGTTATCTGTATCTTCCTCCTTAAATTGCTGATCACCCATCACATACGTATCTTCATCTCCATCTATAACTTCTATCTTAATATCAGTCAAATCACCCTAATCAAACCATACGACAATGAAATAACACTTATGGATGATTCCTGCAGTGCTCTCAGATATTGGTAGAAAGGACTCATCCCACCACTATATTAAGGGATAAAGTCCCACGATGCAACGATGGAGGTGCTACCCACTACTTAATAATAGACTTAAACCCCAACACAAGAACAAGTAAGTACGGATTGTGTAAGTGCTGGTCTGCAGCGTGGTCCTTGGATACATTTGTAGTAGAAAGGGTTTTGTTTGGGGAAACTGCACTATGTAATCAGGAAGTGTTTTGCTAAATGATTATATATATTTTGGGGACGTAACGGACTATTCTAATTTATTTACAATAATTCTGTCTTAACATCACAACCCAGCATTGACCCCTTGGGTCTTGTGCTGTTTGTGCGATGGTCAGTGGTGCACCCCCGAGTTATAAAGTGTCAGTTAAAAAAAGGAAAAAAGAGAAAAGAAACTCGGGTGGGGTGCACTCTGAATCCCCATTTTTTTTAAAGTTATTCTGTTAACATTTTGTTAACAGTCATTTTTAACAGTCAATATGTTATTGTCATTTTTTATTTTTGAAATTATTAACTGTGAGGCTTATAATTTATTATAATTAAATTTCAATGCCTAAAGCCCTAGGCTATATATTATATTGATAATATTCTTGATGAGGGACTAGTATAAATGGTGTTAATTGTTTGTTTGTATTTTTAATCAATTACCAAATTGACCATCATATATCCCCACCATCAATACACCATTGATGTTCTGGGTGTTTTACTCAATTTACACAGTTTGATATAAGGATTTAATCATTGGTCAAACAAAAATTACTCGGAAAAAAACAAACAAAGTGTATACAATAACACCATATATACATATTTACAATTATGCCACTTGTCCTTTCAAGTATTGTGCCTTATTTTACCTTAATTATAGAGCAGGGTTACCGCAGTGTGGTTCCCCCTGTATGGGTATGCTTTACCCAATTGTGACGTTCTGTGAAATCATCAATGGCCATATAGTACAATTGTATCCAAATTAACTATACTTGCATATGCGTCAATCTTCCAAGATCATTTTAAACACATGCACACATTTGTATTGAATTCAGCGGTCACAGTTTTTTTATGCAAACATAAGACACAATAGTGACCAATGTCAGTCACCTCAGCGCTACACAATGAACCCACACACTGATTATCTCAATTGAGCAGCCAGTACGCACACTATTGAGCAGAGTTTGATTTTAAACAACATGCGGGTCTAAACATTTAAGGCGAAAACCTTACAAGGTAGAAACTTTTTAAGGCAAGGACAACCGTGGCAGTAAATAGAAATAGTGAAAGATAAAAGATGAGGACCATTCCCCAGACACAAGCGCGGCACTGTTGAATAGTTTGCCGCAAATGTCGGGAGAAGGTCCAGTTACAAGTCCTGACGCTAGATGCACGCGTCCCCACTTGCTGCTTGGGAAATCCCTGGCAGGACGGAGACCGAAAGCCGTTCACATGAGCGCTGACGTGATCGGTACTTCTATTCTGTGACGTACGTTTCGCCCGGGCTTGCTCACACGGCAGCGTACACCAGCTGCCCTGCTAAGGCTATATATATATACATGAGCAATGACGTGATCGGTACTTCTATTCTGTGACGTACGTTTCGCCCGGGCTTGCTCACACGGCAGCGTACACCAGCTGCCTGCTAAGGCTATGTATATACATGAGCAATGACGTGATCGGTACTTCTATTCTGTGACGTACGTTTCGCCCGGGCTTGCTCACACGGCAGCATTTGTAGTAGCAAACACCGCCCAATTGGAGATAATAACTTCATACACTCTGATGAAACATTACTGAGACTATGTCACTATTGGGGTTATTCTGATTCAGTCACTCTCTAATGGACAGAACCATGTGCACTGCAGGTGGGGCAGATGTAACATGTGCAGAGAGAATTAGATTTGGGTGGGTTTGTACTTCAAACTGATATCTATATTGCAGTGTTAAAATAAAGCAGCCAGTATTTACCCTGCACAGAAACAATGAAACACCCAAATCTAATTCTCTCTGCACATGTTATAGTGTTCATTCTAGCACCCGCTATCTTTGAAAACCCATGTAGTTCCTCTTCCCTGCCTGGGGTGTCGCCGTCTGCTGTAATGCGTCCAGCAGAGTGTGGTCTGTATATCAGCAATGATATGCAAACCAGACATGTGCTAGAAACACCACAGCAGACAGCAACACCCCAGGCAGGGAAGAGGAACTGCATGGATTTTCAAATATAGCGGGTGCTAGAATGAACACTATGTTACATCAGCCCCACCTTCAGTGCAGCATGGTTTTGTCCATTAGAGAGTGATTGTGCCTTTCCGAGTGAACCAGAATAACCCCCTATATGTTTGATACTCAGTAAAAACGTATAGGCCCGTACCCAATTCGGCCGGCAAGGATCGCAGAAGACCAGCTACCCTCGCTGTTGAACCCCCTCACTGGACACCCACCCTATTGTATGTTCACACTTTATATTCTCAACTTCTCTTGTGTTGGGGTTTAACACTTTAAAAATATCTCGTTTGAGATTAAACAGTAGAATATTAGAGTATAAAACAGGCACCTCTCCTGTACAGAAACTATATAGTCACTCACTCCGGTATACCTATATATATATATATATATATATATTTATATTAAGGTATTTACCTTGTACTCCTGTAAAATCCTGTAATTATCCTCTGTACAATCCTGGGAATACAGAGGACGGGGACATCTCTCTGGGGTATTCCTGTTACTGGGCCCATCTGTAGGAGACACACAGTGACTGAGGACATGGTATATATGTGATTATCCTGGGAATACAGAGGACGGGGACATCTCTCTGGGGTATTCCTGTTACTGGGCCCATCTGTAGGAGACACACAGTGACTGAGGACATGGTATATATGTGATTATCCTGGGAATACAGAGGAAGGGGACATCTCTCTGGGGTATCTCTGTTACTGGGCCCATCTGTAGGAGACACGCAGTGACTGAGGACATTGTATATATGTGATTATCCTGGGAATACAGAGGACGGGGACATCTCTCTGGGGTATTCCTGTTACTGGCCCCATCTGTAGGAGACACAGTGACTGAGGACATAGTATATATGTGATTATCCTGGGAATACAGAGGACGGGGACATCTCTCTAGGGTATTCCTGTTACTGGCCCCATCTGTAGGAGACACAGTGACTGAGGACATGGTATATATGTGATTATCCTGGGAATACAGAGGACGGGGACATCTCTCTGGGGTATTCCTGTTACTGGGCCCATCTGTAGGAGACACACAGTGACTGGGGACATGGTATATATGTGATTATCCTGGGAATACAGAGGACGGGGACATCTCTCTGGGGTATTCCTGTTACTGGGCCCATCTGTAGGAGACACACAGTGACTGATGACATGGTATATATGTGATTATCCTGGGAATACAGAGGACGGGGACATCTCTCTGGGGTATTCCTGTTACTGGCCCCATCTGTAGGAGACACGCAGTGACTGAGGACATGGTATATATGTGATTATCCTGGGAATACAGAGGACGGGGACATCTCTCTGGGGAATTCCTGTTACTGGGCCCATCTGTAGGAGACACGCAGTGACTGAGGACATGGTATATATGTGATTATCCTGGGAATACAGAGGACGGGGACATCTCTCTGGGGTATTCCTGTTACTGGGCCCATCTGTAGGAGACACACAGTGACTGAGTACATGGTATATATGTGATTATCCTGGGAATACAGAGGACGGGGACATCTCTCTGGGGTATTCCTGTTACTGGGCCCATCTGTAGGAGACACACAGTGATGGAGTACATTGTATCTATGTGATTATCCTGGGAATACAGAGGACGGGGACATCTCTCTGGGGTATTCCTGTTACTGGCCCATCTGTAGGAGACACGCAGTGACTGAGGACATGGTATATATGTGATTATCCTGGGAATACAGAGGACGGGGACATCTCTCTGGGGTATCTCTGTTACTGGGCCCATCTGTAGGAGACACGCAGTGACTGAGGACATTGTATATATGTGATTATCCTGGGAATACAGAGGACGGGGACATCTCTCTGGGGTATTCCTGTTACTGGGCCCATCTGTAGGAGACACACAGTGACTGAGTACATTGTATATATGTGATTATCCTGGGAATACAGAGGACGGGGACATCTCTCTGGGGTATTCCTGTTACTGGGCCCATCTGTAGGAGACACACAGTGACTGAGGACATGGTATATATGTGATTATCCTGGGAATACAGAGGACGGGGACATCTCTCTGGGGTATCTATGTTACTGGGCCCATCTGTAGGAGACACGCAGTGACTGAGGACATTGTATATATGTGATTATCCTGGGAATACAGAGGACGGGGACATCTCTCTGGGGTATTCCTGTTACTGGGCCCATCTGTAGTAGACACGCAGTGACTGAGGACATTGTATATATGTGATTATCCTGGGAATACAGAGGACGGGGACATCAATCTGGGGTATTCCTGTTACTGGGCCCATCTGTAGGAGACACGCAGTGACTGAGTACATGGTATATATGTGATTATCCTGGGAATACAGAGGACGGGGACATCTCTCTGGGGTATCTCTGTTACTGGCCCATCTGTAGGAGACACGCAGTGACTGAGGACATTGTATATATGAGATTTTCCTGGGAATACAGAGGACGGGGACATCTCTCTGGGGTATTCCTGTTACTTGGCCCATCTGTAGGAGACACACAGTGACTGAGGACATTGTATATATGTGATTATCCTGGGAATACAGAGGACGGGGACATCTCTCTGGGGTATTCCTGTTACTGGGCCCATCTGTAGGAGACACGCAGTGACTGAGGACATTGTATATATGTGATTATCCTGGGAATACAGAGGACGGGGACATCTCTCTGGGGTATTCCTGTTACTGGGCCCATCTGTAGGAGACACGCAGTGACTGAGGACATGGTATATATGTGATTATCCTGGGAATACAGAGGACGGGGACATCTCTCTGGGGTATTCCTGTTACTGGGCCCATCTGTAGGAGACACACAGTGACTGAGGACATTGTATATATGTGATTATCCTGGGAATACAGAGGACGTGGACATCTCTCTGGGGTATTCCTGTTACTGGGCCCATCTGTAGGAGACACACAGTGACTGAGGACATTGTATATATGTGATTATCCTGGGAATACAGAGGACGGGGACATCTCTCTGGGGTATTCCTGTTACTGGCCCATCTGTAGGAGACTCACAGTGACTGAGGACATGGTATATATGTGATTATCCTGGGAATACAGAGGACGGGGACATCTCTCTGGGGTATCTCTGTTACTGGGCCCATCTGTAGGAGACACACAGTGACTGAGTACATTGTATATATGTGATTATCCTGGGAATACAGAGGACGGGGACATCTCTCTGGGGTATTCCTGTTACTGGGCCCATCTGTAGGAGACACACAGTGACTGAGGACATGGTATATATGTGATTATCCTGGGAATACAGAGGACGGGGACATCTCTCTGGGGTATCTATGTTACTGGGCCCATCTGTAGGAGACACACAGTGACTGAGGACATGGTATATATGTGATTATCCTGGGAATACAGAGGACGCGGACATCTCTCTGGGGTATCTCTGTTACTGGGCCCATCTGTAGGACACACGCAGTGACTGAGGACATTGTATATATGTGATTATCCTGGGAATACAGAGGACGGGGACATCTCTCTGGGGTATTCCTGTTACTGGGCCCATCTGTAGTAGACACACAGTGACTGAGGACATTGTATATATGTGATTATCCTGGGAATACAGAGGACGGGGACATCAATCTGGAGTATTCCTGTTACTGGGCCCATCTGTAGGAGACACGCAGTGACTGAGTACATGGTATATATGTGATTATCCTGGGAATACAGAGGACGGGGAAATCTCTGGGGTATTCCTGTTACTGGGCCCATCTGTAGGAGACACACAGTGACTGAGGACATTGTATATATGTGGTTATCCTGGGAATACAGAGGACGGGGACATCTCTCTGGGGTATCTCTGTTACTGGGCCCATCTGTAGGAGACACGCAGTGACTGAGGACATTGTATATATGTGATTATCCTGGGAATACAGAGGACGGGGACATCTCTCTGGGGTATTCCTGTTACTGGCCCATCTGTAGGAGACACGCAGTGACTGAGGACATGGTATATATGTGATTATCCTGGGAATACAGAGGACGGGGACATCTCTCTGGGGTATTCCTGTTACTGGCCCATCTGTAGGAGATACACAGTGACTGAGGACATTGTATATATGTGATTATCCTGGGAATACAGAGGACGGGGACATCTCTCTGGGGTATTCCTGTTACTGGGCCCATCTGTAGGAGACACGCAGTGACTGAGGACATTGTATATATGTGATTATCCTGGGAATACAGAGGACGGGGACATCTCTCTGGGGTATTCCTGTTACTGGCCCATCTGTAGGAGACACGCAGTGACTGAGGACATTGTATATATGTGATTATCCTGGGAATACAGAGGACGGGGACATCTCTCTGGGGTATTCCTGTTACTGGGCCCATCTGTAGGAGACACGCAGTGACTGAGGACATTGTATATATGTGATTATCCTGGGAATACAGAGGACGGGGACATCTCTCTGGGGTATTCCTGTTACTGGGCCCATCTGTAGGAGACACACAGTGACTGAGGACATTGTATATATGTGATTATCCTGGGAATACAGAGGACGGGGACATCTCTCTGGGGTATTCCTGTTACTGGGCCCATCTGTAGGAGACACGCAGTGACTGAGGACATGGTATATATGTGATTATCCTGGGAATACAGAGGACGGGGACATCTCTCTGGGGTATTCCTGTTACTGGGTCCATCTGTAGGAGACACGCAGTGACTGAGCACATGGTATATATGTGATTATCCTGGGAATACAGAGGACAGGGACATCTCTCTGGGGTATTCCTGTTACTGGGCCCATCTGTAGGAGACACGCAGTGACTGAGGACAATGTATATATGTGATTATCCTGGGAATACAGAGGACAGGGACATCTCTCTGGGGTATTCCTGTTACTGGGCCCATCTGTAGGAGACACGCAGTGACTGAGGACATTGTATATATGTGATTATCCTGGGAATACAGAGGACGGGGACATCTCTCTGGGGTATTCCTGTTACTGGGCCCATCTGTAGGAGACACACAGTGACTGAGTACATTGTATATATGTGATTATCCTGGGAATACAGAGGACGGGGACATCTCTCTGGGGTATTCCTGTTACTGGGTCCATCTGTAGGAGACACACAGTGACTGAGTACATTGTATATATGTGATTATCCTGGGAATACAGAGGACGGGGACATCCCTCTGGGGTATTCCTGTTACTGGGCCCATCTGTAGGAGACACACAGTGACTGAGGACATGGTATATATGTGATTATCCTGGGAATACAGAGGACGGGGACATCTCTCTGGGGTATTCCTGTTACTGGGTCCATCTGTAGGAGACACACAGTGACTGAGGACATGGTATATATGTGATTATCCTGGGAATACAGAGGACGGGGACATCTCTCTGGGGTATTCCTGTTACTGGGCCCATCTGTAGGAGACACGCAGTGACTGAGGACATGGTATATATGTGATTATCCTGGGAATACAGAGGACGGGGACATCTCTCTGGGGTATTCCTGTTACTGGCCCCATCTGTAGGAGACACACAGTGACTGAGGACATGGTATATATGTGATTATCCTGGGAATACAGAGGACGGGGACATCTCTCTGGGGTATTCCTGTTACTGGCCCATCTGTAGGAGACACGCAGTGACTGAGTACATTGTATATATGTGATTATCCTGGGAATACAGAGGACGGGGACATCTCTCTGGGGTATTCCTCTTACTGGGCCCATCTGTAGGAGACACACAGTGACTGAGGACATGGTATATATGTGATTATCCTGGGAATACAGAGGACGGGGACATCTCTCTGGGGTATTCCTGTTACTGGGCCCATCTGTAGGAGACACGCAGTGACTGAGGACATGGTATATATGTGATTATCCTGGGAATACAGAGGACGGGGACATCTCTCTGGGGTATTCCTGTTACTGGCCCCATCTGTAGGAGACACGCAGTGACTGAGGACATGGTATATATGTGATTATCCTGGGAATACAGAGGACGGGGACATCTCTCTGGGGTATTCCTGTTACTGGGCCCATCTGTAGGAGACACACAGTGACTGAGGACATTGTATATATGTGATTATCAGATGCTGGGTGTATATAGGGGACCCCCATACCTGCTCTCCTATGTACAATAAATGTCTCCTCTTACCTAGTGATGTGAGGGGCCGGTGATTCTCCATCATCACGTCCTTGTACAGACCCCTGTGTTCCTCTATATACTCCCCGTCCTGCATGGAGAGATAGATAGTGACATCCTGACACCTTATAGGCACCTGACACACACAATGATACAGTCATCACCCAGACATATCCCCCGGTGTTACTGTATAACGTCCCATTCCCAGAAGTCACCTCTCCGGTCACATCCCCCGGTGTTACTGTATAACGTCCCTTTCCCAGCAGTCACCTCTCCGGTCACATCCCCCGGTGTTACTGTATAACGTCCCATTCCTAGCAGTCACCTCTCCGGTCACATCCCCCGGTGTTATTGTATAACGTCCCATTCGCAGCAATCACCTCTCCGGTCACATCCCCCCGGTGTTACTGTACAATGTCCCATTCCCAGCGGTCACCTCTCCGGTCACATCCCCCGGTGTTACTGTATAACATCCCATTCCCAGCAGTCACCTCTCCGGTGACATCCCCTGGTGTTACTGTATAACGCCCCATTCCCAGCAGTCACCTCTCCGGTCACATCCCCCGGTGTTACTCTATAACGTCCCATTCCCAGCAGTTACCTCTACGGTCACATCCCCCGGTGTTACTGTAT
Source organism: Crinia signifera (assembly GCF_055691185.1). Taxonomy (NCBI): domain Eukaryota; kingdom Metazoa; phylum Chordata; class Amphibia; order Anura; family Myobatrachidae; genus Crinia; species Crinia signifera. The sequence goes on along the minus strand of NC_139222.1, from coordinate 3,429,934 downwards.
AACGTCTCATTCCCAGCAGTCACCTCTCCGGTCACAACCCCCAGTGTTACTGTATAACGTCCCATTCCCAGCAGTCACCTCTCCGGTCACATCCCCCGGTGTTACTGTATAACGGTCACATTCCCAGCAGTCACCTCTCCGGTCACATCCCCCGGTGTTACTGTATAACGACCCATTCCCAGCAGTCACCTCTCCGGTCACATCCCCCGGTGTTATTGTATAACGTCCCGTTCCCAGCAGTCACCTCTCTGGTCACATCCCCCGGTGTTACTGTATAACGTCCCATTCCCAGCAGTCACCTCTCCGGTCACATCCCCCGATGTTACTGTATAATGTCCCATTCCCAGCAGTCACCTCTCCGGTCACATCCCCGGTGTTACTGTATAACGTCCCATTCCCAGCAGTCACCTTTCCGGTCACATCCCCCGGTGTTACTGTAGAACGTCCCATTCCCAGCAGTCATCTCTCCTGTCACATCCCCCGGTGTTACTGTATAACGTCCCATTCCCAGCAGTCACCTCTCCGGTCCCATTGCCCGGTGTTACTGTATAACATCCCATTCCCAGCAGTCACCTCTCCGGTCACATCCCCCGGTGTTACTGTATAACGTCCCATTCCCAGCAGTCACCTCTCCGGTCACATCCCCGGTGTTACTGTATAAGGTCCCATTCCCAGCAGTCACCTCTCCAATCACATCCCCCGGTGTTACTGTATAACGTCCCATTCCCAGCAGTTACCTCTACGGTCACATCCCCCGGTGTTACTGTATAACGTCTCATTCCCAGCAGTCACCTCTCCGGTCACATCCCCCAGTGTTACTGTATAACGTCCCATTCCCAGCAGTCACCTCTCCGGTCACATCCCCCGGTGTTACTGTATAACGACCCATTCCCAGCAGTCACCTCTCCGGTCACATCCCCGGTGTTATTGTATAACGTCCCGTTCCCAGCAGTCACCTTTCCGGTCACATCCCCCGGTGTTACTGTAGAACGTCCCATTCCCAGCAGTCACCTCTCCGGTCACATCTCCCGGTGTTACTGTATAACGTCCCATTCCCAGCAGTCACCTCTCCGGTCACATCCCCCGGTGTTAATGTATAATGTCCCATTCCCAGCAGTCACCTCTCCGGTCAAATCCCCCGGTGTTACTGTATAACGTCCCATTCCCAGCAGTCACCTCTCCGGTCACATCCCCCGGTGTTACTGCATAACGTCCCATTCCCAGCAACCACCTCTCCGGTCACATCCCCCGGTGTAACTGTATAACGTCCCATTCCCAGCAGTCACCTCTCCGGTCACATCCCCGGTGTTACTGTATAACGTCCCATTCCCAGCAGTCACCTCTCCAATCACATCCCCCGGTGTTACTGTATAACGTCCCATTCCCAGCAGTTACCTCTACGGTCACATCCCCCGGTGTTACTGTATAACGTCTCATTCCCAGCAGTCACCTCTCCGGTCACATCCCCCAGTGTTACTGTATAACGTCCCATTCCCAGCAGTCACCTCTCCGGTCACATCCCCCGGTGTTACTGTATAACGACCCATTCCCAGCAGTCACCTCTCCGGTCACATCCCCGGTGTTATTGTATAACGTCCCATTCCCAGCAGTCACCTTTCCGGTCACATCCCCCGGTGTTACTGTAGAACGTCCCATTCCCAGCAGTCACCTCTCCGGTCACATCTCCCGGTGTTACTGTATAACATCCCATTCCCAGCAGTCACCTCTCCGGTCACATCCCCCGGTGTTACTGTATAATGTCCCATTCCCAGCAGTCACCTCTCCGGTCACATCCCCCGGTGTTACTGTATAACGTCCCATTCCCAGCAGTCACCTCTCCGGTCACATCCCCCGGTGTTACTGCATAACGTCCCATTCCCAGCAGTCACCTCTCCGGTCACATCCCCCGGTGTTACTGTATAACGTCCCCTTCCCAGCAGTCACCTCTCCGGTCACATCCCCCGGTGTTACTGCATAACGTCCCATTCCCAGCAGTCACCTCTCCGGTCACATCCCCCGGTGTTACTGTATAACGTCCCATTCCCAGCAGTCACCTCTCCGGTCACATCTCCCGGTGTTACTGTATAACGTCCCATTCCCAGCAGTCACCTTTCCGGTCACATCCCCCGGTGTTACTGTAGAACGTCCCATTCCCAGCAGTCACCTCTCCGGTCACATCTCCCGGTGTTACTGTATAACGTCCCATTCCCAGCAGTCACCTCTCCGGTCACATCCCCCGGTGTTACTGTATAACGTCCCATTCCCAGCAGTCACCTCTCCGGTCACATCCCCCGGTGTTACTGTATAATGTCCCATTCCCAGCAGTCACCTCTCCGGTCACATCCCCCGGTGTTACTGTATAACGTCCCATTCCCAGCAGTCACCTCTCCGGTCACATCCCCCGGTGTTACTGCATAACGTCCCATTCCCAGCAGTCACCTCTCCGGTCACATCCCCCGGTGTTACTGTATAACGTCCCCTTCCCAGCAGTCACCTCTCCGGTCACATCCCCCGGTGTTACTGCATAACGTCCCATTCCCAGCAGTCACCTCTCCGGTCACATCCCCCGGTGTTACTGTATAACGTCCCCTTCCCAGCAGTCACCTCTCCGGTCACATCCCCGGTGTTACTGTATAACGTCCCATTTCCAGCAGTCACCTCTCCGGTCACATCCCCCGGTGTTACTGTATAACGTTCCATTCCCAGCAGTCACCTCTCCGGTCACATCCCCCGGTGTTACTGTATAACGTCCCATTCCCAGCAGTCATCTCTCCGGTTACATCCCCCGGTGTTACTGTATAACGTCCCATTCCCAGCAGTCACCTCTCCGGTCACATCCCCCGGTGTTACTGTATAACGTTCCATTCCCAGCAGTCACCTCTCCGGTCACATCCCCCGGTGTTACTGTATAACGTCCCATTCCCAGCAGTCATCTCTCCGGTTACATCCCCCGGTGTTACTGTATAACGTCCCATTCCCAGCAGTCACCTCTCCGGTCACATCCCCCGGTGTTACTGTATAACGTCCCATATATACATGTGATATTTTCACCTACTGATAGTAAACGAGTCTGAATCAGCGCACACTAAGACATTGTGACATCTGTTGCCAACCGCATTTGTGGTGGAAACATTTTTAATTAACATGAATTAAGTTAAATTTTATTTCTTTATATTATCATTTTAGAAAAGAGTGCTCCATATATATATTATCCAGCGGTCTGGCACTCCCAAAAACTCCTGTAACGATACAAGAGGCAACTTGTACACTTGAAAAAAATTCATAAGAACTGAAACGTTATGGGAAACCGCTGCTTCTTTATTAACCCCCTGAGTGCTGCATCGCCGCTGTTTTATATATATATATATATATATATATATATATATATATATATATATATATATATATATACTGCTGCGGGGAAGTGATGTTATAAGGTGGGTAACAGAGGCCGTAGGGGGATATTGAAAATATATGCGATGGGGATACAGGGGCTGTGAGGGCTCAGTGGGGTACAGAAGCTTTGAGGCTTTGCAAAGGATATCAGAGGCTGCAGTGCGGGTATGAGGACAGTGAACAGAGGCTGCAGAAGGGGCAGTGAGGGTATACGGGGGGTACAGAGTATAAGAGGGGGATACAGAGGCTGTGGAGGGGGGCAGTGGGGGAATAAGGGGGTGCAGAGGATATAAGGGGGATACAGGGGCTGTGGGGGGACAGTAAGGGAATAAGGGGGTGCAGAGGATATGAGGGGGATACTGGGGCTGTGGGGGGACAGTGAGGGAATAAGGGGGTGCAGAGGATATGAGGGGGATACAGGAGCTGTAGGGTGCTGTGGGGGATACAGAGGCTGTAGGGGGGGATGAGGGGGATACAGAGGCTTTAGGGGGGATGAAGGGGTATATAGAGGCTGTAGGGGGAGGGATGAGGGGGATACAGGGGCTGTAGGGGGGGGGTACCAGAGGCTGTAGGGGGGATGAGGGGGATATAGAGGCTTTAGGGGGGATGAAGGGGTATATAGAGGCTGTAGGGGGGGGATGAGGGGGATACAGGGGCTGTAGGGGGGGAGTGGGGTTATGAAGGGGGTACCAGAGGCTGTAGGGGGAGGGATGAGGGGGATACAGGGGCTGTAGGGGGGGGAGTGGGGTTATGAAGGGGGGTACCAGAGGCTGTAGGGGGAGGGATGAGGGGGATACAGAGGCTGTAGGGGGATGAGGGGGATACAGAGGATGAAGGGGGATGAGGGGGATACAGAGGCTGTAGGGGGATGAGGGGGGATATAGAGGCTGTAGGAGGGATGAGGGGGATACAGGGGCTGTAGGGGGGATACAGGGGTTGTAGGGGGGATGAGGGGGGTACCAGAGGCTGTAGGGGGAGGGATGAGGGGGATATAGAGGCTGTAGGAGGGATGAGGGGGATACAGGGGCTGTAGGGGGATGAGGGGGATATAGAGGCTGTAGGGGGATGAGGGGGGATATAGAGGCTGTAGGAGGGATGAGGGGGATACAGGGGCTGTAGGGGGGATACAGGGGTTGTAGGGGGGATGAGGGGGGTACCAGAGGCTGTAGGGGGAGGGATGAGGGGGATACAGAGGCTGTAGGGGGATATAGAGGCTGTAGGGGGGATGAGGGGGATACAGGGGCTGTAGGGGGGGATGAGGGGGGTACCAGAGGCTGTAGGGGGGGGGATGAGGGGGGTACCAGAGGCTGTAGGGGGAGGGATGAGGGGGATACAGAGGCTGTAGGGGGATATAGAGGCTGTAGGGGGGATGAGGGGGATACAGGGGCTGTAGGGGGGGATGAGGGGGGTACCAGAGGCTGTAGGGGGAGGGGTGAGGGGGATACAGAGGCTGTGTGGGCATTATACAACACTGGGGGAGGCAGGCAGGCACTGTGGTGGACACATGTAATTAGGGTATTATAGAAGGAATAATATACTGGGGGGATTACAGGGCCATGATGGGGAGGTCAGGTGACCATGGGGCTAGAACCCCGCCCGGAGGGAGAAATCAATGATACATCGTCCGCAATATATCGCATTATACCTCTATGTACTCACCGCACCGCCACTCGCTGCTAATCTCACCCGGGGGGATTACACACCCAACATCCGGCCTTTGCGTTCCACCAGACTTCCGGCCTTTGCGTTCCACCAGACTTCCGGCCTTTGCGTTTCACCAGACTTCCGGGATCTGCGTTCCACCGGACTCCAGTAGCCTAGCGGCGGCGGTATGTGTTGCACGCAGATGGTCCCAGTCCACCCCGGCCAGTAGGTGTCACCTGAGCCAGGGGCCCCGGGGTCACTGTATAACACACAGCGCTTTATTCTGCCCTGACATATGGGGCACTGAGAGACTCCGTCTGACACATACAAGTGATGACATCACACTACTGGGGGGCACTGAGAGACTGACCTCACACAGACAAGTGATGACATCACACTACTGGGGGGCACTGAGAGACTCTGACCTCACACAGACAAGTAGTGACATCACACACCACACCGCTACTGGGGGGCACTGAGAGACTGTGACGTCACACAGACAAGTGATGACATCACACACCACACCGCTACTGGGGGGCGCTGAGAGACTGTGACCTCACACAGACAAGTGGTGACATCACACACCACACCGCTACTGGGGGGCACTGAGAGACTGTGACGTCACACAGACAAGTGATGACATCACACACCACACCGCTACTGGGGGGCACTGAGAGACTGTGACCTCACACAGACAAGTGGTCACATCACACACCACACCGCTACTGGGGGGCGCTGAGAGACTGTGACCTCACACAGACACATGGTGACATCACACTACTGGGGGGCACTGAGAGACTGACCTCACACAGACAAGTGGTGACATCACACACCACTCCACTACTGGGGGGGGCACTGAGAGACTGTGACCTCACACAGACAAGTGGTGACATCACACATCACAACGCTACTGGGGGGCACTAAGTGACTGTGACGTCACACAGACAAGTGATGACATCACACACCACACCGCTACTGGGGGGCACTGAGAGACTGTGACCTCACACAGACAAGTGGTCACATCACACACCACACAGCTACTGGGGGGCGCTGAGAGACTGTGACCTCACACAGACAAGTGGTGACATCACACTACTGGGGGGCACTGAGAGACTGACCTCACACAGACAAGTGGTGACATCACACACCACACGCTACTGGGGGGGGCACTGAGAGACTGTGACCTCACACAGACAAGTGGTGACATCACACATCACAACGCTACTGGGGGGCACTGAGAGACTGTGACCTCACACAGACAAGTGGTGACATCACACACCACACCACTACTGGGGGGGCACTGAGAGACTGTGACCTCACACAGACAAGTGGTGACATCACACACCACGCCGCTACTGGGGGGCACTGAGAGACTGTGACCTCACATAGACAAGTGGTGACATCACACACCACATCGCTACTGGGGGGGCACTGAGAGACTGAGGTCACAGCTAGAGCCAGGTGATTGGAGAGCGGGTGTTTTAATATGTTTCTGCCCCACACATACACACCGGTGATAGTTTGTGCGTGCACCGTGCATAGTCCTGGTCCTATCTTTGAATATTCACATGGATACTCAGTCTTTAGGTGCCTTTCCTGGATATCCACATTGCCTGTCCTGCTTCCAGTAAGCTGGTCTACCATCTCAGTACCTGCACAGTGTACTCAGCATTTACCATTCTCTGCTTCAGCTAGGCAGAAGAACTGACCGGCAATCTCTCAGCATTTACACAGTGAACACTGTTTTTGCCAATCTCCTGCTAGCCTGAAGAGCTGACCTGCAATCTCTCAGCATCTACATGGTTTTTGCCAATCTCCTGCTTCTGCTAATCTAAAACTCTGGCCTGCAATCTCTCAGCATCTTCAGTTTTTGCCAATCTTCTGCTTCCGCTAGCCTGAAGAGCTGACCTGCAATCTCTCAGCATCTACACGATTTTTGCTGATCTCCTGCTTCTGCTAGCCTGAAGAGCTGACCTGCAATCTCACAGTATCTACACCGTTTTACCAATCTCCTGCTAGCCTGAGGATCTGACCTGCAATCTCTCAGCATCTACACCGTTTTTGCCGATCTCCTGCTTCTGCTAGTCTGAAGTGCTGCCCTGCATTCTCTCAGCACCTGCACCATTGTGATTGGTATAGGAATCCTATTCTGTTCACACCTGAAGGTATGAATATTATAGGATTCCTATCCCCGTCCCAATCACAAAGCCTGCAATCTTTCATCCGCTGTACTCCTGTATGTCCGTACTGCTCCTTCCCAGCTCACGCATCCACATTGCCTGGAGTTGTTCAGGCTCTGAGATTCCACGGGTCAGTCTTGTTTTCCGGATTACTACATTCCATATCCTGTGGTGCTTTGTACATTGCCTCTGTCAATAGCAGGTGACCAGAGTTTTAGTGGGGACGCCCATAAAACAATAGGTGTTCCCCTACTCCGGCCCGGAGTCCGCCGCCTTCCTGAGCTAATGGCCCCCAGTGGCATCACACATCTGCTGTAATGAGTCCGTGTCACTGCAGAAGGAAGAAGAGGAGCGTTGCCAGGGCTTAAGGTGGAGCTCATTTCACCTGCCACCGCCCCCACCCAATGGGAGGAACCAGGGCTACGGCTTTCAGCACCCCTTGCAAACTATAACACTTGTGCCCTACTTTCCGTACTCTATAAAGGGTCAGTGGCCTCACAATAGGACCCCAATTCACATTATGCCACACAGTAGCACAATCATATTCATATTACACCACATGTAGTGACCCTGATTCATATTACACCATAAAGTAGTGCCCCTTATTCACATTACACCACATGTAGTGACCCTGATTCATATTACACCACATGTAGTGACCCTGATTCATATTACACCATAAAGTAGTGAACCTTATTCATATTACACCACATGTAGTGACCCTGATTCATATTACACCACATGTAGTGACCCTGATTCATATTACACCATAAAGTAGTGCCCCTTATTCACATTACACCACATGTAGTGACCCTGATTCATATTACACCACGTGTAGTGACCCTGATTCATATTACACCACGTGTAGTGACCCTGATTCATATTACACCATAAAGTAGTGAACCTTATTCATATTACACCACATGTAGTGACCCTGATTCATATTACACCACATGTAGTGACCCTTATTCATATTACACCACATGTAGTGACCCTGATTCACATTACACCACAATTGGTGCCCCTTATTCATATTACACCACATGTAGTGACCCTGATTCATATTACACCATAAAGTAGTGCCCCTTATTCACATTACACCACATGTAGTGACCCTTATTCATATTACACCACATGTAGTGACCCTGATTCATATTACACCACATGTAGTGACCCTTATTCATATTACACCACATGTAGTGACCCTGATTCATATTACACCACATGTAGTGACCCTGATTCATATTACACCACATGTAGTGCCCCTGATTCATATTACACCACATGTAGTGACCCTGATTCATATTACACCACATGTAGTGACCCTAATTCACATTACACCACAATTGGTGCCCCTTATTCATATTACACCACATGTAGTGACCCTGATTCATATTACACCATAAAGTAGTGCCCCTTATTCACATTACACCACATGTAGTGACCCTTATTCATATTACACCACATGTAGTGACCCTGATTCATATTACACCACATGTAGTGACCCTTATTCATATTACACCACATGTAGTGACCCTGATTCATATTACACCACATGTAGTGACCCTGATTCATATTACACCACATGTAGTGACCCTGATTCATATTACACTACACTGTAATTAAAAATAGTTGATGGATATTGTAACAATATATGTAGCGCATGCTGTCCCTTTCTTGGTTATGGAAGGGAGGGTGCAAAACAGACAGACAGACACACTTGCACCACCCCTGATTATATGCCATAGGTCAGCAATGTAAGTAACTTGCTGACACACAGCACTGGCAACTATTATACTTTAGAATACCACTAATAGATTCATGAGGCATTGAAATGATGTCACTGGTTCCTGGTGAATGGATAGGCTGCACTCTCAGTGATGTCACTGGCTCTTAGTTAATCTATAGGCTGCACTCTCAGTGATGTCACTGCCTCCTAGTGAATGGATAGGCTGCACTCTCAGTGATGTCACTGGTTACTAGTGAATGGATAGGCTGCACTCTCAATGATGTTCCTGGTGAATGGATAGGCTGCACTCTCAGTGATGTCACTGGTTACTAGTGACTGGATAGGCTGCACTCTCAGTGATGTCACTGGCTCTTAGGTAATCTATAGGCTGCACTCTCAGTGATGTCACTGCCTCCTAGTGAATGGATAGGCTGCACTCTCAGTGATGTCACTGGTTCCTAGTGAATGGATAGGCTGCACTCTCAGTGATGTCACCGGCTCCTAGTGAATGGATAGGCTGCACTCTCAGTGATGTCACTGGCTCCTAGTGAATCGATAGGCTGCACTCTCAGTGATGTTCCTGGTGAATGGGATAGGCTGCACTCTCAGTGATGTCACTGGTTACTAGTGAATTGATAGGCTGCACTCTCAGTGATGTCACTGGTTACTAGTGAATGGATAGGCTGCACTCTCAGTGATGTCACTGGCTCCTAGTGAATCGATAGGCTGCACTCTCAGTGATGTCACCGGCTCCTAGTGAATCGATAGGCTGCACTCTCAGTGATGTCACCGGCTCCTAGTGAATCGATAGGCTGCACTCTCAGTGATGTCACCGGCTCCTAGTGAATCGATAGGCTGCACTCTCAGTGATGTTACCGGCTCCTAGTAAATCTATAGGCTGCACTCTCAGTGATGTCACCGGCTCCTAGTGACTGGATAGGCTGCACTCTCAGTGATGTTACTCGCTCCTAGTGACTGGATAGGCTGCACTCTCAGTGATTTCACCGGCTCCTAGTGACTGGATAGGCTGCACTCTCAGTGATGTCACTGGCTCCTAGTGACTGGATAGGCTGCACTCTCAGTGATGTTACTGGCTCTTAGTGACTGGATAGGCTGCACTCTCAGTGATGTCACTGGCTCCTAGTGACTGGATAGGCTGCACTCTCAGTGATGTCACTGGCTCCTAGTGAATGGATAGGCTGCACTCTCAGTGATGTCACTGGCTCCTAGTGAATCGATAGGCTGCACTCTCAGTGATGTTCCTGGTGAATGGATAGGCTGCACTCTCAGTGATGTCACTGGTTACTAGTGAATTGATAGGCTGCACTCTCAGTGATGTCACTGGTTACTAGTGAATGGATAGGCTGCACTCTCAGTGATGTCACTGGCTCCTAGTGAATCGATAGGCTGCACTCTCAGTGATGTCACCGGCTCCTAGTGAATCGATAGGCTGCACTCTCAGTGATGTCACCGGCTCCTAGTGAATCGATAGGCTGCACTCTCAGTGATGTCACCGGCTCCTAGTGAATCGATAGGCTGCACTCTCAGTGATGTTACCGGCTCCTAGTAAATCTATAGGCTGCACTCTCAGTGATGTCACCGGCTCCTAGTGACTGGATAGGCTGCACTCTCAGTGATGTTACTCGCTCCTAGTGACTGGATAGGCTGCACTCTCAGTGATGTCACCGGCTCCTAGTGACTGGATAGGCTGCACTCTCAGTGATGTCACTGGCTCCTAGTGAATCGATAGGCTGCACTCTCAGTGATGTTCCTGGTGAATGGGATAGGCTGCACTCTCAGTGATGTCACTGGTTACTAGTGAATTGATAGGCTGCACTCTCAGTGATGTCACTGGTTACTAGTGAATGGATAGGCTGCACTCTCAGTGATGTCACTGGCTCCTAGTGAATCGATAGGCTGCACTCTCAGTGATGTCACCGGCTCCTAGTGAATCGATAGGCTGCACTCTCAGTGATGTCACCGGCTCCTAGTGAATCGATAGGCTGCACTCTCAGTGATGTCACCGGCTCCTAGTGAATCGATAGGCTGCACTCTCAGTGATGTTACCGGCTCCTAGTAAATCTATAGGCTGCACTCTCAGTGATGTCACCGGCTCCTAGTGACTGGATAGGCTGCACTCTCAGTGATGTTACTCGCTCCTAGTGACTGGATAGGCTGCACTCTCAGTGATTTCACCGGCTCCTAGTGACTGGATAGGCTGCACTCTCAGTGATGTCACTGGCTCCTAGTGACTGGATAGGCTGCACTCTCAGTGATGTTACTGGCTCTTAGTGACTGGATAGGCTGCACTCTCAGTGATGTCACTGGCTCCTAGTGACTGGATAGGCTGCACTCTCAGTGATGTCACTGGCTCCTAGTGAATGGATAGGCTGCACTCTCAGTGATGTCACTGGCTCCTAGTGAATCGATAGGCTGCACTCTCAGTGATGTTCCTGGTGAATGGATAGGCTGCACTCTCAGTGATGTCACTGGTTACTAGTGAATGGATAGGCTGCACTCTCAGTGATGTCACTGGCTCCTAGTGAATCGATAGGCTGCACTCTCAGTGATGTCACCGGCTCCTAGTGAATCGATAGGCTGCACTCTCAGTGATGTCACCGGCTCCTAGTGAATCGATAGGCTGCACTCTCAGTGATGTCACCGGCTCCTAGTGAATCGATAGGCTGCACTCTCAGTGATGTTACCGGCTCCTAGTAAATCTATAGGCTGCACTCTTAGTGATGTTACCGGCTCCTAGTGACTGGATAGGCTGCACTCTCAGTGATGTTACTCGCTCCTAGTGACTGGATAGGCTGCACTCTCAGTGATGTCACCGGCTCCTAGTGACTGGATAGGCTGCACTCTCAGTGATGTTACTGGCTCCTAGTGACTGGATAGGCTGCACTCTCAGTGATGTTACTGGCTCTTAGTGACTGGATAGGCTGCACTCTCAGTGAGGTCACCGGCTCCTAGTGACTGGATAGGCTGCACTCAGTGATGTTACCGGCTCCTAGTAAATCGATAGGCTGCACTCTCAGTGATGTCACCGGCTCCTAGTGAATGGATAGGCTGCACTCTCAGTGAGGTCACCGGCTCCTAGTGACTGAATAGGCTGCACTCAGTGATGTTACCGGCTCCTAGTAAATCGATAGGCTGCACTCTCAGTGATGTCACCGGCTCCTAGTGACTGGATAGGCTGCACTCTCAGTGATGTTACTGGCTCCTAGTGACTGGATAGGCTGCACTCTCAGTGATGTTACTGGCTCTTAGTGACTGGATAGGCTGCACTCTCAGTGAGGTCACCGGCTCCTAGTGACTGGATAGGCTGCACTCAGTGATGTTACCGGCTCCTAGTAAATCGATAGGCTGCACTCTCAGTGATGTCACCGGCTCCTAGTGAATGGATAGGCTGCACTCTCAGTGAGGTCACCGGCTCCTAGTGACTGAATAGGCTGCACTCAGTGATGTTACCGGCTCCTAGTAAATCGATAGGCTGCACTCTCAGTGATGTCACCGGCTCCTAGTGAATGGATAGGCTGCACTCTCCATGATTTCAGTTCGAACATCTGCAGAAAGGATAAAGATCTTTCACCGAACATCAAACCTGGAAAGACCTCTCTATAGCCCCCCTTCGCCGGTTACCGCATTATTAATAACGGCATATGATCTAACATATGCAGTTATTAACACCAGGGACAGCTCTTGCGATAAGAGCTGTCCCTTGCGATGCGATACCGGCACTGGACTTCTGGGTCTGTGACCCAGGAGCGCATGCGCAGAGTGACGCGCCGCCTGCAGGGCATGCTGGGAGGGATCCGTGACGGATCCCTCAAACAGCGCTGCGGTAAGAAGCCCATAGGCTTCTGCAGGGAATCGCCAGCTTTTGCTGGCGATTCCCTCCACAGCGCTGCCACAGCGGAGGGGGGTTAGAGCATACAGAAATGCGGTAAAAACCCTGATAACGGGGTTTTTACCACATTTCTGTGTTAGAGAATCGCCCCCCTTGTAACTCCAACCTCATACCCTCACTGTACAACCTCGTAGTTACATAGTAGTTGAGGTTGAAAAAAGACTTGCGTCCATCAAGTTCAACCTTATACAGGACCCGTTAGGTGGTATAGACTAGATGTGATGTACACATTTTACTATCACCACCTGTTATAGTGATTATTGTACCCCTGAATGTTTTGTTCCAGCAGATGTTTGTCCAACCTTATTTTAAATGTGTTCAATGTGTCTGCCATCACCACCTTTTCTGGAAGAGTGTTCCATACCTTTATCGCACTGACTGTACCCTCACTCTCCAACCTCATTACCCTCACCCTCCAAACTCGTACCCTCACTCTCCAACCTGTTACCCTCACTCTCCAACCTCGTACCCTCACTCTCCAACCTCGTACCCTCACTCTCCAACCTTGTACCCTCACTCTCCAACCTCGTACCCTAACCCTCCAACCTCATTACCCTCACCCTCCAACCTCGTACCCTCACTCTCCAACCTCGTACCCTCACTCTCCAACCTCATTACCCTCACTCCCCAACCTCTTTACCCTCACCCTCCAACCTCATACCCTCACTCTCCAACCTCGTACCCTCACTCTCCAACCTCATTACCCTCACCCTCCAAACTCGTACCCTCACTCTCCAACCTGTTACCCTCACTCTCCAACCTCATTACCCTCACCCTCCAAACTCGTACCCTCACCCTCCAACCTGTTACCCTCATTCTCCAACCACTTACCCTCACCCTCCAACCTCGTACCCTCACTCTCCAACCTCTTTACCCTCACTCTCTAACCTTGTACCCTCACTCTCCAGTCTCTTTACCCTCTCCAACCTCATACACTCGCTCTCCACCTTCTTTACCCTCACTATCCATCCTTTTTACTCTCACTCTCAAACCTCATACCGTCACCCTTCAACCACTTTACCCTCACTCTCCAATCTTGTACCCTCACTCTCTAATCTTGTACCCTCACTCTCTAATCTTGTACCCTCATACAACCTCATACCCTCTTTGTACTCTCCAACCTCTTTACCCTCTCTGTATAGCATCTTTAACCTCTACAACAACTTTATCCTAATTGTGTGTGCACACAGGCTTCCGATGTTCATGATATAGGGAACATCGGAAGCCAAATCGCATGCTTTTTTTAGGGCTTGTGAGCCCGATGCGCTGCCGATGCGTGCTCCCGTGTGAGCGCATATCGGCAGCCAGATAGAGAGGGCAGGCAACACTATATAGTGTAAATTGTGCCCCTCTGGCATGCCGTGAGATGCGAGTCCCGATGCGAATCTCACGGCATATCCTGCCGTGTGTACACACCTTAAGTCTCCAACCACTTTACCCTCACCCGCCAACATCTTACCCTCACCCGCCAACCACTTACCCTCACTCTCCAACCACTTACCTTCACCCGCCAACCTCGTACCCTCACTCTCCAACCTTTCTACCCTCACTCTCCAACCTCGTACCCTCACTCTCCAACCTCTCACCCTCACTCTCCAACCTCTTTACCCTCACTGCACAACCACTTACCCTCACCCTCCAACCACTTACCCTCACTCTCCAACCTCATTACCCTCACCCTCCAACCACTTACCCTCACTCTCCAACCTCGTTACCCTAACTCTCCAACCTTTCTACCCTCACCCTCCAACCTCTCACCCTCATTTAAACATCTTGCTGTGGGGCCAAATGTGTTTTTTTTCTGTGGGTTCAAATGTTTGTTTTCTTGCTGTGGGGACAATTTTTTTTTTTTTAATTCACTAATTTTTATTGACTTTTTATAAAAGTAGAACATAACAAAAAAATAAATTCACCCATTCATGTGACTGTTTATGCCTATAAAGATGCGCTGACACTTAACGCCATAATGATTGTTGTTTTTATTTGTTTAAATCTAGGAAAGCGTTCCGTTGCCGTGGAAACCCGGCATCACATCCGGGGGGTGTTTCCCACACCAGCCCATCATGCACTAGCCGTCCCACCGGCGTGCGTTCCAATCGAGCTGACGGCGTGCGTTCCATTCAAGTTCCCGCCGAGCTATTGAGATCAAACCGGAAGACGCGCGTCATGCGCGTCAGCTGCACCCAATAGATGGACGACATCTCCGGCAGCCTGCGTTCCACAGGCACTTCCGGGTTTCGGAAATACGCCGTGCTACGGCAATCTAAGAGAATGTCTAGATGCTACACCATCTCCTCCTAGAAAAAGGAGGATTATGCCAGAGGGGGATCGTGTGATCATAGCCCTACATAGTGCCCACACGCATTCCAACAGCTATATGATACCTCTATCGAAACCGGATGTATAGACGGGTTCCCATGGCAACGGACTGGAGAACTTGTTTTATAGACTTTACATGGACTTTAAATATGAAATATTTTAAACCTTTGATGGAACTTTATAATGCAGTGTATGTTTAAATATATAATGTACATATCCATATGTAAATTTAACTAAAGAGGGACAGTATAGAAGAAACGATGATGTCACTTCCTGTTTCCCTCCCATTGGCTGTTCATTACATAAATAGTGGCTCTTCACTCCACTCTGGCACATCTTGATAAAGGTCACAACGACCGAAACGCGTAGATCCTGCCAGAGGAGAGTGAACAGCCACACACTTTTTTTGGATGTATGTATTGATTTTATTCAATTTTTAAACTTTTTATTGTTTGGTTTTGTAAAAAAAAAAATTTTGGCATTGGATTTCGGATTTTTTGTGGTTTGGCCCACAAAATCCATTGTATGGGACATGTATAAGGATTTTTGGTACTTATGTATTATCTGGGCTGCCGATTTTTTGATTGTATGCCTTAACTTAAGGCATACAATCAGATGCGATGCGATGCGATATCGCATCGCATCGCATACGACCATATCGAATGCGATGCGATGCGATGACCCGATTTTTCCATAGGATTCAATGTTAAAATGGACTGAGTCCATTTTAACATGGAATTCAATGGGAAAAGGGGTCCTTTTCATACCCCTACTATCCAAGTGGGCATGGAGTTGGATATAAACCTGTGGCGAGCGTAGCGAGACACCGAGCCCGAAGCGTGGCGAGCGAACGGTATTCTGTGTCCCCTCACGGGGCTCGCTACGCTCGCCACGCTTCGGGTTCGGTGGCTCGCTACGCTCGCCACAGGTTTATATCCAACTCCATGCCCACTTGGATAGTAGGGGTATGAAAAGGACCCCTTTTCCCATTGAATTCCATGTTAAAATGGACTCAGTCCATTTTAACATTGAATCCTATGGAAAAATCGGGTCCATCGCATCGCATCGCATGCGATATGGTCGGATGCGATGCGATGCGATGGACCCGATTTCAAAATCGGCAGCCCAGTTAGTACATAAGTACCGGATTTTTTTGGATTAAAATATGTGGTGATACCTTTTTAACATCGGCTTCCCGGCTCTATTTGGCCTTTTCACACACCAACCACAAGCACCTTGGAAAAGAAACCGCTACAAGCGTGTTACACCAAGTTATATCTTGAAAAATCTCTGTTTTATGGAACCTGCACTGGGGAAGCTTCTGGCTTAAATTGATGTACACCGGATCTGCATAGCCACACAATCTATTGAACCAGGGAGAGACCCATATAAAGAAACCTCTATAGGTTTGAAACCATCTAACCACATCGTGAGTAAGGGTACGCCCTTCTTTTAAAGAAACCTTTACATGTGTTCTCCCTCACTTCAAACATGTAAGTGAGGTACGCTGTCAAAAATCCACCACCTTTATTCAGCCTCCCCACTTACTCACCAAATTTTTAAGGAATATATGTTTCAAGTATATTAGAACCTCAGACACTTTCTATTTCTTTATTTTGAGCACGTGAGGGAAACGTCTAATACTCCAAATTGATGCACACCGCATCCACACAGCTACATACTTTATTGCACTAGGGAGAAACCCACGTAAAGAAACCTTTACAGGTTTGAAACCATCTAACCACACCGTGAGTAGGGGTACGCCCTCTTTCTTCAAAAGTAAAGAAACCTTTACATGTGTTCTCCCTCACTTTAATCACGTGAGGTACGCTGCCAAAAGTTTGCCGTCTTTGCTCAGCCTCCCCACTTACTCACCAAATCGTTAAGAAGTAATTGTTCAAAGTATATTAGAATCTAAGACACCTTCTACCTTTTTATTTGAGCACATGTGGGAAACATCTAATACTTCACAATGAAGAAGGATTCCTACTGAGAAATCTAAAAGCTCTCCAAGGACGTACCAAAGATACCTTTATGAGAGGAACATCTTCGTAAAACCACGTGAGTCTTGGTACACCTGTGGAATCTAGAAATCTTTCTCACCATATTATTGATTTATATTAAGTGACACTCACACAATTCTTTATATAAATCTTTAATTATTTATCGTTTATGTTTTTTTCACTGAATACTCGTTGATCCGGTCATCAATACCAACCCATACCATGTCCACACACCTCATATCATTACGGATCCTGGCGTGTTCGGGAGGACCAGGAGACCCAACCTATGCCAAGTCCACACACCTCATACCATTACGGATCCTGGCATGTTCAGGCAGACCAGCAGACCCAACCTATGCCAAGTCCACACACCTCATATCATTACGGATCCTGGCGTGTTCAGGAGGACCAGGAGACCCAACCTATGCCAAGCCAACACACCTGATATCATCATGGACCCACCTCTGGCCTGCACGGTGCCTTGTTGAAAACTGGGGTCCATAATCTCCCTGGGTTTGTGGCAAAACCGAACCCCACCGTCAGCCCAACAAAACTGGAACTATGACTCATCAGAAAACACCACATGTTCCCAAGCCTTCCAGGTCTCCTGGCCAAGTGAGACGCTGTGTCCAGGTGGTAGCATCTGGTGGGTCTTCGGAAGCTAGAGGATGCTGGACTGACCTGCTGGATATGGGTATGATACCTCCTGCATTGAATGCGGAAGTGATTGGAGTCGGTGTTGCTGGCCTGTTGAGGCGTTACTGGTCAGTATACACTGTATTCTGGGGGGTAATGCCTTCCATGAGGTATTCCTGGTACACGCGTGATCAAGCAGATTGAGGAATGTTGTACATCTTGGGGAATCCGATGTCCCATCAGCCAAGCATCCTCTACCATGCACCATTTGGAACTCTGATAGTTTGCGTCACCTTGCCGATGTTCAGACCGATTTCCGAGATGTCATATTACAACTGATGCTGGTCTGGGACTTTCCAATGATCACAGAATGGTGGCATTACCAAACCGTTATCCTATGACTTTAGGAACGTCAGTATACAGTATGTTCCATGTGTGACAATCCTGGTAGCCCGTCATTGTCCCCGAGGACGTGGTGGCAAACCCTTGCTTCCTGTACACTGGATAGCATCTTATATTACTGGGATGAACTGTACCTGGATCTGGCGGTTATGTTGGGCCCTTCCCCTGATCGTTAGGTCACAATAACCGGCCATTTTGTGCCATCTCCTCCCAGTGTGACCTATTCCAACCATGGTAATACGAGGTAGTGCACCTAACATGGCTGCATCACCTAGTACCTCTCCTGGGTGTTACCCAGACTGCACCATCCCTGCACTGTATTACATATAACACTATAGCCTGCTCTACCAGTTTTATAATGCAGCACCACAGGCTGCTCCCCCTGTATTATATATAACACTACAGCCTGCTCCCCCAGTATGATTCTAATGCAGCACCAGCTCCACCTGTATTATATATAACACTACATTCTGTTCTACCTGTATGATGATAATGCTGCACCACAGGCTGCCCCCCCCCCCCTGTATTATATGTAACACTACAGCCTGCTCTACCTGTATGATGATAATGCAGCACCACAGGCTGCTCCTCCAATATATATATATATATATATATATATATCACTACATTCTGCTCTACCTGACGTTTGGGGGAAAGGGGGAGAGGGAGATGGACCAGTGCACAGGTTTAGAGATAATCAATAAGTATGTAAGCAAATAATTCCAGCTATCCACAATACAAATAAATTCAGAGAACGAGAGGTTCCCCAGGAAATCACGAGTGTGGAGGTGCACCCTAGAGAGTAAAAGTAAATGGAAAGAAGAAGAAGGAACGACTCTCTTTTTTGTTGGGGCACTCTTAATAAATAGTTTAAACTAGTAACCTATGCAATTAGGGTTACTAGACTGTGTAAGATGAAAACATGGATGGGATTAAGGGTACTAGCTCAGGGATGGGGAGTATGTGGATAAGTACTAGCCGTACAATATGTTGGAGGGTGGGCTGTTCCACCCCTGGGTGAGTTCTTGGCGTTTTTTTTTTTAAAATTAACTTTTATTTGATATAGGATAAAATAATTTCTAGACAGACATTCACAGACATTTAACACAAAACATTAAGACAAAATGAGGTAACACCTAGAAATCTGTGCCCTTGGGGCACTGGGTCCTCCTGTGATACCTCCACTGAGGTCGAGTTTAGAAAAGTCTGAGGTGGAATTGGAAACCCCTTTCTGAAGTGGGTTACGTATTGGAGTGTCTGTTACTTGCCAGCGTTAGCTGGATCTCTCATGGGCCCTTATTCTGGTTGGTGCGGTCGAGCCGCATATGCGGCTCCGACCGCACCAGACGAATCCCCGCCTACAAGACGGATCGGCACGGCCGTCCGTACACGGACGGCTGCCGATCCGCATGAAAATGGTGGAGGCGTACGCCTCCACCATGGTGGGAGCTGCCCCCTGCATTCGATGGTCGTCGACCATCGAAGGCAGGTCCGCACGCCGCGGCAGCTCCCGCAAGCTGAGACCACACGGACAATCGTCCGTGTGGTAGCTTGTATGGGGGCTGAAAGCTGACATCCGGGGACGTCAGCTTTCCGCCCCCATGAGTTGCGTCATGGCCTCATTACCATGCGTACGCCCCGCGTTTGCATGGGAACGCCCATGAAACGCGGGGCGTATACATAGGGAAATGAGGGCATGAAGCCCCTCACGCCCCTATACGCCCCCTTTGCGGCGTACTAACGTTCTGTGCGGCGAATTCGCCTGCACATGCGCAGATTGACCTCTGCGCATGTGCAGACGGAAAACATCGGCGGTACGGCCGCACGCGGGCCGTACCGCACGAACCAGAATAAGGGCCTTTGAGAGGTACCTCGTTTCCCGGGGGGACTAGATAATGGTGGCGGGGTCAAATGTTTAGTGGGTACATTCAAGGAACCAAACAAGAATCACTGGGCCTGTTTTATGTCAAGTGAATGAGGTCAGAGATTACCATTAGGGTCCTTTCAATTTTCCCTAGATGAAAAATACAGTGCATGTGTTTTCCGAGTTAGGTCACAGTGTTACATTTCATTTCTTATAACCACAAATAGTGATATTCCAGAGAGGATTGACCTTTGTGCAGAAATTTTCTACAATGTATGCAGTTATTTGCAATTTGCTAAATGCAACAATATACCAATCTAAAACAGAGAGAATTGCTATTAACTCCATACGTCAGACAAATGCTTTCAATAGGTTACGTGTTACTTATACAAGAGGACAAAAATTACTGGCCTACTGTGGCCTGGTTACCAACATATCCAGGAACATGTCCTTTGAAGGGTGAATATTTGGTTGTTTAGTCTCCCCAACAGATACACAGTTAATCTCACTAACTCACGTGAGACCCGCACAGAAAAGAGAATCACAAAGTGAAATTTGGATGAATCTACATATGAACTTTGTGAGAAAAAATGGTACTTTCAATTTAAAGAACAACACATCTAAATGACAGGAAAAAGGTAGCAGTATACACTCCTTTGATAATTCTCCCGCAAGGAGAAGGAGATGGGGTAAGGAGGAGGGGAAGAGGGGGTGGGTACAGGAAAAGAGGCAGATAGGGATAAAAGTGGGGTAAGAATTAGGATAGGGGTCCCGGTCAGCCCAATAGATGTGGGTGGTCCCACCGACTTTATATACCCATAACAGAAGGGAGAGTCTGGTTCAAGGTGGGAAAGTCTCCTTTTCCCCTCTAGCAGGTGATCTGCTCCAACTGTCAGCTGCCACTTGGTAAGAGTGGGCTTTTTTGGGTATTGTGGGGGATATTGCCACCCTTGTAGGGTATCGGGTCAGAGATGAATAGTAGAAACTGCTCAAGGTGATCCTCTATCGTAGGCGGCTGCTGCCCGGCCTTATATACCTGTGGGCTCAGGGTGGAATACTGTGCCGTGGGAGAGGTCCCCCTTCTCTCACAGGACCTTCATACGCCCTGGGCCGGTTACCGTCAGTTTATCGGCGGACCTCAAAGGTATGGCGGGTGAGCGGGCTTACTTTGGCGCAACAGGAGGAGTGTGTCACCAGAGCAGTCGAAATGGGGAGACTGCTGTCAGGGCAGACCCCCAGATTCCCCTGCCTGGATAGTTTCCAATGCAGGGTGAATCGTGGGTACTGTGCCTGGATGAGTATTCCCCAATGAGAGGTAGTTTGGTCAGGTAGACATAAGGTTGATAGCAGTGGGGGGAAAAAGAGAAAAAGAGGAGGGTGAGAGGGGGCAAAGGGGTAGGTGGGGCAGATAGGGATGGTTTGGCAGGTAATGCGGGAGAAGGTAGTACCTGCCTGTGTACAGCGTACACATTAGTGGCACTAGGGATGTCCTCTATACGAGCTGGAGGCTGCGTGAGGTAGCGTCCTGTGTCCACACTTGTTCAGTAGAGTAGCTGTGCGGGCTGCGTTGTGGGAGGCTGGAGGGTGCCGGGGAATCCCTCGTGAGTGCGGCTTTAGATTATTCTCTGCCCGATGCTGCCGGACTTTCCAGCCGGCTTGAGTAGCTGCTGCGGGGGACACGCGGTGTCAGTACCGCTTCCCCAGGGTTGCCAGGCGGTCGGATCCACGGGCGGTATCGCGTGGCCAGCGTCAGTGCGGCTGCTACGGGACGCGCTGTATGTGAGCCTCTATCCCTCTCTCTCTCGCGTCAATGCGGCTGCTAGGGGAGGCGCTTGGTAGTAGCGTCACTCCCACAGACCACCAACGATCGTTTCACCTGTGGGCTTCGTCCCATCCATGTTTTCATCTTATACAGTCTAGTAACCCTAATTGCATAGGTTACTAGTTTAAACTATTTATTAAGAGTGCCCCAACAAAAAAGAGAGTCGTTCCTTCTTCTTCTTTCCATTCTGCTCTACCTGTATGATGATAATGCTGCACCACAGGCTGCTCCCCTGTATTATATATTACACTACAGCCTGCACTACCTGTCTGATGATAATGCTGCAACACAGGGTGCTCCCCCGTATTATAGATATAACATTACTACCTGTATGATGATAATGCTGCACCACAGGCTGCTCCCCTGTATTATATATAACACTGCAGCCTGCACTACCTGTATGATGATAATGCAGCACCACAGGCTGCTCCCCCTGTATTATATATAACACTACATTCTGTTCTACCTGTATGATGATAATGCTGCACCACAGGCTGCTCCCCCTGTATTATATATAACACTACATTCTGTTCTACCTGTATGATGATAATGCTGCACCACAGGCTGCTCCCCCTGTATTATATGTAACACTACAGCCTGCACTACCTGTATGATGATAATGCAGCACCACAGGCTGCTCCCCCTGTATTATATATAACACTACATTCTGTTCTACCTGTATGATGATAATGCTGCACCACAGGCTGCTCCCCCTGTATTATATATAACACTACAGCCTGCAATACCTGTATGATGATAATGCTGCACCACAGGCTGCTCCCCCTGTATTATATGTAACACTACAGCCTGCACTACCTGTATGATGATAATGCAGCACCACAGGCTGCTCCCCCTGTACTATATATATAACACTACATTCTGCTCTACCTGTATGATGATAATGCTGCACCACAGGCTGCTCCCCCTGTATTATATGTAACACTACAGCCTGCACTACCTGTATGATGATAATGCAGCACCACAGGCTGCTCCCCCTGTACTATATATATAACACTACATTCTGCTCTACCTGTATGATGATAATGCTGCACCACAGGCTGCTCCCCTGTATTATATATTACACTACAGCCTGCACTACCTGTGTGATGATAATGCTGCAACTAGGGATGCCAATCCCGGGGCATTTTTTCAATCCCGGGATTCGGGATTGAAAAATGCTCAATCCCGGGATTCCCGGGATCCCGGGATTGGCCTCCCTAATAAAAAAAAAAACCGGCCCCTCCCCCAGATGACAATATAAATTTCTCCTAAAGCTGCCCCCCGCACTGTCGCTTACGGCGGCGGGGGTTGTGGTGACAGGGCAGCAGCAGGACGGCTATCTCCGGCGGGTGGGCGGAAGGCTGTGGTTGGCACATCGGGCATCTGTCCGGCTTTGGGACAGTGTGCTGTGCTGACAGGCAGAGCAGCGGCCGGGCTGCACAGCGTGACGTGATGTCAGGGTTCACGCTGCGCAGCCTGGGCGCCGCCATGCTTGTCAGCACAGCACTCAGTCCCTCCACACTCCCGACAGCAGCACCAGGGGTAAGAAGCAGTCAGCCGGGCAGCGTCTGAGCCATATTCTGGTGCTCAGTGCTGCCTGGCTTTAAACCCAAACTAATGGGGTTACTAATCCCGGAATCCCGGGATTGGAAGCTTCAATCCCGGGATTCAAATCCCGGCAATTTTAGGCCAAAATCCCGGGATCCCGCCGATACCGGGATTGGCCTCCCTAGCTGCAACACAGGGTGCTCCCCCTGTATTATATATATAACACTACCTGTATGATGATAATGCTGCACCACAGGCTGCTCCCCTGTATTATATATAACACTGCAGCCTGCACTACCTGTATGATGATAATGCTGCAACACAGGGTGCTCCCCCTGTATTATATATAACACTGCAGCCTGCACTACCTGTATGATGATAATGCTGCACCACAGGCTGCTCCCCTGTATTATATATAACACTACATTCTGCTCTACCTGTATGATGATAATGCTGCACCACAGGCTGCTCCCCTGTATTATATATAACACTGCAGCCTGCACTACCTGTATGATGATAATGCTGCAACACAGGGTGCTCCCCCTGTATTATATATAACACTACCTGTATCATTATTATGTTGCACCACAGGCTGCTCCCTCTGTATAACAATAAGTAATATCATTACCTCAGTGCTGCCAGACACCACAATGGCCGCTTCTTCCTCCTGCCCTGCCAGTCACCCGGAACAGGACTCGATAATCTCATAAACCACGCCCACCCAAGCCATCCAATTGCAGCAGCGGCTATTTTCTGCTCCACCCTCATATCATAAAACCTCCCCTGCATTTACCTGCTAGCGCTGTGATTGACGCAGAGAGTAACCAATCATGTAGCACAGGAGACGGAGGCGGTCCTGTAACCAACAACTGCTAGTGGGACCTTAAGGGCCCCTTACACTTGTGAGATTTTGTGAGATTTCATCCAATTTGAGTCAATTTATCTGACGAGATCTGATGTGCCGTCTGACAAAATCTTATGTGCCTGATGTGTAGGACACAATCTACAATCCTGTGCCATTGAGTATAACCAAGAGATTGGAAGAGATTGAACCTCCTGCACATAGGATAAATCTCGAGTCAATCAGGTTCAATTTGTTGAGACAATAAGTTGACAAGTGTAAGGGGGCCTTTAGAGCATTCAGCCGCTGTAAGGATAAATGTGTAGCCCCTCGACCTGGTGGCCCCTTAGGTACCAGTGAGAATGTATTCTTAACACTACACACCAAACACACGGTGGCGAGTCAAGAAACATTCTGGTTTATTAGGAGTTTAACAGTAAGTTAAAAGACATGATACATGGGTGTGGACAAATGTATGGTACTTTGTTATTGGCTGTTTAACAGTTGCTGGGCAGATTAAACAGGAGACATACAAGATATTATACACAAAGAAAATGAGTAACAAGGGGGGTTTTCGATTATACAAGAGTTTGTGCAGGTGCACGCTGCATAGCAATTCTAGAGGGGGAGGGTGGAAAATAGAAGCTTAGTAGAAACAGATAAGACACACAGGCTTATTATCGGCAACCTTGAAATGTAGCTAAGGAAAACATGATGAGAACAGACTACGTGCAAATTCTTATATGCTAAATGGGTTCTAAATTTTAACCCTTCAGCCGCCATTATGTCGTAGTCATGGAAAAGTGATAATATTATTGTTATTATTTTACAGGGGGAGCAGCTTGTAGTGTCCTGTTATTATACAAGTGGAGCAACCTGAGGTGTCCTGTTATTATACAGGGGGAGCAGACTGTGGTGTGCTGTTATTATCATACAGGTGGAGCAGCCTGTGGTGTCCTGTTATTATCATACAGGTGGAGCAGCCTGTGGTGTCCTGTTATTATTATACAGGTGGAGCAGCATGAGGTATCCTGTTATACAGGGGTTCATCCTGTGGTGTCCTATTATTATACATGGGGAGCAGACTATGGTGCCCTGTTATTATTATACAGGGGAGCAGCCTGTGGTGTCCTGTTATTATCATACAGGTGGAGCAGCCTGTGGTGTCCTGTCATTCTTATTATACAGGGGGAGCAGTCTGTGGTGTCTTATTATTATTATACAGGAGCAGCAGACTGTCGGGTCCTATTATTATCAAGGGGGAGCAGCCTGTGGTGTCCTATTATTATACAGGGTGAGCAGCCTGTGGTGTTCTGTTATCATTATACAGTGGGAGCAGCCTGTGGTGTCCTGTTATTATACAGGTGGAGCAGCCTGTGGTGTCCTGTTATACAGGGGACCATCCTGTGGTGTCCTATTATTATACAGGGGGAGCAGACTATGGTGCCCTGTTATTATTATACAGGGGAGCAGCCTGTGGTGTCCTGTTATTATACAGGTGGAGCAGCCTGTGGTGTCCTGTTATTATTATCCAGGGGAGCAGCCTGTGGTGTCCTATAATTATTATTATACAGGGTGAGCAGCCTGTAGTGTCCTGTTATAATTATACAGTGGGAGCAGCCTGTGGTGTCCTGTTAATATTATCCAGGGGAGCAGCCTGTGGTGTCCTGTTAATATTATACAGGGGGAGCAGCCTGTGGTGTCCTGTTATCATTATACAGGGGGAGCAGCCTGTGGTATCCTGATATTATTATACAGTGGAGCAGCCTGTGGTGTCCTATTATTATTATTATAGAGGTGGAGCATCCTGTGGTGTCCTGTTATTATTATAATACAGGTGGAGCATCCTGTGGTGTCCTGTAATTATTATTCAGGTGGAGCATCCTGTGGTGTCCTGTTATTATTATTATACAGGGGGAGCAGCTTCTAGTGTCCTGTTATTATTATTATACAGGTGGATCATCCTGTGATGTCCTATTATTATTATACAGGTGGAGCATCCTGTGATGTCCTATTATTATTATACAGGTGGAGCATCCTGTGGTGTCCTGTCATTATTATACAAGTGGAGCATCCTGTGGTGTCCAATTATTATTATTATACAGGGGGAGCAGCCTCTAGTGTCCTGTTATTATTATTATACAGGTGGAGCATCCTGTGGTGTCCTATTATTATACAGGGGGAGCAGCCTCTAGTGTCCTGTTGTTATTATTATTATTATACAGGTGGAGCATCCTGTGGTGTCCTGGTATTATTGTTGCAGCTTTCTCCAGAACCGTCCCAGAGAACCATGTTGGGATAGTATCCCGGCATTGGACTACTCTGGCACTTTATACCCGGTATATATATTATTTCTCACTACTAACAACACTGTTGGGCCGGAGCCGTTCCATCTCCTCACACACCAGCAGCAACCACCGGAGTATGTCACACACCAGCAGCCACCGGAGTATGTCACACACCAGCAGCAGCCACCGGAGTATGTCACACACCAGCAGCAGCCACCGGATTATGTCACACACCAGCAGCAGCCACCGGAGTATGTCACACACCAGCAGCAGCCACCGGAGTATGTCACACACCAGCAGCAACCACCGGAGTATGTCACACACCAGCAGCCACCGGAGTATGTCACACACCAGCAGCAGCCACCGGAGTATGTCACACACCAGCAGCAGCCACCGGATTATGTCACACACCAGCAGCCACCGGAGTATGTGACACACAAGCAGCAGCCACCGGAGTATGTGACACACAAGCAGCAGCCACCGGAGTATGTCACACACAAGCAGCAGCCACCGGAGTATGTCACACACAAGCAGCAGCCACCGGAGTATGTCACACACCAGCAGCAGCCACCGGAGTATGTCACACACCAGCAGCAGCCACCGGAGTATGTCACACACCAGCAGCAGCCAGCGGAGTATGTCACACACCAGCAGCAGCCAGCGGAGTATGTCACACACCAGCAGCAGCCAGCGGAGTATGTCACACACCAGCAGCAGCCAGCGGAGTATGTCACACACCAGCAGCAGCCACCGGAGTATGTCACACACCAGCAGCCGCCACCGGAGTATGTCACACACCAGCAGCAGCCACCGGAGTATGTCACACACCAGCAGCAGCCACCGGAGTATGTCACACACCAGCAGCAGCCACCGGAGTATGTCACACACCAGCAGCAGCCACCGGAGTAGGTCACACACCAGCAGCAGCCACCGGAGTAGGTCACACACCAGCAGCAGCCACCGGAGTATGTCACACACCAGCAGCAGCCACCGGAGTATGTCACACACCAGCAGCAGCCACCGGAGTATGTCACACACCAGCAGAAGCCACCGGAGTATGTCACACACCAGCAGCAGCCACCGGAGTATGTCACACACCACCAGCAGCCACCGGAGTATGTCACACACCAGCAGCAGCCAGCGGAGTATGTCACACACCAGCAGCAGCCACCGGAGTATGTCACACACCAGCAGCAGCCACCGGAGTATGTCACACACCAGCAGCAGCCACCGGAGTATGTCACACACCAGCAGCAGCCACCGGAGTATGTCACACACCAGCAGCAGCCACCGGAGTATGTCACACACCAGCAGCAGCCACCGGAGTATGTCACACACCAGCAGCAGCCACCGGAGTATGTCACACACCAGCAGCAGCCACCGGAGTATGTCACACACCAGCAGCAGCCACCGGAGTATGTCACACACCAGCAGCAGCCACCGGAGTATGTCACACACCACCAGCAGCCACCGGAGTATGTCACATACCAGCAGCAGCCAGCGGAGTATGTCACACACCAGCAGCAGCGGTCCATCCCACCATGCACATCACATATGTACTGACATACTCTCCCGATCAGAGCTGCCCTCCCGCTGGGAGTGGAAGGGGCTCCGGCGGGCTGAGCAGGACACTGTGACCCTTCACCATTACCTGACGGCTGTGAGTATGCGGATAAATTACTTTTTCAGTGAGTCCATCTCCGCACACCCCCCCCCCCGCGCGCAATGTTCCGTCGCCACCCCCATTGCAATGTAACCTGCGGTGTCACGCCCATGTGCGTTCCGACTTGCAGAACAGCGCTCCCATCTCCGAGTCCGCCCAATATATGCACATGTGGAGGATACGCCAAAGAAATCCTAAAGGAGCAGGTCCTCATAGTTTGTTCCTCCTCAGGGTTCCTGGGCTAGCGGAGGGCCGTCTCCTCCACCGACGTGTGTAGCACCACGCCTGGCCTCAGCGGCGACCATGTCCTCTTCCACCGCTTCCTTCATTCATCAAACAATAACAGTGAACGAACATTTGCTTTAATCCCTTCGAAGAGGTTCTGTAATTGGTGTTTATTATGTAGCAGGTAATCAGCATAGGCAAGCAGGGTTACAGCATTGCAGTCATACTACAAACCCCTCAGCATGTTTCAGGGGTCCCTACCGTAGGCCACACATTTGGGCATTTACTGAATAACCATGTCATTTGTCACACCTTCAATTCGAGAACATGATCACATGTAATGCACCAGATAATGTTCCTGCACTATGGGCCTTATGCAGAGGAATATATAGCAGTAACTAAACAGTACACTGGTTCTCTACCGCTAACAGTTCGTGTTTTCCAGATCACTCCATTAAAGTTAATAAGAAAGATTAATATAATCAATAACGTATTGCTGTAATCCAGCTTCTAATCCATCAATACAAAGAAATTGCTCATCACTGGTGTGGATTTCCGGATGTCAGAACACAAGATGATTTTGGTGTAAAACATTTCCCACACTCAGAACACGGAAATGGTTTCTCTCTGATGTGCTTTCTCTGATGTATAGTAAGATAGGGTTTACGTGTAAAACATTTCCCACACTCATTACATGAAAATGGTTTCTCACCTGTGTGAGTTTTCAGATGTGTAGCAAGAGCTGATGTGTCTGAAAAACATTTCCCACACGCAGAGCACGCAAATGGCCTCTCACCTGTGTGAATTCTCACATGTTTAACAAGATCTGATTTCTCTGTAAAACATTTCCCACATTCAGAGCAAGAAAACGGCTTCTCACCTGTGTGAAGTCTCTGATGTACAACAAGGCTTGATTTACATGTATAACATTTCCCACACTCAGAACATAAAAACGGTTTCTCACCGATGTGAGTTCTCTGATGTTTAGTAAGATCGGATTTCTGTTTAAAACATTTCCCACATAAAGGACATGGGAACGAATTCTCACCTGTATGTGTTTTGTAATGTTTAACAAGAGCCGATTTTTCTGCAAAACATTTCCCACACTCAGAACAGGCAAATGGCTTCTCACCTGTGTGAAGTCTCTGATGTTTAACAAGACCCGACTTACGTGTAAAGTATTTTCCGCACTCCGGACATGGAAATAGCTTGTCACCTGGATGAGTCTCCTGATGCCTAACAAGTCCGGATTTAGGTGTAAAACATTTCCCACACTCAGGACATGAAAAATGTTTGCCACCTGTGTGACTTCTATAAGGTCTCACAAGATGTGTCTTCAGTGTAAAACATTTCCCACATTCAGGACATGGAAATGGGTTTTCACTCTCATGTGTAATAAAGTTTGACTGATGTATATCTGTAAATGAAAGGAGATATTCCTTAATGTTACCGCTGCATTTGAGTCCACCTGCAGGAAAGAAAGGAAACGGACATCTTATTTGACAGCGAGGGGCAGCTTTAAGCCCTGTTCCATCTCCGGCTGCAGATACTATATACTTATACTTGTGCAGTGATTAATACAGATTATATAGATATGAAATGGCTTGGGAGGGAGGGGGGTGTAACTGCAACTGAATCTGTTACAGCAAAAAAAGGAAATAAAGGTTGTATCAATACTTGCCGCCCAATGGACTGGGACCAGGCTCCACTGTCCTGGGCAGAGAGCCGGGCAGGGGACTGGGTAAGCTGGTGCCGCCTTCAGACTGGGCTCCCTCCAGACTTTCTTGGCGACTCGGCGAGGCTGCAGAAGGTGGCAGGGCAAGGCGCGCTGTGTGACAGACGCGTCACGTGTGCCGCGCGGAGGAGAGGAAGCAGGGAGGGGGGGGAGGAGGTCGGCGAAGGAGCATCAGCGTCACGCAGGACGTGTAATAGTGAGGGGGGCGTGGACTGCACAGTGCCCTGTAGTAGCCTAGGGAAGCCACTGCAGGTATAATCTGTTTAATCAATTAAAAATACAGCAGTGCTGCATCGGCCAGCGGGACTGGGGGGGGGGGGGGGGGGGGGGGGGGGTGGCCGCCAGTGGGTGCTCAGGAATTTCCGTGGGTGCTCAAGCCCTTGAGCACCCACAGAATCGGCGCCTATGATCAGACCCCCACAGGGAAAAACACATTGGCCCCCACAGGAAAAAAAAGATTTCACTGGTCCCCACAGGTAACAAAAAGAAAAACATTGGACCACCACAGGGGAAACCCCCCCCCCCATGACCCCCACAGGAAAAAAAAACCATTGGCCCCCACAGGAAAAAAAAAAAACCATTGGCCCCCACAGGAAAAAAAAACCCATTGGACCCAACAGGAGAAAAAAAAAGACACTGGTCCCCACAGGTAACAGAGATAAAACCATTGGCCCCCACAGGAAAAAAAAAAAACCATTGGCCCCCACAGGAAAAAAAAAAAACCATTGGCCCCCACAGGAAAAAAAAACCCATTGGACCCAACAGGAGAAAAAAAAAGACACTGGTCCCCACAGGTAACAGAGATAAAACCATTGGCCCCCACAGGAAAACAGTAAAATACATTGTCCCTCATATGAAATGAAGAGACCAAGGAATAACAGCTGATCTGGTGGTGGCGGGTGTAACCTGGTGAGGACATCTCTAGATCTGGGGGCACACCGGATACAGCCCAAGGCACACTAGTGCGGATGAAAAACGCTGGTCTAGATAGTCAGTGGCTCCACATGCATTAGGTTGACAGGGTCAAAAGGTGGATTGAGTATTTTCCATTTTTTGGTGTCAATGTTTTGGGTTCTGTCAACATGGCCCCTAAGTTAGTATAACCCGTGCTATGGGCTCGGTGCCTCACTACGTCCGGCACACTATTATTTTCTCCCTCTGTGCTGACACGGATGAAAAAGTCCAAAATATATTAAAAAAAATAATTCTACAAAAATCACGTCGACCTGTTGACGGTCTATCAGCCTGATACCTAACTAGCTTAGTAGATGAGAAAGTAAAGCCGGGAGCTTTGGGTAAACTCCTGATCCTCTGGGACTTGCCCAGAAGAGTGAAAAGGCATCTGCGATTACCGGAGGCCTGATACAAAGAACGCAGGGCTGGAGAGTCTGAACCAAAGAACGCAGGGCTGGAGTCTGAACCAGAGAACGCAGGGCTGGAGAGTCTGAACCAGAGAACGCAGGGCTGGAGAGTCTGAACCAGAGAACGCAGGGCTGGAGTCTGAACCAGAGAACGCAGGGCTGGAGAGTCTGAACCAGAGAACGCAGGGCTGGAGTCTGAACCAGAGAACGCAGGGCTGGAGAGTCTGAACCAGAGAACGCAGGGCTGGAGAGTCTGAACCAGAGAACGCAGGGCTGGAGAGTCTGAACCAGAGAACGCAGGGCTGGAGAGTCTGAACCAGAGAGCCCAGGGCTGGAGACTCTGAACCAGAGAGCCCAGGGCTGGAGACTCTGAACCAGAGAGCCCAGGGCTGGAGACTCTGAACCAGAGAGCCCAGGGCTGGAGACTCTGAACCAGAGAGCCCAGGGCTGGAGACTCTGAACCAGAGAGCCCAGGGCTGGAGACTCTGAACCAGAGAGCCCAGGGCTGGAGACTCTGAACCAGAGAGCCCAGGGCTGGAGACTCTGAACCAGAGAGCCCAGGGCTGGAGACTCTGAACCAGAGAGCCCAGGGCTGGAGACTCTGAACCAGAGAGCCCAGGGCTGGAGACTCTGAACCAGAGAGCCCAGGGCTGGAGACTCTGAACCAGAGAGCCCAGGGCTGGAGACTCTGAACCAGAGAGCCCAGGGCTGGAGACTCTGAACCAGAGAGCCCAGGGCTGGAGACTCTGAACCAGAGAGCCCAGGGCTGGAGACTCTGAACCAGAGAGCCCAGGGCTGGAGACTCTGAACCAGAGAGCCCAGGGCTGGAGACTCTGAACCAGAGAGCCCAGGGCTGGAGACTCTGAACCAGAGAGCCCAGGGCTGGAGACTCTGAACCAGAGAGCCCAGGGCTGGAGACTCTGAACCAGAGAGCCCAGGGCTGGAGCCACTGAACCAGACAGCCCAGGGCTGGAGACTCTGAACCAGAGAGCCCAGGGCTGGAGACTCTGAACCAGAGAGCCCAGGGCTGGAGACTCTGAACCAGAGAGCCCAGGGCTGGAGACTCTGAACCAGAGAGCCCAGGGCTGGAGACTCTGAACCAGAGAGCCCAGGGCTGGAGACTCTGAACCACAGAACCCAGGGCTGGAGACTCTAAACCAGAGAGCCCAGGGCTGGAGACTCTGAACCACAGAACCCAGGGCTGGAGACTCCGAACCAGAGAACCCAGGGCTAGAGTCTGAAACACAAAACTCAGGACTGGAATAGACAGAAGCTAACCCAGGACTTAAAAAGGTCACAGGACAGTTTCCGACTACCGTGTCTCAGTTAGTAGGAGATACGGCAGTCGATAACAGATCAGTTAGTAATGTTGGTTGGAGATACGACAGTCAGGAACAGAGCAGTTAGTAGGAGATACAGCAGTCAGGAACAGAGCAGTTAGTGATGCTGGAAGGAGTTACGGCAGTCAGGAACAGATCAGTTAGTGATGCTGGAAGGAGATACAGCAGTCAGGAACAGAGCAGTTAGTAGGAGATACAGCAGTCAGGAACAGAGCAGTTAGTTATGCTGGTAGGAGATATGGCAGTCAGGAACAGAGCAATTAGTAGGAGATACGGCAGTCAGGAACAGCAGTTAGTAGGAGATACGGCAGTCAGGAAAAGAACATTTAGTAATGCTGGTAAGAGATACAAAGGTTATAACAAGAAAAGAGAGCGCACTGTGTTTGATCAATTGTAAATTTTTACTGAACAATTAGAAATACATTTAATATAATATATAAAAAAATATATGTAAAAATAATATAAATGAATAAACAGACAATATATTTAAAATGTATGCATAAAGCACTACGAATTCATTAATAAAAAGCCTTCCGACTGTGATCTGCCAGATTTGTTATTTATAGCCTTGAGTTGAAACAGTTCCCATGGAATAGATACAGTTCCTTTAATATATTTAGCTGGAATGTTGCTGATAGCTATCAGTGGGGGAATACTCCTTATTTATATTGAGAAGGGTGAAAGTTATATTACCCGGTATCTCCTGCAGATAGGTGTGATGGTGGAATATAATCCCAAAGGACTCCCGCTACTACCGGTGTTGCTCCGATGGTGGGGGAGCCGGTACCGGGAGCAGGTGTCTAAGGTGGGACTCAGCAAGTCTGCTAACAACCGACACGGCCCCGATGGAGAGGGAGCCAGCGACGGGAGCTGACAACGCTGGAGACTGAGTCAGCGTCCGGACGGTCAGATGAGAAAGACGTCTCTGCGTACCTGTGCAGGGAATGAGCCGACGCGGCTCCGATGTACAGGGAGTCAGCGCCGGGAGCTGACACGGTTGGAGAGGAGGTAACGTCCGGACGGTCAGGAGTAATGAACGTCTTGATACACCTATGCAGGGGTCACCGGAGGGGAGAACTTGAAGCTTGTTGGTAGGAGCAGTCCATCAATAAGTAGCACAAAAAGGGAGATCAATTTCAGGCAATCTGGAGAAGGATCACAATCGGAGTTTTAGGCACGTCTTGACGCGTTTCTCCGTCCTCCTATTGCTGACGGTTTCATCAGAAGATGGTCTGTGGGTGATCAGCCCAGGTATAAAAAGGTGGCCCATCCAATCATTAGAGGGCAGCAATCTCATGCACCTGTAAATTATTTTGACGAATCACAAGTCGGAAACCTTATTGCTACGTAGCAAGCTGTGAATTTATAGTTCATATACAATAAATGCTTGAACTAAAAAAGTTCTCTATACATAGTAAAAAACATATATAATATACATAAATCAACAGATAGAAACTATCTTTTAAATGGCATCATCAAACGTTTTACATTTCTACAATTATTCTAAAGGAGAGAGAGTATAAATTTATTTATTTCAATATGTATGGTTGGAGTCTGCAGCTGTCATAGCGCTGCAAGGTGCACACTCGACTATGAGCGGCATTACTCTATGGAAGATGGTTCTAATCCCGCTTTGGGACCATAATCACACAATAATTTTGATTCAATTTATTTTCTTAAATAATAACAATCACAATAATAAAAAATAATAAATTAAAAATATATAAATATACATAATAACTAGTAGCAAGAAGTAATAAAAATAAATAAATGAATAAATAAATAGAAATAAAAATAATAATAAATAAATTAAAGAAGAAGAAAATTTGTTATCAATGCCTGTTAGCATGTAAATATATATCTCATCATTTTTATATATATACCTGTGTACCTTTATGTTTTTACATTTTTTTATATTTATTTATTTGTTATTTACATTTCTTTACACAGGGGGAAGAGAAAGAAAGGCAGGCAAAAAACCCATAACACTGACCAGAGATCACCAATATGGCTATTTTTTAGAAAATATACATATCATATAGCATTAATTCTTATTCCTATTTTCACATATTTATATACTCATTTTTAATGATTATTGTTTGGTGAAATAACAATTTTTTATATTATACAATACAATTCCTGAATTTTTAATTAATTAACGGGAGAGGGGGGAGAGAGAGAGAAAAGGCAAAAACCCATAACACTAACCAGAGATCACCAATATGGCTATCTTTTAGAAAATATACATTATATATCATATAGCATTAATTCTTAAAAAATTCATTAAAAAAACAGGAGCAAAAATTTGATAGTGTATCTATTTAAGATACTCTGTAAGAAAAAAAGGGGGGGGGGGGGGAGGGGGGGGGGGGAAGAAGAACAGGACTTTTTTATTTTAATTTTTAAATTTTTAAATTTTAAATATTATTTAACTCTATATTGTCATTGAGACCCATTGGAAATAGGGTCCCCAATGAGAATATCCAATATGCCCTCGCGAGCACAAAGACGTTCATAACGATCACCTCCCCTGGATGTTTCTTCTATATATTCAATGCCCTGTATTTTCAGTACA
Organism: Crinia signifera; assembly: GCF_055691185.1. Taxonomy (NCBI): domain Eukaryota; kingdom Metazoa; phylum Chordata; class Amphibia; order Anura; family Myobatrachidae; genus Crinia; species Crinia signifera. The sequence continues at coordinate 3,394,453 of NC_139222.1, read as the reverse complement.
CGATGGTCGCCATTATGTTTATTTCTTACATGTTTTGATAAAGAATGTTTTAAAAAACCTTTTAACACATTTCTTCTATGTTCGAGGAATCTAGTATTCATTGTGCGAATAGTGCGACCCACGTATTGTGATCCACAAATACATGTTATTAAATAGATCACATAATTCGTTTGGCAATCAATATAACTTTTAATGGTAAGAGATACGGCAGTCAGGAACAGAGCATTTAGTAGGAGATACAGCAGTCAGGAACAGAGCAGTTAGTAATGCTGGTAGGAGATACGGCACTCAGGAACAGAGCAGTTAGTAGGAGATACAGCAGTCAGGAACAGAGTAGTTAGTAGGAGATACGGCAGTCAGGAACAGAGCAGTTAGTAATGCTGGTAGGAGATACTGCAGTCAGGAACAGAGCAGTTAGTAGGAGATACGGCAGTCAGGAACAGAGCAGTTAGTAATGCTGGTAGGAGATAAGGCAGTCAGGGATAGATCAGCTGGGAGCAGATACTAGAGTCAGAAGTAGGGAACTTGCAAGATCAGAACCAAGAGACCTTCATTTAAAGCATTGGTCCTCAAACTGCGACCCTCCAGATGTTGTGAAACTACAAATCCCAGCATGCCTTGCCACAGTTTTAACACTCCCTTATAGCAAAACTGTGGCAAGGCATGCTGGGATTTGTAGTTTCACAACATCTGGAGGGCCGCAGTTTGAGGACCCATGATTTAAAGGATGAGAGCTGTGGCAATGTGACTGTCAGGAACCAGGTTGAATGGTTCAGTCTGTTTTGGTTTTCTGTTCAGTTTGAATTTGGCATTTGACTCACTGGTGGCCTCAAGTGGCAGGTCTGTGCCATATCAGCTCAATATTCTGTGAGCAATTATTCACAAGGCTGTGAGGTAATTAGCTTGTTTAGAACTTGCTTGGGAGCTGCCTGGACATCCACCAGGTGTTATCAATCACCTGAGGCCTTGATAAGGCATGCTGACCTGTGGAATCCTGCCAGGGATAGCTTCCTGTTACCAGTGTTTATTTCCTGCTTCCTGTGCAGGGAACTCTGTCAGCTCTCAGCTACGCTACCTGGTCCCTTGTTCCGGTCTCCGTTTGGATCTCAGGATATATCCTCTGCAGCTCAGCTCCCAGTTCCTTCGTCTCCTTCTGGGTCCCATTACGTCTGCGGCTCTGCTTCCGTGCCTGGCCCTGATCCACTGTTACCTCCTTTCCGTGGGTCACGCAAGTGCTCCAGTGGAGCCTGGTATTAGCTGGCTTTTCACTCGGCGGCTTGCCAATTTCTTTAGTTTTCGGAGTTGCTCAGCCAGTAGTTTAAGTTGGGGGTTCTGGACTTCGCCCCGCCGTGGGCTTAGCCTGCCTATTTCTCTGGTGGTTTCCAGTGTACATTTCTCTGTTACCCTCTGCCCATCATTCCAGTTCCCTGTTAGGCAGGGCTCCCCGTTCTGTATTGGGTTGCTTTGGGATTGGCTGTGCTGTGTTATACCCGATGTTTGGAGATTCCCAGAGTCTGGGTCGCACTCCCATCATTGGCCAAGTGCCGGCAGATAGGGCTGTTACTTAGTTAGGCCCGTTAGTCAGATCATCCTCTTGAGTAACCCCCTGACGATCGCTTACCCTTTGTCCACCCATAAGACCTGGCTGCATCGGGGTTGGAGCGGGCCTAACTCGCTCCTTCGAACGCGGCGGCCACAGGTGAAGCCTAGTTCCTGCAGGGGTTTGTCATCTGCCGGGGGCTCAATAGAGTCAGTGTAGGTTTCGCTGTGGCCGTCCTAACCAGCGGTCCCAGCTACGGGCTCAGGCCTGATCTCCAGCTTCCAGCCTCCGGTAGTTACATCCAGCACCCAGGTGGCAACCGCAACAGTGACGCCACCAGTTCCTGGTTCAAGTAGGGTGCCCTGTACTCGGATAGACTGTCTGAATCACATGGCAGGAGATGCTGGAGACTGGTTTGTCAGAAAGGATCATGTGATGCAATCTAAGGTGGTCACCCCCATGAAGCAGAACAACAGGGAGCGTTTATGTACAGACATCGGACTCAGAAGCACCATAGGTGGCCAGGAGGGGCACAGATGGCATGTAGTGATACTGCCAAACCAGATAAGTGAGGTGAAGACCCTAAAGCAGGGGAGGCCAAAACCTGTCCTCAAGATCTACCAACGGTGCATGTTTTCTAGGCAACCTGCGGATCTATAGTAGGAATGAATGCAGCAGGTTTGAAAATGTGACCGTTAGTATTGACTACAGCTGGGCACCAGCTAGGTGATCTGGAAAACATGGACCCTTGGTAGATCTCGAGGACCGGTTTGGCCACCCCTGCCCTAAAGTGTCACAAATTCTTCCCAGGTGAGCCAAATGGGACCAACTATCAGTAATCCTGTACCAATAACAGGTGCAAGCCCACAGTGGGCAACAACTTACCTGTGCTGATATCTGTAGGGATTTCCTCCTCCTTACACAGCTGATCACCCCTCACATATGTATTTTCTTCTCCCTCTGTATCTTCTGCCTTCATATCAGTCATATACGTCTCTTCTTCTCCCTCTGTATCTTCTGCCTTCATATCAGTCACATACGTCTCTTCTCCTCCCTCTGTACCTTCTGCCTTCATATCAGTCACATACGTCTCTTCTCCTCCCTCTGTATCTTCTGCCTTCATATCAGTCACATACGTCTCTTCTTCTCCCTCTGTATCTTCTGCCTTCATATCAGTCACATACGTCTCTTCTTCTCCCTCTGTATCTTCTGCCTTCATATCAGTCACATACGTCTCTTCTTCTCCCACCGTATCTTCTGCCTTCATATCAGTCACATACGTCTCTTCTTCTCCCTCTGTATCTTCTGCCTTCATATCAGTCACATACGTCTCTTCTTCTCCCTCTGTATCTTCTGCCTTCATATCAGTCACATACGTCTCTTCTTCTCCCTCTGTATCTTCTGCCTTCATATCAGTCACATACGTCTCTTCTTCTCCCACCGTATCTTCTGCCTTCATATCAGTCACATACGTCTCTTCTTCTCCCTCTGTATCTTCTGCCTTCATATCAGTCACATACGTCTCTTCTTCTCCCTCTGTATCTTCTGCCTTCATATCAGTCACATACGTCTCTTCTTCTCCCTCTGTATCTTCTGCCTTCATATCAGTCACATACGTCTCTTCTTCTCCCTCTGTATCTTCTGCCTTCATATAAGTCACATACGTGTCTTCTTCTGCCTCTGTATCTTCTGCCTTCATATCCGTCCCATTGGTGCCTTCTTCTCCCTCTGTAACTTCTTCCTTCATATCAGTCACATACGTCTCTTCTTCTCCCTCTGTATCTTCTGCCTTCATATCAGTCACATACGTCTCTTCTCCTCCCTCTGTACCTTCTGCCTTCATATCAGTCACATACGTCTCTTCTTCTCCCTCTGTATCTTCTGCCTTCATATCAGTCCCATACGTCTCTGGGGTATTTCGGTTACTGGGCCCATCTGTAGGAGACACACAGTGACTGTGTACATTGTATATATGTGATTATCAGATGCTGGGTGTATATAGGGGACCCCCATATCTGCTCTCCCCTGTACAATAAATGTCTCCTCTTACCAAGTGATGTGAGGGCCGGTGATTCTCCATCATCACGTCCTTGTACAGACCCCTGTGTTCCTCTATATACTCCCCCTCCTGCATGGAGAGATAGACAGTGACATCCTGACACCTTATAGGAACCTGACACACACAATGGTACAGTCATCACCCAGATACATACCCCAGTGTTACTGTATAACGTCCCATTCCCAGCAGTCACCTCTCCGGTCACATCCCCCGGTGTTACTGTATAACATCCTATTCCCAGCAGTCACCTTTCCAGTCACATCCCCCGGTGTTACTGTATAACGTCCCATTCCCAGCAGTCACCTCTCCGGTCACACCCCCCCCCCCCCCGGTGTTACTGTAGAACGTCCCATTCCCAGCAGTCACCTCTCCGGTCACATCCCCCGGTGTTACTGTATAACGTCCCATTCCCAGCGGTCACCTCTCCGGTCACATCCCCCGGTGTTACTGTATAACGTCCCATTCCCAGCAGTCACCTCTCCGGTCACATCCCTCGGTGTTACTGTATAACGTCCCATTCCCAGCAGTTACCTCTCCGGTCACATCCCTCGGTGTTACTGTATAACGTCCCATTCCCAGCGGTCATATCCCCCGGTGTTACTGTATAACGTCCCATTCCCAGCAGTCACCTCTCCGGTCACATCCCTCTGTGTTACTGTATAACATCCCATTCCCAGCAGTCACCTCTCCGGTCACATCCCCGGTGTTACTGTATAACGTCCCATTCCCAGCAGTCACCTCTTCGGTCACATCCCCCTGTGTTACTGTATAATGTCCCATTCCCAGCAGTCACCTCTCCGGTCACATCCCCCGGTGTTACTGTATAACGTCCCATTCCCAGCAGTCACCTCTCCGGTCACATCCCCGGTGTTACTGTATAACGTCCCATTCAGAGCAGTCACCTCTCCGGTCACATCCCGGTGTTACTGTATAACATCCCATTCCCAGCAGTCACCTCTCCGGTCACATCCCCCGGTGTTACTGTATAACGTCCCATTCCCAGCAGTCACCTCTCCAGTCACATCCCCCAGTGTAACTGTATAACGTCCCATTCCCAGCAGTCACCTCTCCGGACACATCCCCCGGTGTTACTGTATAATGTCCCATTCCCAGCAGTCACCTCTCCGGTCACATCCCCCGGTGTTACTGTATAACGTCCCATTCCCAGCAGTCACCTCTCCGGTCACATCCCCCGGTGTTACTGTATAACGTCCCATTCCCAGCAGTCACCTCTCCTGTCACATCCCCCCCGGTGTTACTGTATAACGTCCCATTCCCAGCAGTCACCTCTCCTGTCACATCCCCCCCGGTGTTACTGTATAATGTCCCATTCCCAGCAGTCACCTCTCCGGTCAGCAGCTGAATGATCTTGTTGGTGAGTTCCAGGATCTTCTGGTCATTGTGCCTCTCATGTATCAGTGAGTGAGGTGGAGGCACCGTGATGGGGCTCTGGGTCCTGCTCAGTCCTCCTGACACACGGGGACGGCTGCTGGGTGTCTCACACTCATTGGATGTCTTCTTCACTACTGTGTAATCCTGTGAGACAGCAATAAACTTGTAAATTAAAAATTTACACATTTGGATTTAGTTGGTTTGATAGGATGTGCAAAAAAATATATAAAAAGTATAATTTATAAACACAACCATTATACTAAACACAACCAATTACTATACACAGTAGGAGAGTGGAGTGTACTTTCTGTACCACTTTCACCATGTACAATGTGACTGAAAGGCTAGAGGATATTAGCACTGTATAAATGAGATTGTGCAGATGAACGTCAAAAAAGTAGGAAAATGGGCGTACATTTACTCACACCTGGTCAAGGTTTCTTTAAACTTATTAAGGGTTCTTTATATATCCATAGGATAGATCCACAAAATTGCCACAGGAGAATGGTTTTAAAAAAAATTCTAAAATATTAGAATGGTCAAAGCGCCCAGTGTATCGGTCTTTTCTTCTCCACGCATTGTGGAGGCATCCCCCAGGGGCGGAGCTATCCCCAGGGGGTGGAGCTATCCCAGGCAGCATTGCGCCACCTTTCCACCACAGGTTGTAACCTGAGAAACTGAGTGAAGTCACTCAGAATAAATCCCTCACCTCCCCGGTCAGCAGGTAGATGATCTCCAGGGTGATAGTTATTATCCTCTCAGTCCAGGGACTCCTGTCCGTGTCCATCTTCAGGGAATCAGTGATACATACAGGACGGAGCCCCCCTCACGCAGCGTCTAATAATTACACATAACCAAGAACACATATAACATAGCTATAAAACACTGTAACACAGGTAGTAGTGTAACTGTAAAACTGGGACGGTCCTGCGAAAAACAGAATGGTTAGGAGGTATAATAATAACAGGACACCACAGGCTGCTCCCCCTGTATAATAATAACAGGACACCACAGGCTGCTCCCCCTGTATAGTAATAATAACAGGACACCACAGGCTGCTCCCCCCTGTATAGTAATAATAACAGGACACCACAGGCTGCTCCCCCTGTATAGTAATAATAACAGGACACCACAGGCTGCTCCCCCTGTATAATAATAACAGGACACCACGGGCTGCTCCCCCTGTATAATAATAACAGGACACCACGGGCTGCTCCCCCTGTATAATAATAACAGGACACCACAGGATGCTCCCCCTGTATAATAATAACAGGACACCACAGGCTGCTCCCCCTGTATAATAACAGGACACCACAGGATGCTCCCCCTGTATAATAATAATAACAGGACACCACAGACTGCTCCCCCTATATAATAATAACAGGACACCACAGGCTGCTCCCCCTGTATAATAAAAACAACAGGACACCACAGGCTGCTCCCCCTGTATAATAATAACAGGACACCACAGGCTGCTCCCCCTATATAATAATAACAGGACACCACAGACTGCTCCCCCTGTATAATAATAATACAGGACACTACAGGCTGCTCCCCCTGTATAATAATAATAATAATAATACAGGACACCACAGGCTGCTCCCCCTGTATAATAATAACAGGACACCACAGGCTGCTCCCCCGGTATAATAATAATAACAGGACAACACAGGCTGCTCCCCCTGTATAATAATAACAGGACACCACAGGCTGCTCCCCTATAATAATAACAGGACACCACAGGCTGCTCCTCCTGTATAATAATAACAGGACACCACAGGCTGCTCCCCCTGTATAATAATAACAGGACACCACAGGCTGCTCCCCCTATAATAATAACAGGACACCACAGGCTGCTCCCCCTGTATAATAATAACAGGACACCACAGGCTGCTCCCCCTGTATAATAATAACAGGACACCACAGGCTGCTCCCCCTGTATAATAATAACAGGACCCCACAGGCTGCTCCCCCTGTATAATAATAACAGGACACCACAGGCTGCTCCCACTGTATAACAATAACAGGAAACCACAGGCAACTGCCCTGTATAATAATAACAGGACACCACAGGCTGCTCCCCTGTATGATAATTACAAGAATCCTAAATGCATACCTGGGTGTTGCTGCCTGTCTGTAATAACTACGACAAAATGGCGACTTAAGGCTCTGTGAATGGCAGCAGTGTTATCCTAGTGATGGAATTGGGGGCGGGGCTATACGGGAGGATTCTGGTTACTGAACGTCCTCCGTCTGCTGTGCCACATGATTGGTTACTGGGTGCGCCACTCACAGCTCTGACGGGAAAAGGGAGGGTCGGGCTTAATAGGAAGGAGGGCGAAGCAGTAATTATCAGAGGAAGCAATTGGATGACTTGAGTGGGGGCGTGGTTTATGAGATGGGCGTTTCCTTTGCCGGGTGACAGTGGCAGGAGGAGGAGGAAGCGGCCATTGTAGTGTCTGGCAGCAGGTAATTATATTACTTATTGTTGTGCAGGGGAGCAGGCTGTGGTGCCGCATTATCATCAAACAGGTAGTGCAGGCTGTAGTGTTATATATATACTACAGGGAGAGCAGCCTGTGGTGCAGCATTATTATACAGGGGGAGCAGCCTGTGGTGCAGCATGTAGTGTTATATATAATACAGGGGGAGCAGCCTGTGGTGCAGCATTATCACCATACAGGTAGTGCAGGCTTTATTGATATATACAATACAGGGGAGCAGCCTGTGGTGCTACATTATCATCATACAGGTAGTGCAGGCTGTAGTGTTATATATAATAGAGGGGGAGCAGCCTGTGGTGCAGCATTATTATCATACAGGGGGAGCAGCCTGTGGTGCTGCATTCTCATACAGGTAGTGCAGGCTGTAGTGTTATATAGAATACAGGGGGAGCAACCTGTGGTGCAGCATGTAGTATTATATATAACACAGGGGGAGCAACGTGTGGTGCAGCATGTAGTGTTACATATAATACAGGGAGAGAGAGAGCAGCCTCTGGTGCTGCATTATCATCATACAGGTACATACCTCCAAACCTGACCCTCTCCATGAGGACACAATGCTCTGTTCCTGGGCTTCCCTGGTAATGTGTGATTGCCAGTACCTGTGGTGACACCTTTCTTATCAGTTACCCAGCTCCCCACAGGTGCTGGCAATCCTACATTATCCATACCTCCCAGCATGCCCCTCTCCAGGAGGACACAATGCTCTGTTCCTGGGCTTCCCTGGTAATGTAGGATTGCCAGCACCTGTGGTGACACCTTTCTTATCAGTTACCTAGCTCCCCACAGGTGCTGGCAATCCTACATTATCCATACCTCCCAGCATGCCCCTCTCCAGGAGGACACAATGCTCTGTTCCTGGGCTTCCCTGGTAATGTAGGATTGCCAGCACCTGTGGTGACACCTTTCTTATCAGTTACCTAGCTCCTCACAGGTGCTGGCAATCCTACATTATCCATACCTCCCAGCATGCCCCTCTCCAGGAGGACACAATGCTCTGTTCCTGGGCTTCCCTGGTAATGTATGATTGCCAGCACCTGTGGTGACACCTTTCTTATCAGTTACCCAGCTCCTCACAGGTGCTGGCAATCATACATTATCCATACCTCCCAGCATGCCCCTCTCCAGGAGGACACAATGCTCTGTTCCTGGGCTTCCCTGGTAATGTATGATTGCCAGCACCTGTGGTGATACCTTTCTTATCAGTTACCTATCTCCCCACAGGTGCTGGCAATCCTACATTATCCATACCTCCCAGCATGCCCCTCTCCAAGAGGACACCATGCTTTGTTCCTGGGCTTCCCTGGTAATGTAGGATTGCCAGCACCTGTGGTGACACCTGTTTTATCAGTTACCTAGCTCCCCACAGGTGCTGGCAATCTTACATTATACATACCTCCCAGCATGCCCCTCTCCAGGAGGACACAATGCTCTGTTCCTGGGCTTCCCTGGTAATGTATGATTGCCAGCACCTGTGGTGACACCTTTCTTATCAGTTACCTAGCTCCCCACAGGTGCTGGCAATCCTACATTATCCATACCTCCCAGCATGCCCCTCTCCAGGAGGACACAATGCTCTGTTCCTGGGCTTCCCTGGTAATGTAGGATTGCCAGCACCTGTGGTGACACCTTTCTTATCAGTTACCTAGCTCCCCACAGGTGCTGGCAATCATACATTATCCATACCTCCCAGCATGCCCCTCTCCAGGAGGACACAATGAAGGAGTCCCAACCTTCAGGTGTACACAATATTATCTTATGGGGGGGTCTTAGAATGCACACCCAAGATACATGAGGTGCTATCATGCTGGGACTTGTAGTTCTGCAAAGAAAAATACATGGTGCAGATGCACACTCCATATTATGAATCAATAATAGAGGCTCTTGGTATATTAATTGGCCAAGAAATATTTGCCCACCAACCAGCTTCACGGTGGCCTCATTTCTGGTGGGTCCCTAATACTAAGTTTGAATCTGGGGCGCGGATCAGTGTGTGTGACCTGTGTATAAGGATCGGAGTGTATATATGATATGGATCAGGAGATAGATGACGGCTTAATGGTGACGCAGAGTTTCCTGTTCATATGTTACATGTACTCTGTGATATTTATTATTTTTATATTTGTTCCCAGACAAGTGAGGGTGAGACGTGTCCTGTACATATATCACTGACCACTGAGGATGGAGAAGGACAGGAGTCATCACACATCTGAGAGGATACTACGTCTCACCCTGGAGATCATCTACCTGCTGACCGGGGAGGTGACGGTGACATCACTTATATCTATAGTAATATTACAGGGAGGTGACAGTGACATCACTTATATCTATAGTAATAATACAGGGACGTGACCGGGGAGGTGACAGTGACATCACTTATATCTATAGTAATAATACAGGGACGTGACCGGGGAGGTGACAGTGACATCACTTATATCTATAGTAATAATACAGGGATGTGACCGGGGAGGTGACATCACTAATATCTATAGTAATAATACAGGGAGGTGACAGTGACATTACTTATATCTATAGTAATAATACAGGGAGGTGACAGTGACATCACTTATATCTATAGTAATAATACAGGGATGTGACCAGGGAGGTGACAGTGACATCACTTATATCTATACTAATAATACAGGGACGTGACCGGGCAGGTGACAGTGACATCACTTATATCTATAGTAATAATACAGGGAGGTGACCGGGGAGGTGACTGTGACATCACTTATATCTATAGTAATAATACAGGGAGGTGACAGTGACATCACTTATATCTATAGTAATAATACAGGGAGGTGACAGTGACATCACTTATATCTATAGTAATAATACAGGGACGTGACCGGGGAGGTGACAGTGACATCACTTATATCTATAGTAATAATACAGGGAGGTGACAGTGACATCACTTATATCTATAGTAATAATACAGGGGCGTGACCGGGGAGGTGACATCACTTATATCTATAGTAATAATAGAGGGAGGTGACAGTGACATCACTTATATCCATAGTAATAATACAGGGATGTGACCGGGGAGGTGAAAGTGACATCAATTATATCTCTAGTAATAATACAGGGATGTAACCAAGGAGGTGACAGTGACATCACTTATATCTATAGTAATAATACAGGGACGTGACCGGGGAGGTGACAGTGACATCACTTATATCTATAGTAATAATACAGGGACGTGACCGGGGAGGTGACAGTGACATCACTTATATCTATAGTAATAATACAGGGAGGTGACAGTGACATCACTTATATCTATAGTAATAATACTGGGACGTGACCGGGGAGGTGACAGTGACATCACTTATATCTATAGTAATAATAGAGGGAGGTGACAGTGACATCACTTATATCCATAGTAATAATACAGGGATGTGACCGGGGAGGTGAAAGTGACATCAATTATATCTCTAGTAATAATACAGGGATGTAACCAAGGAGGTGACAGTGACATCACTTATATCTATAGTAATAATACAGGGACGTGACCGGGGAGGTGACAGTGACATCACTTATATGTATAGTAATAATACAGGGACGTGACCGGGGAGGTGACAGTGACATCACTTATATCTATAGTAATAATACAGGGAGGTGACAGTGACATCACTTATATCTATAGTAATAAAAGAGGCTGGTGACCGGGGAGGTGACAGTGACATCACTTATATCTATAGTAATAATACAGGGACGTGACCGGGGAGGTGACAGTGATATCACTTATATCTATAGTGATAATACAGGGACGTGACCAGGGAGGTGACAGTGACATCACTTATATCTATAGTAATAATACAGGGACGTGACCGGGGAGGTGACAGTGACATCACTTATATCTATAGTAATAATACAGGGACGTGACCGGGGAAGTGACAGTGACATCAGTTATATCTATAGTAATAATACAGGGAGGTGACAGTGACAGCACTTATATCTATAGTAATAATACAGGGACGTGACCAGGGAGGTGACAGTGACAGCACTTATATCTATAGTAATAATACAGGGAAGTGACAGTGACATCACTTATATCTATAGTAATAATACAGGGACGTGACCGGGGAGGTGACAGTGACATCACTTATATCTATATTAATAATACAGGGACGTGGCCGGGGAGGTGACAGTGACATCACTTATATCTATAGTAAGGGGAGGTGATGGGAACTGGGTTTGTATATAATGATATTTGTTGTCTCTCCCAATACACAGGATTACACAGTAGAGAAGAAGACATCCAATGAGTGTGAGACACCCAGCAGCCGTCCCCGTGTGTCAGGAGGACTGAGCAGGACCCAGAGCACCATCACGGTGCCTCCACCTCGCTCACTGATACATGAGAGGCACAATGACCAGAAGATCCTGGAACTCACCAACAAGATCATTCAGCTGCTGACTGGAGAGGTGACTGCTGGGAATGGGACATTATACAGTAACACCAGGGATGTGACCGGAGAGGTGACTGCTGGGAATGGGACGTTATACAGTAACACCGGGGGATGTGACCGGAGAGGTGACTGCTGGGAATGGGGCATAATACAGTAACACCGGGGGATGTGACCGGAGAGGTGACTGCTGGGAATGGGACGTTATACAGTAACACCGGGGGGATGTGACCGGAGAGGTGACTGCTGGGAATGGGACGTTATACAGTAACACCGAGGGAATGTGACCGGAGAGGTGACTGCTGGGAATGGGACGTTATACAGTAACACCGGGGGGACGTGACCGGAGAGGTGACTGCTGGGAATGGGACGTTATACAGTAACACTGGGGGATGTGACCGGAGAGGTGATTGCTGGGAATGGGACATTATACAGAAACACCGGGGGGTGTGACCGGAGAGGTGACTGCTGGAAATGGAACGTTATACAGTAACACCGGGGGGATGTGACCAGAGAGGTGAATGCTGGGAATGGGACGTTATACAGTAACACTTGGGGGAGGTGACCGGAGAGGTGACTTCTGGGAATGGGACGTTATACAGTAACACAGAGGGATGTGACCGGAGAGGTGACTGCTGGGAATGGGACATTATACAGTAACACCGGGGGATGTGACCGGAGAGGTGACTGCTGGGAATGGGACGTTATACAGTAACACCGGGGGAGGTGACCGGAGAGGTGACTGCTGGGAATGGGACGTTATACGGTAACATCGGGGGATGTGACCAGAGAGGTGACTGCTGGGAATGGGACGTTATACAGTAACACCTGGGATGTGACCGGAGTGGTGACTGCTGGGAATGGGACGTTATACAGTAACACCGGGGGGATGTGACCGGAGAGGTGACTGCTGGGAATGGGACGTTATACAGTAACACCGAGGGAATGTGACCTGAGAGGTGACTGCTGGGAATGGGATGCTATACAGTAACATCGGGGATGTGACAGGAGAGGTGACTGCTGGGAATGGGACTTCTACAGTAACACGGGGGGATGTGACCAGAGAGGTGACTGCTGGGAATGGGACGTTATACAGTAACACCGGGGAGGTGACCGGAGAGGTGAATGCTGGGAATGAGACTTCTACAGTAACACGGGGGGATGTGACCAGAGAGGTGACTGCTGGGAATGGGACGTTATACAGTAACACCGGGGAGGTGACCGGAGAGGTGAATGCTGGGAATGGGAGGTTATACAGTAACACTGGAGAGGTGACCAGAGAGGTGAATGCTGGGAATGGGACGTTATACAGTAACACTTGGGGGAGGTGACCGGAGAGGTGACTGCTGGGAATGGGACGTTATACAGTAACACCGAGGGATGTGACCGGAGAGGTGACTGCTGGGAATGGGACATTATACAGTAACACTGGGGGATGTGACCGGAGAGGTGACTGCTGGGAATAGGACGTTATACAGTAACACCGGGGGAGGTGACCGGAGAGGTGACTGCTGGGAATGGGACGTTATACAGTAACACCGGGGGGATGTGACCGGAGAGGTGACTGCTGGGAATGGGACGTTATACAGTAACACCGGGGGGATGTGACCGGAGAGGTGACTGCTGGGAATGGGAGGTTATACAGTTACACCGGGGGAGGTGACCGGAGAGGTGACTGCTGGGAATGGGACGTTATACAGTAACACCGGGGAATGTGACCGGAGAGGTGACTGCTGGGAATGGGACATTATACAGTAACACAGGGGGATGTGACCGGAGAGGTGACTGCTCGGAATGGGACGTTATACAGTAACACCGGGGGATGTGACCGGAGAGGTGACTGTTGGGAATGGGACATTATACAGTAACACCGGGATGTGACCGTAGAGGTGACTGCTGAGAATGGCACGTTATACAGTAACACCGGGGGGATGTGACCGGAGAGGTGACTGCTGGGAATAGGACGTTATACAGAAACACCGGGGGGGATGTGACCAGAGAGGTGAATGCTGGGAATGGGACGTTATACAGTAACACTTGGGGGAGGTGACCGGAGAGGTGACTGCTGGGAATGGGACGTTATACAGTAACACAGAGGGATGTGACCGGAGAGGTGACTGCTGGGAATGGGACATTATACAGTAACACCGGGGGAGGTGACCGGATAGGTGACTGCTGGGAATGGGACGTTATACAGTAACATTGGGGGATGTGACTGCTGGGAATGGGACGTTATACAGTAACATCGGGGGATGTGACCAGAGAGGTGACTGCTGGGAATGGGACGTTATACAGTAACACCTGGGATGTGACCGGAGTGGTGACTGCTGGGAATGGGACGTTATACAGTAACACCGGGGGAGGTGACCGGAGAGGTGACTGCTGGGAATGGGACGTTATACAGTAACACCGGGGGAGGTGACCAGAGAGGTGACTGCTGGGAATGGGACGTTATACAGTAACACAGGGGGATGTGATCCGAGAGGTGACTGCTGGGAATGGGACGTTATACAGTAACACCTGGGATGTGACCGGAGTGGTGACTGCTGGGAATGGGACGTTATACAGTAACACCGGGGATGTGACCGGAGAGGTGACTGCTGGGAGAGGGACGTTATACAGTAACACAGGGGGATGTGATCCCAGAGGTGACTGCTGGGAATGGGACATTATACAGTAACACTGGGGATGTGACCGGAGAGGTGACCAGAGAGGTGAATGCTGGGAATGGGACGTTATACAGTAACACTTGGGGGAGGTGACTGGAGAGGTGACTGCTGGGAATGGGACGTTATACAGTAACACCGGGGGTGGTGACCAGAGAGGTGACTGCTGGGAATGGGATGTTATACAGTAACACCGGGGGATGTGACCGGAGAGGTGACTGCTGGGAATGGGAAGTTATACAGTAACACTGGGGATGTGACCGGAGAGGTGACTGCTGGGAATGGGACGTTATACAGTAACACCAGGGGATGTGACCGGAGAGGTGACTGCTGGGAATGGGACGTTATACAGTAACACCGGGGATGTGACCGGAGAGGTGACTGCTGGGAATGAGATGTTATACAGTAACACCGGGGGAGGTGACCGGAGAGGTGACTGCTGGGAATGGGACATTATACAGTAACATCGGGGGATGTGACCAGAGTGGTGACTGCTGGGAATGGGACGTTATACAGTAACACCTGGGATGTGACCGGAGTGGTGACTGCTGGGAATGGGACGTTATACAGTAACACGGGGGATGTGACCGGAGAGGTGACTGCTGGGAATGGGACGTTATACAGTAACACAGGGGGATGTGATCCGAGAGGTGACTGCTGGGAATGGGACGTTATACAGTAACACCGGGGATGTGACCGGAGAGGTGACTGCTGGGAATGGCATGTTATACAGTTACACCGGGGGAGGTGACCGGAGAGGTGACTGCTGGGAATGGGACGTTATACAGTAACACCGGGGATGTGACCGGAGAGGAGACTGCTGGGAATGGGACGTTATACAGTAACACCGGGGGAGGTGACCGGAGAGGTGACTGCTGGGAATGGGACGTTATACAGTAACACCGGGGGATGTGACAGGAGAGGTGACTGCTGGGAATGGGACGTTATACATTAACACCGGGAATGTGACCGGAGAGGTGACTGCTCGGAATGGGACGTTATACAGTAACACCGGGGGATGTGACAGGAGAGGTGACTGCTGGGAATGGGACATTATACAGTAACACCGGGGAATGTGACCGTAGAGGTGACTGCTGAGAATGGCACGTTATACAGTAACACCGGGGATGTGACCGGAGAGTGGACTGCTGGGAATGGGACATTATACAGAAACACTGGGGGATGTGACCGGAGAGGTGACTGCTGGAAATGGAACGTTATACAGTAACACCTGGGATGTGACCGGAGTGGTGACTGCTGGGAATGGGACGTTATACAGTAACACCGGGGGAGGTGACCGGAGAGGTGACTGCTGGGAATGGGACGTTATACAGTAACACCGGGGGAGGTGACCGGAGTGGTGACTGCTGGGAATGGGACGTTATACAGTAACACCGGGGGAGGTGACCGGAGAGGTGACTGCTGGGAATGGGACGTTATACAGTAACACCGGGGGAGGTGACCAGCGAGGTGACTGCTGGGAATGGGACGTTATACAGTAACACCGGGGGATGTGACCGGAGAGGTTACTGTTGGGAATGGGACATTATACAGTAACACTGGGGATGTGACCGGAGAGGTGACTGCTGGGAATGGGACGTTATACAGTAACACGGGGGATGTGACCGGAGAGGTGACTGCTGGGAATGGGACGTTATACAGTAACACCGGGGATGTGACCGGAGAGGTGACTGCTGGGAATGAGATGTTATACAGTAACACCGGGGGATGTGACCGGAGAGGTGACTGCTGGGAATGGGACGTTATACAGTAACACAGGGGGATGTGATCCGAGAGGTGACTGCTGGGAATGGGACGTTATAGAGTAACACCGGGGATGTGACCGGAGAGGTGACTGCTGGGAGAGGGACGTTATACAGTAACACAGGGGGATGTGATCCGAGAGGTGACTGCTGGGAATGGGACATTATACAGTAACACCGGGGGATGTGACCGGAGAGGTGACCAGAGAGGTGAATGCTGGGAATGGGACCTTATACAGTAACACTTGGGGGAGGTGACCGGAGAGGTGACTGCTGGGAATGGGACGTTATACAGTAACACCGGGGGAGGTGACCAGAGAGGTGACTGCTGGGAATGGGACGTTATACAGTAACACCGGGGGATGTGACCGGAGAGGTTACTGTTGGGAATGGGACATTATACAGTAACACCGGGGATGTGACCGGAGAGGTGACTGCTGGGAATGAGATGTTATACAGTAACACCGGGGGATGTGACCGGAGAGGTGACTGCTGGGAATGGGACGTTATACAGTAACACCGGGGGATGTGACCGGAGAGGTGACTGCTCGGACATTATACAGTAACACCGGGGGATGTGTTTGGGTGATGACTGTATCATTGTGTGTCAGGTGCCTATAAGGTGTCAGGATGTCACTGTCTATCTCTCCACGCAGGAGGGGGAGTATATAGAGGAACACAGGGGTCTGTACAAGGACGTGATGATGGAGAATCACCGGCCCCTCACATCACTGGGTAAGAGGAGACATTTATTGTACAGGGGAGAGCAGGTATGGGGGTCCCCTATATACACCCAGAATCTGATAATCACATATATACAATGTCCTCAGTCACTGTGTGTCTCCTACAGATGGGCCCAGTAACAGAGATACCCCAGAGAGATGTCCCCGTCCTCTGTATTCCCAGGATAATCACATATATACAATGTCCTCAGTCACTGTGTGTCTCCTACAGATGGGCCCAGTAACAGAGATACCCCAGAGAGATGTCCCCGTCCTCTGTATTCCCAGGATAATCACATATATACCATGTCCTCAGTCACTGCGTGTCTCCTACAGATGGGCCCAGTAACAGGAATACCCCAGAGAGATGTCCCTGTCCTCTGTATTCCCAGGATAATCATATATATACCATGTCCTCAGTCACTGCGTGTCTCCTACAGATGGGGCCAGTAACAGGAATACCCCAGAGAGATGTCCCCGTCCTCTGTATTCCCAGGATAATCACTTATATACAATGTCCTCAGTCACTGTGTGTCTCCTACAGATGGGCCAGTAACAGGAATACCCCAGAGAGATGTCCCCGTCCTCTGTATTCCCAGGATAATCACATATATATACAATGTCCTCAGTCACTGCGTGTCTCCTACAGATGGGCCCAGTAACAGAGATACCCCAGAGAGATGTCCCCGTCCTCTGTATTCCCAGGATAATCACATATATACAATGTACTCAGTCACTGCGTGTCTCCTACAGATGGGGCCAGTAACAGGAATACCCCAGAGAGATGTCCCCCTCCTCTGTATTCCCAGGATAATCACATATATACCATGTACTCAGTCACTGTGTGTCTCCTACAGATGGGCCAGTAACAGAGATACCCCAGAGAGATGTCATGTCCTCAGTATTCCCAGGATAATCACATATATACAATGTCCTCAGTCACTGCATGTCTCCTACAGATGGCGCCAGTAACAGGAATACCCCAGAGAGATGTCCCCCTCCTCTGTATTCCCAGGATAATCACATATATACCATGTACTCAGTCACTGTGTGTCTCCTACAGATGGGCCAGTAACAGAGATACCCCAGAGAGATGTCATGTCCTCAGTATTCCCAGGATAATCACATATATACCATGTCCTCAGTCACTGTGTGTCTCCTACAGATGGGGCCAGTAACAGGAATACCCCAGAGAGATTTCCCCGTCCTCTGTATTCCCAGGATAATCACATATATACAATGTACTCAGTCACTGCGTGTCTCCTACAGCTGGGCCAGTAACAGGAATACCCCAGAGAGATGTCCCCGTCCTCTGTATTCCCAGGATAATCACATATATACCATGTCCTCAGTCACTGCGTGTCTCCTACAGATGGGCCCAGTAACAGGAATACCCCAGAGAGATGTCCCCGTCCCCTGTATTCCCAGGATAATCACATATATACCATGTCCTCAGTCACTGTGTGTCTCCTACAGATGGGCCCAGTAACAGAGATACCCCAGAGAGATGTCCCCGTCCTCTGTATTCCCAGGATAATCACATATATACCATGTCCTCAGTCACTGTGTGTCTCCTACAGATGGGGCCAGTAACAGGAATACCCCAGAGAGATGTCCCCGTCCTCTGTATTCCCAGGATAATCACATATATACAATGTCCTCAGTCACTGCGTGTCTCCTACAGATGGGCCCAGTAACAGGAATACCCCAGAGAGATGTCCCCGTCCTCTGTATTCCCAGGATAATCACATATATACAATGTCCTCAGTCACTGCGTGTCTCCTACAGATGGGCCCAGTAACAGGAATACCCCAGAGAGATGTCCCCGTCCTCTGTATTCCCATGATAATCACATATATACAATGTCCTCAGTCACTGTGTGTCTCCTACAGATGGGCCCAGTAACAGGAATACCCCAGAGAGATGTCCCCGTCCTCTGTATTCCCAGGATAATCACATATATACCATGTCCTCAGTCACTGTGTGTCTCCTACAGATGGGCCCAGTAACAGAGATACCCCAGAGAGATGTCCCCGTCCTCTGTATTCCCAGGATAATCACATATATACCATGTCCTCAGTCACTGTGTGTCTCCTACAGATGGGCCCAGTAACAGGAATACCCCAGAGAGATGTCCCTGTCCTCTGTATTCCCAGAATAATCACATATATACAATGTACTCAGTCACTGTGTGTCTCCTACAGATGGGCCCAGTAACAGGAATACCCCAGAGAGATGTCCCCGTCCTCTGTATTCCCAGGATAATCACATATATACAATGTCCTCAGTCACTGCGTGTCTCCTACAGATGGTCCCAGTAACAGAGATACCCCAGAGAGATGTCCCCGTCCTCTGTATTCCCAGGATAATCACATATATACCATGTCCTCAGTCACTGTGTGTCTCCTACAGATGGGGCCAGTAACAGGAATACCCCAGAGAGATGTCCCCGTCCTCTGTATTCCCAGGATAATCACGTATATATACCATGTACTCAGTCACTGCGTGTCTCCTACAGATGGGCCCAGTAACAGGAATACCCCGGAGAGATGTCCCCGTCCTCTGTATTCCCAGGATAATCACATATATACCATGTCCTCAGTCACTGCGTGTCTCCTACAGATGGTGCCAGTAACAGGAATACCCCAGAGAGATGTCCCCGTCCTCTGTATTCCCAGGATAATCACATATATACCATGTCCTCAGTCACTGTGTGTCTCCTACAGATGGGGCCAGTAACAGGAATACCCCAGAGAGATGTCCCCGTCCTCTGTATTCCCAGGATAATCACATATATACCATGTCCTCAGTCACTGCGTGTCTCCTACAGATGGTGCCAGTAACAGGAATACCCCAGAGAGATGTCCCCGTCCTCTGTATTCCCAGGATAATCACATATATACAATGTCCTCAGTCACTGCGTGTCTCCTACAGATGGGCCCAGTAACAGGAATACCCCAGAGAGATGTCCCCGTCCTCTGTATTCCCATGATAATCACATATATACAATGTCCTCAGTCACTGTGTGTCTCCTACAGATGGGCCCAGTAACAGGAATACCCCAGAGAGATGTCCCCGTCCTCTGTATTCCCAGGATAATCACATATATACCATGTCCTCAGTCACTGTGTGTCTCCTACAGATGGGCCCAGTAACAGAGATACCCCAGAGAGATGTCCCCGTCCTCTGTATTCCCAGGATAATCACATATATACCATGTCCTCAGTCACTGTGTGTCTCCTACAGATGGGCCCAGTAACAGGAATACCCCAGAGAGATGTCCCCGTCCTCTGTATTCCCAGGATAATCACATATATACCATGTCCTCAGTCACTGCGTGTCTCCTACAGATGGTGCCAGTAACAGGAATACCCCAGAGAGATGTCCCCGTCCTCTGTATTCCCAGGATAATCACATATATACAATGTCCTCAGTCACTGTGTGTCTCCTACAGATGGGCCCAGTAACAGGAATACCCCAGAGAGATGTCCCCGTCCTCTGTATTCCCAGGATAATCACATATATACCATGTCCTCAGTCACTGCGTGTCTCCTACAGATGGTGCCAGTAACAGGAATACCCCAGAGAGATGTCCCCGTCCTCTGTATTCCCAGGATTGTACAGAGGAGAATCACAGGACCCCACAGGAGGATCAGGTAGGTGGGATTAAGGGTCTTCCCAATATACCACAGTGACTGTTAATATATGATTTGTACAGAAGCTGTGTGTGTTAATGTCTTGTGCTTGATTTAGGGTAAAGGCCTGATTGTAATTAAAATGGAAGATACAGAGGTAGAAGAAACTACATATTTAAGTGGTGATCAGCAGTGTAAGGAGGAGCAAATCCCTACAGATATCACCACAGGTGAGTATTTTAATCCCTATTATACATCATGTCACTGTGTGTTACCAGCCCAGAGATCTGACCAGTCTCCTCCCCACACTCTCTGGTGTATCTCATACATCAGGAGCCATCAGCCCCTATTATACTCCTGCTCTCCCCCTCACATCATGTCACTGTGTGTTACCAGCCCAGAGATCTGACCAGTCTCCTCCCCACACTCTCTGGTGTATCTCATACATCAGGAGCCATCAGCCCCTATTATACTCCTGCTCTCCCCCTCACATCATGTCACTGTGTGTTACCAGCCCAGAGATCTGACCAGTCTCCTCCCCGCACTCTCTGGTGTATCTCATACATCAGGTGCCATCAGCCCCTATTATACTCCTGCTCTCCCCCTCACATCATGTCACTGTGTGTTACCAGCCCAGAGATCTGACCAGTCTCCTCCCCGCACTCTCTGGTGTATCTCATACATCAGGTGCCATCAGCCCCTATTATACTCCTGCTCTCCCCCTCACATCATGTCACTGTGTGTTACCAGCCCAGAGATCTGACCAGTCTCCTCCCCACACTCTCTGGTGTATCTCATACATCAGGTGCCATCAGCCCCTATTATACTCCTGCTCTCCCCCTCACATCATGTCACTGTGTGTTACCAGCCCAGAGGTCTGACCAGTCTCCTCCCCGCACTCTCTGGTGTATCTCATACATCAGGAGCCATCAGCCCCTATTATACTCCTGCTCTCCCCCTCACATCATGTCACTGTGTGTTACCAGCCCAGAGATCTGACCAGTCTCCTCCCCGCACTCTCTGGTGTATCTCATACATCAGCAGCCATCAGCCCCTATTATACTCCTGCTCTCCCCCTGACATCATGTCACTGTGTGTTACCAGCCCAGAGATCTGACCAGTCTCCTCCCCGCACTCTCTGGTGTATCTCATACATCAGGTGACATCAGCCCCTATTATACTCCTGCTCTCCCCTCACATCATGTCACTGTGTGTTACCGGCCCAGAGATCTGACCAGTCTCCTCCCCGCACTCTCTGGTGTATCTCATACATCAGGAGCCATCAGTCCCTATTATACTCCTTCTCTCCCCCTCACATCATGTCACTGTGTGTTACCAGCCCAGAGATCTGACCAGTCTCCTCCCCGCACTCTCTGGTGTATCTCATACATCAGCAGCCATCAGCCCCTATTATACTCCTGCTCTCCTCCTCACATCATGTCACTGTGTGTTACCAGCCCAGAGATCTGACCAGTCTCCTCCCTACACTCTCTGGTGTATCTCATACATCAGGAGCGATCAGCTCCTATTATACTACTGCTCTCCCCCTCACATCATGTCACTGTGTGTTACCAGCCCAGAGATCTGACCAGTCTCCTCCCCGCACTCTCTGGTGTATCTCATACATCAGGTGCCATCAGCCCCTATTATACTCCTGCTCTCCCCCTCACATCATGTCACTGTGTGTTACCAGCCCAGAGATCTGACCAGTCTCCTTCCCGCACTCTCTGGTGTATCTCATACATCAGCAGCCATCAGCCCCTATTATACTTCTTCTCTCCCCCTCACATCATGTCACTGTCACCAGCCCAGAGATCTGACCAGTCTCCTCCCTTTACTCTCTGGTGTATCTCATACATCAGGAGCCATCAGCCCCTATTATACTCCTGCTCTCCCCTCACATCATGTCACTGTGTTTTACCAGCCCAGAGATCTGACCAGTCTCCTCCCCGCACTCTCTGGTGTATCTCATACATCAGGAGCCATCAGCCCCTATTATACTCCTGCTCTCCCCATCACATCATGTCACTGTGTGTTACCAGCCCAGAGATCTGACCAGTCTCCTCCTTGCACTCTCTGGTGTATCTCATACATCAGGAGCCATCAGCCCCTATTATACTTCTCCTCTCCCCCTCACATCATGTCACTGTGTGTTACCAGCCCAGGGATCTGACCAGTCTCCTCCCCACACTCTCTGGTGTATCTCATAAATCAGGAGCCATCAGCCCCTATTATACTCCTGCTCTCCCCTCACATCATGTCACTGTGTGTTACCAGCCCAGAGATCTGACCAGTCTCCTCCTTGCACTCTCTGGTGTATCTCATACATCAGGAGCCATCAGCCCCTATTATACTTCTCCTCTCCCCCTCACATCATGTCACTGTGTGTTACCAGCCCAGGGATCTGACCAGTCTCCTCCCCACACTCTCTGGTGTATCTCATACATCAGGAGCCATCAGCCCCTATTATACTCCTGCTCTCCCCCCTCACATCATGTCACCGTGTGTCACCAGCCCAGAGATCTGACCAGTCTCCTCCCCGCACTGTCTGGTGTATCTCATACATCAGCAGCCATCAGCCCCTATTATACTCCTGCTCTCCCCCTCACATCATGTCACTGTGTGTTACCAGCCCAGAGATCTGACCAGTCTCCTCCCCGCACTCTCTGGTGTATCTCATACATCAGGAGCCATCAGCCCCTATTATACTCCTGCTCTCCCCCTCACATCATGTCACTGTGTGTTACCAGCCCAGAGATCTGACCAGTCTCCTCCTCGCACTCTCTGGTGTATCTCATACATCAGGAGCCATCAGCCCCTATTATACTCCTGCTCTCCCCCTCACATCATGTCACTGTGTGTTACCAGCCCAGAGATCTGACCAGTCTCCTCGCCACACTCTCTGGTGTATCTCATACATCAGGAGCCATCAGCCCCTATTATACTCCTGCTCTCCCTCACATCATGTCACTGTGTGTTACCAGCCCAGAGATCTGACCAGTCTCCTCCCCGCACTCTCTGGTGTATCTCATACATCAGGAGCCATCAGCCCCTATTATACTCCTGCTCTCCCCCTCACATCATGTCACTGTGTGTTACCATCCCAGATATCTAACCAGTATCCTCCCCGCACTCTCTGGTGTATCTCATACATCAGGAGCCATCAGACCCTATTATACTCCTGCTCTCCCCCTCACATCATGTCACTGTGTGTTACCAGCCCAGAGATCTGACCAGTCTCCTCCCCGCACTCTCTGGTGTATCTCATACATCAGCAGCCATCAGCCCCTATTATACTCCTGGTCTCCCCCTCACATCATGTCACTGTGTGTTACCAGCCCAGAGATCTGACCAGTCTCCTCCCTGCACTCTCTGGTGTATCTCATACATCAGGAGCCATCAGCCCCTATTATACTCCTGCTCTCCCCCTCACATTATGTCACTGTGTGTTACCAGCCCAGAGATCTGACCAGTCTCCTCCCCGCACTCTCTGGTGTATCTCATACATCAGGAGCCATCAGCCCCTATTATACTCCTGCTTTCCCCCTCACATCATGTCACTGTGTGTTACCAGCCCAGAGATCTGACCAGTCTCCTCCCCGCACTCTCTGGTGTATCTCATACATCAGCAGCCATCAGCCCCTATTATACTCCTGGTCTCCCCCTCACATCATGTCACTGTGTGTTACCAGCCCAGAGATCTGACCAGTCTCCTCCCTGCACTCTCTGGTGTATCTCATACATCAGGAGCCATCAGCCCCTATTATACTCCTGCTCTCCCCCTCACATTATGTCACTGTGTGTTACCAGCCCAGAGATCTGACCAGTCTCCTCCCCGCACTCTCTGGTGTATCTCATACATCAGGAGCCATCAGCCCCTATTATACTCCTGCTTTCCCCCTCACATCATGTCACTGTGTGTTACCCACCCAGAGATCTGACCAGTCTCCTCCCTGCACTCTCTGGTGTATCTCATACATCAGGAGCCATCAGCCCCTATTATACTCCTGATCTCCCCCTCACATCATGTCACTGTGTGTTACCAGCCCAGAGATCTGACCAGTCTCCTCCCCACACTCTCTGGTGTATCTCATACATCAGGTGCTATCAGCCCCTATTATACTCCTGCTCTCCCCCTCACATCATGTCACTGTGTGTTACCAGCCCAGAGATCTGACCAGTCTCCTCCCCGCACTCTCTGGTGTATCTCATACATCAGGAGCCATCAGTCCCTATTATACTCCTGCTCTCCCCCTCACATCATGTCACTGTGTGTTACCAGCCCAGAGATCTAACCCGTCTCCTCCGCTTTAGTATATTTACCCAATCCTCGCCTGGATATTGTGTACCTTAATGCAGTTTTTCTTCTTTTTCAACAGATGAATACAACAGTCCTAACACTTCCGTTGAACATCTCCACTTAGTTCCAGATGATGAAATAGAAGATCATGATTTCACACAAAATTCTACTAAAGTGCTTTCCTGTTCAGATATGTCACTTGATCCTTCTAATTATGAGGAATGTGCCCCCAGATCTGATGATCTTGCATCTTTTACAAGTTTTACAGTGGAACAAATATTTCCCTCTTCTTTAGATCCCAATATTTGTACACAGAGCACAAAGGTTATTACCTATCAGCCAGACGAAGCTGGTGGTAGGAAATTTACATGTGCTAAATGTGGGAAATGTTTTACATGGAAATCACATTTTGTTATTCATCAGAGAAGTCACACAGGAGAGAAACCATTTCCGTGCTCTGAGTGTGGGAAATGTTTTACAAGGAAATCATATCTTGTTACGCATCAGAGGCTACACATCAGTGAGAAACCATTTTCCTGCTCTGAGTGCGGGAAATGTTTCACACAGATATCAAATCTTGTAACACATCAGAGAAGTCACACAGGGGAGAAGCCATTTCCATGCTCTGAGTGTGGGAAATGTTTTATACACAAATCGCATCTGGTTATACATCAAAGGTGTCACACCGGTGA
This sequence comes from Crinia signifera, assembly GCF_055691185.1. NCBI lineage: Eukaryota > Metazoa > Chordata > Amphibia > Anura > Myobatrachidae > Crinia > Crinia signifera. The sequence continues at coordinate 3,368,774 of NC_139222.1, read as the reverse complement.
GAAGCCATTTTCATGTTCCGAGTGTGGGAAAAGCTTTGCAAGCAAGTCGTACCTGGTAACACATCAGAAACTACATGTCGGTGAGAAACCATTTTCCTGCTCTGAATGTGGGAAATGTTTTCCACAGTTATCAAATCTTCTCAGACATCAGAAAAATCACACAGGTGAGAATCCATTTTCTTGTTCAGAGTGTGGGGAATGTTTCACACACAAATCACATCTTATTATACATCAGATAACACACAGGTGAGAGGCCACATCCATGCTCTTAGTGTAGGAAATGTTTTACATGTAATTCCACTCTTGTTACATATCATGCATGCTGACACAGTGACTCAGCAAACTGATGTCTGGAGCAAGATGGCTGCCCTTGGCAATGTCTTCCAGCTCCCGGGAACCACAAAGAGCAGTAACTAGGAATATTTGGACTGTGTTATCGAATACGTTCCTGTGGACAGTAGGAATTTTCCTTTAAGATCTGCCATGTTCTTAGTATTTGACTACCATTATAGTTTTTGGGATTAGGCTTAAGGAAATGTTGGGTAATTAAGCCTTTGGTTTGCATTAGGCCAGTGCTGTGGCACAGAGGGGCCGGGCTTGCATGCTGTATTTACTTAACACTTGAATTAAAGTCAACACGTTCTTCTCTACATCATCTCTTATGTGGACAATCATTTATGACACTTTGATGCAACCAACCGTATTCCACAAGTGATCAAGCACCCTCCAGGCCATATTGGGGGACCTTTGTTATGGTCTGGGGTTTTTAGCCAAGGCAGGACTGGCTGGGTTGATGAGGAGAAGTGAGAACTCGGGCATGATAAGACTTAGATCAATGTGGACCAATAGGTGAGGGTGACTCTGGACTACTAAACTAGGGGACTGGAAGCCACCAGCCGGCCCCTGGAACTAATGAGAGGACTGGAAGCCACCAGCTGGCCCCTGGAACTAATGAGAGGACTGGAATCCACCAGTCGGTCCCTGGAACCAATGAGAGGACTGGAATCCACCAGCCGGTCCCTGGAACAATGAGAGGACTGGAATCCACCAGCAGGCCCCTGGAACTAATGAGAGGACTGGAATCCACCAGTCGGTCCCTGGAACCAATGAGAGGACTGGAATCCACCAGCCGGTCCCTGGAACCAACGAGAGGACTGGATCCACTAGCCAGTCCCTGGAACCAATGAGTGGAATGGAATCCATCAGCCAGTCCTTGGAACCAATGAGAGGACTGGAATCCACCAGCCGGTCCCTGGAACCAATGAGAGGACTGGAATCCACCAGCCGCCCCCTGGAACCAATGAGAGGACTAATATCCACCAGCCGGTCCCTGGAACCAATGAGAGGACTGGAATCCACCAGCCGCCCCCTGGAACCAATGAGAGGACTGGAATCCACCAGCCGGTCCCTGGAACCAATGAGAGGACTAATATCCACCAGCTGGTCCCTGGAACAATGAGAGGACTGGAATCCACCAGCCAGCCCCTGGAACTAATGAGAGGACTGGAATCCACCAGTCGGTCCCTGGAACCAATGAGAGGACTGGAATCCACCAGCCGGTCCCTGGAACAATGAGAGGACTGGAATCCACCAGCAGGCCCCTGGAACTAATGAGAGGACTGGAATCCACCAGTCGGTCCCTGGAACCAATGAGAGGACTGGAATCCACCAGCCGGTCCCTGGAACCAACGAGAGGACTGGATCCACTAGCCAGTCCCTGGAACCAATGAGTGGAATGGAATCCATCAGCCAGTCCTTGGAACCAATGAGAGGACTGGAATCCACCAGCCGGTCCCTGGAACCAATGAGAGGACTGGAATCCACCAGCCGCCCCCTGGAACCAATGAGAGGACTAATATCCACCAGCCGGTCCCTGGAACCAATGAGAGGACTGGAATCCACCAGCCGCCCCCTGGAACCAATGAGAGGACTGGAATCCACCAGCCGGTCCCTGGAACCAATGAGAGGACTAATATCCACCAGCTGGTCCCTGGAACAATGAGAGGACTGGAATCCACCAGCCAGCCCCTGGAACTAATGAGAGGACTGGAATCCACCATTCGGTCCCTGGAACCAATGATTGTAACTCAGCTTCAGACCTGAACCCCAGAACTGTGAAGCTGAAGCCCTACGCCAGGAACTCCAGTTCCGTATCTTCCCGTGTAGCAGGGAGAGTTCCAACGCCACAAGGATAAACCTCTAGACAAGATAACTGCTGCCTCCTCACCCCTGCTGTACCCCTCCTCACCCCTGCTGTACCCCTCCTCACCCCTGCTGTACCCCTCCTCACCCTACCGTAACCCTCCTCACCCCTGCTGTACCCCTCCTCACCCCTGCTGTACCCCTCCTCACCCCTGCTGTACCCCTCCTCACCCTGCTGTACCCCTCCTCACCATGCTGTACCCCTCCTCACCATGCTGTACCCCTCACCCCTGCTGTACCCCTCCTCACCCTGCTGTACCCCTCCTCACCCCTGCTGTACCCCTCCTCACCCTGCCGTACCCCTCCTCACCCTACCGTACCCCTCCTCACCCTACCGTAACCCTCCTCACCCCTGCTGTACCCCTCCTCACCCTGCTGTACCCCTCCTCACCCTGCTGTACCCCTCCTCACCCTGCTGTACCCCTCCTCACCCTGCTGTACCCCTCCTCACCCTACCGTAACCCTCCTCACCCTGCTGTACCCCTCCTCACCCTGATGTACCCCTCACCCCTGCTGTACCCCTCCTCACCCTGCTGTACCCCTCCTCACCCTACCGTAACCCTCTGAATGCTGCTGTACCCCTCCTCACCCTGCCGTACCCCTCCTCACCCTACCGTACCCCTCCTCACCCTACCGTAACCCTCCTCACCCCTGCTGTACCCCTCCTCACCCTGCTGTACCCCTCCTCACCCTGCTGTACCCCTCCTCACCCTGCTGTACCCCTCCTCACCCTGCTGTACCCCTCCTCACCCTGCTGTACCCCTCCTCACCCTACCATAACCCTCCTCACCCTGCTGTACCCCTCCTCACCCTGATGTACCCCTCACCCCTGCTGTACCCCTCCTCACCCTGCTGTACCCCTCCTCACCCTACCGTAACCCTCTGAATGCTGCTGTACCCCTCCTCACCCTGCTGTACCCCTCCTCAAACCTGCTGTACCCCTCCTCACCCCTGCTGTACCCCTCCTCACCCTACCGTAACCCTCCTCACCCCTGCTGTACCCCTCCTCACCCCTGCTGTACCCCTCCTCACCCCTGCTGTACCCCTCCTCACCCTACCGTAACCCTCCTCACCCTACCGTAACCCTCTGAATGCTGCTGTTCCCCTCCCAGTTCTGCTATACTCCTCTCCCTGCCATACCTATCCTCACCCTGCTGTACCCCTCCTCACCCTACCATAACCCTCGGAATGCTGCCATACCCCCCCATCCCTGCCATACCCCCCTATCCCTGCCATACTCCTCCTCACCCTACTGTACTCCTCCTCACCTTGCTTTACCCCTCCTCGCCCTGCCGTACTCCTCACCTTGCTTTACCCGTCCTCGCCCTTCCGTACCCCTCCTCACCCTGCCGTAATCCTGTGAATGCTACTCTACCCCTCCCAGTGCTGCCACACCCCTCCTCGCCCTGCCGTACCCCTCCTCACCCTGCCGTACCCCTCCTCACCCTGCTTTACCCCTCCTCACCCTGCCGTAATCCTGTGAATGCTACTCTACCCCTCCCAGTGCTGCCACACCCCTCCTCGCCCTTCCGTACCCCTCCTCACCCTGCCGTAATCCTGTGAATGCTACTCTACCCCTCCCAGTGCTGCCACACCCCTCCTCGCCCTGCCGTACCCCTCCTCACCCTGCCGTACCCCTCCTCACCCTGCTTTACCCCTCCTCACCCTGCCGTAATCCTGTGAATGCTACTCTACCCCTCCCAGTGCTGCCACACCCCTCCTCGCCCTTCCGTACCCCTCCTCACCCTGCCGTAATCCTGTGAATGCTACTCTACCCCTCCCAGTGCTGCCACACCCCTCCTCGCCCTGCCGTACCCCTCCTCACCCTGCCGTACCCCTCCTCACCCTGCTTTACCCCTCCTCACCCTGCCGTAATCCTGTGAATGCTACTCTACCCCTCCCAGTGCTGCCACACCCCTCCTCGCCCTGCCGTACTCCTCGCCCTGCCGTAACCCTCCTCACCCTACCGTAACCCTCTGAATGCTGCTGTACCCCTCCTCACCCTGCTGTACACCTCCTCACCCTACCATAACCCTCCTCACCCTGCTGTACCCCTCCTCAAACCTGCTGTACCCCTCCTCACCCCTGCTGTACCCCTCCTCACCCTACCGTAACCCTCCTCACCCTACCGTAACCCTCTGAATGCTGCTGTTCCCCTCCCAGTTCTGCTATACTCCTCTCCCTGCCATACCTATCCTCACCCTGCTGTACCCCTCCTCACCCTACCATAACCCTCGGAATGCTGCCATACCCCCCCTATCCCTGCCATACCCCTCCTCACCTTGCCATACTCCTCCTCACCCTACTGTACTCCTCCTCACCTTGCTTTACCCGTCCTCACCCTTCCGTACCCCTCCTCACCCTGCCGTAATCCTGTGAATGCTACTCTACCCCTCCCAGTGCTGCCACACCCCTCCTCACCCTGCTTTACCCCTCCTCACCCTGCCGTAATCCTGTGAATGCTACTCTACCCCTCCCAGTGCTGCCACACCCCTCCTCGCCCTGCCGTACCCCTCCTCACCCTGCTTTACCCCTCCTCACCCTGCCGTAATCCTGTGAAAGCTGCTCTTCCCCTCCCAGTGCTGCCACACCCCTCCTCACCCTGCCGTACTCCTCCTCACTCTGCCGTATCCATCCTCAGCCTGCTGTACCCCTCTCAATGCTGCCGTACCCCTCCTCACCCTGCCACACCCCTCCTCGCCCTGCTGTACCCCTCCTCACCCTGCTGCACCACTCCATGCCCTGCCGCACCTCTCCTCGCCCTGCCACACCACTCCACGCCCTGCCGTACCCCTCCTTGCCCTGTTGTACCCCTCCGAACTCAGCCTCTGTTCCAGTCTCAGCGTTACAGGTCCCAGCAGCTTGGCCCAACTTCCCCCCACAGTGTAGCAAAAACGCGCGACATCCTATATAATATATACATTATAGCAAAGCAACTCTAAAGCCCCGTACACACGGGGAGATATATTGCTCAGTTTCTCCTTTTCATCAGCGAACAGAGATGGTCGCTGATGAAAGGGAACCTCTGCTGGGGTTGCCGCAGAGGTAATCAGCTGGTCGCAGGAGAATAGGGGCAGATTGGGGGACATACAGTGAAGGAGGGTCAGGCTTTGGGACATACAGTGAATGGGGGCAGAGTGGGGGGAATACAGTGAATGGGGGCAGAGTGGGGGGAATACAGTGAATGGGGGCAGAGTGGGGGGGCATACAGTGAATGGGGGCAGAGTGGGGGGCATACAGTGAATGGGGGCAGAGTGGGGGGCATACAGTGAATGGGGGCAGAGTGGGGGGCATACAGTGAATGGGGCAGAGTGAGGGACCATTCTGATGTGATTAATGATTCAAAGAATGTCAGGCTGAATGGTCGGCTTCCCACATTTACACTTCACCAAAACCTTGTCGCAAAAAGTTTGGACACCCCTGGTGTAAGGGGTATTACAGTGTGTGGTGTATAGTGTAACAAGCATTTAAGCATTATGTATTAATAGTCCTCACTTTGGGGAAGGCCCTTTCCCATTCCAACATGGATATGCCCCAGTGCGCACCCTGCCCCAGTGCACATCCAGCCCCAGCCCCAGTGCGCATCCAGCCCCGGCGCGCACCTAGCCCCAGTGTGCATCCAGCCCCAGTGCGCATCCAGCCCCAGCCCCAGTGTGCATCCAGCCCTGGCGCGCACCCAGCCCCAGTGCACATCCAGCCCCGGTGCGCACCCAGCCCCAGTGCGCACCCAGCCCCAGTGCGCATCCCGCCCCAGTGCGCACCCAGCCCCAGTGCGCACCCCGCCCCAGTGCGCACCCAGCCCCAGTGCGCACCCCGCCCCAGTGCGCACCCAGCCCCAGTGCGCATCCCGCCCCAGTGCGCATCCCGCCCCAGTGCGCACCCCGCCCCAGTGCGCACCCCGCCCCAGTGCGCACCCCGCCCCAGTGCGCACCCAGCCCCAGTGCGCACCCAGCCCCAGTGCGCATCCAGCCCCAGTGCGCACCCAGCCCCAGTGCGCATCCAGCCCCAGTGCACATCCCGCCTCAGAGCGCATCCATGTTGGAATGGGAAAGGGCCTTCCCCAAACTGCAGACTCAATGCTAATGAGTAATGAATTAATTAATGTGATTAAGGTTTATATATCCGAGTTAGAGAAGGAAGAGGAGGCAGCTGAGGAAGAACAAGCAAGCACGGGGGGCTGGAGGTAACTATGAAGGAGGTTTAATGGCTGATCACTGTCCTTGATAGGTGTCCATTTTGATTTGATTTAGAATTACTGTATTAGATAATCAATGTCATGTTTCTTGTGTTAGTCGGCATTTGCAGATACCCGTAATGAAGCGATGTTACAAGTAAAGTTGTCATACATTGTATAACAAGGTTGTGTTGGCGTGCAATCATTTCAGCGTTTCCGTTATATTTAAGGCTTATAAAGTAATGAAACCCGAGTATGTTTTATCAACAGAACCAGTGGGAGAGAAAGCTGCTCATCGGAAACAGTTCGTCTGTTAATTGTATCGGTCTATTCAATAAAACTCACACACAGATATAGTGAATAATAAATAGCAGGTTTTATTAGGTAATTAGCAGAGGACAATCAGTCTCATTATTCCCAATAGTGGAACATCGATGATCGTTTGGCTTCTCATACATGGACAAATCAAGTAAATACAACCACACAAAATTACCCTGTAGCATTACACAAAATAGTGTAATAGTACAAAATATATTAGTACATACAGCACAGTATTAAGTTTGAAAACATACACACACACACACACACATATAATGTTACATGAGATTTAATTTCTGTAATTTCCTAAAATCAGAGCATGAGAATAGCTAATTATATCTAACAAGATCTAATTCCTTAATAAAACATTTTCAACACTCAGAAAATGGAAATAGACTCTCATCTGTGGCATCTCCGATGTGTAACAAGATCTGATTTCCTAGTAAAACATTTCCCACACTCAGAACATGGAAATGGCTTCTCACCTGTGTGACTTCTCTGATGTCTAACAAGCTGTGATTTCTGCGTAAAGCTTTTCCCACATTCAGAACATGCAATTAGCTTTACACCCGTGTGATGTCTCTGATGCAAAACAAGAACCGATTTCCGTGTGAAACATTTCCCACACTCTGAGCAGGAGAAGGGTTTCTCGCTCGTGTGACAGCTCTGATGCGTTACAAGATTTGACATTTGTCGAAAACATTTCCCACATTCAGAACAGAAAAATGGCTTCTCGCCTGTGTGACTTCTCTGATGTATAACAAGATCTGATTTCTGTGTAAAACATTTCTCGCACTCAGGACACGGATATGGTTTCTCACCTATGTGACGTCTCTGATGTGTAACAAGGTGCGATTTCTGTGTAAAACATTTCCCACACTCAGAGCACGGAAATGGTTTCTCGCCTGTGTGACTTCTCTGATGTCTAACAAGATGTGATTTTCGAGGAAAACATTTCCCGCATTCGGGACATATAAGAGCTGTGATAGATGTCCTAGGAGAACAGTCCTCATCATAAGCAGGGTCAGGTGATGCATGTACACTGTAAGCTACTTCCTCTATAACTGGAGCCATGGTGGTTTCTCTCGGAGAATTTTGTCTGATGTCGTTATCTTCTAATTCACAACATGAAGATAAAATAAAATTTCCCGTTGAGACATTCCTGCTGTAACGTCCATGTGCTAGGAAGAAATAAACACGTGAATGATACCCAATACATACGGGTTGAAATTGCCCATAGATTTTATGCTCTCTCTAAAAAAATTCTGTGTGTTTCACAGTTTGATCACCCAAGTCCTGTGAGTTTGGTGATTAACAATATAACTTATAATATCTACAGGTTCCGGTATTGGCCGTGACTTTCAGGATACAACAAATATTTAGACAAGAATTATTATAGCGTTTGAATAAGCTTAACGTGACCCTTGGACATTTCACATTGCTTTTAGGAATAGCCGGCAAGTGACAGAGAGATCTCTGTGTCTGCGGGTAACGTAACTCGGTGGAGTCGGAGACACTCCTTCAATAGGCTGCGCCTAGATGGGCGCTGTGTACTCACGGACCGAGTTGCCAGCTGCTCGTTATACTGTAGCAGCGGGGAAGGGGTGTCGGTATTCAGCCGTGTTGTCCCTCTCTCACGCCGACTGTGAGTCTGTGAGCACTCGGGACCGGAAGTGACGCGCGTTTCGCTCTTGGAGCTTGTTCACACTGGGAATGGTGTGTACTGGAATAATCTGAGAAACCAGAGGGGAGATCATACAACCCTCTGTTGGACAAATTTTTGATTATTATTATTATATCAATTAATAAAGAGTGCCCCGGAAAAGACATAATCAGTACAGGCCAATGGAGGAAAAACTGCTATATAACCCCTTTGTACGGTTCAGCTCACTCCCAAAGCGCCGCTCATAGGATGACAGACAATAGATCGGCACTAGATGCTCTGTATAGACAATCAACAAAAGGTCAAGAAGCAAAAAATATCACGTTGACCTTGTTTTGTGTTGACCATCTCCATGTCGACCTTGTAAGTTGACATTTTGTCTCTGTCTACATTGTGCATGTCAAATGTTTGATGTTGAACTATTAACGGATGACCTAGAGACGGTCAATCCTTTATACTTAACCTCCTGAGGCATCTGTTTGATGGACATTTTGCAATGGCCTATAATTCCGATGACTTGGAAAAAAGGCAACGTCGCACCAACTGCTCTACCTGCAGCCTCACCAATCGTTCTAGAGCAGGCATGTCCAAACTGCGGCCCTCCAGCTGTTGTGAAACTACACATCCCAGTATGCCTTGCAATCATTTAAGCATTCCTAATAGCAAAACTGTGGCAAGGCATGATGGGACTTGTAGTTTCACAACATCTGGAGGGCCATAGTTTGGACATTCCTGTTCTAGAGCATCTCAATTGGCGCCAGTACAATTGCCATGCCATACAGTGACGCCATAAGTCAAGACACTATCTACTATACAATGATACAAGGTTTAAAAGTGTTTCTTTACTCAAACAGGCCAGCCTTAACAGTTCCAGGATGAAAAGGCTCCACTTTGGAATTGAATGACTATCTGAAATAGTTTGAGATCTCAATCCTCCAGAATTCGAAGGATTCCAACTCTCCGATGGTTGGGCCATCTAAGAATACGATGTTGTTGTTGTTGTTTTTTTAAAACTTAAGGACAAAACAGTGAGAGACAAATTAAATAAAAATGTAAAAATTCTGTTAGATGAAATGGAACCTCTGATGCGTTTAGTCTGAAAACCAAATTCCTCAGGGAACAAAAATTCCACCAGGAGTCCTCACTGTGTACTTGGTACTGAGCTGTGTTCCAGACATAGAAATCATTCTAAGTGTTTGCAAGAAAATTACTGTTTTCCTATTTTCAATTAACCTTCAACGGTACCAAACTCATATACGAATATCCATATTTTCTTACAACTACATTACAACCATAAATTGGTGTTTAATTTACTACACTTTCAGCGCCTCCTTGTCTTGTCACTATGTAGAGTTCTGGGCTCCTGATGCTGGCCAAGCTGGCCAGGCCATAGTTTGGGGTGACGATTAGTGTGATGGTGGTCACACTGAACTCATGTTCTTTGTTATAACTAAAGATGTTATATCGCTACTCTGTTTGCTGACACTTGCCTGTGTAGTATTTATTGAAGCCAAGATAAATCAAACTTACTGCTTTATCTATATCTTCTGGCAATGGTTCTTCCAAGTTGGCACAATTTACATGAATTGATTGTTTTATGATGGCATTTAAATCCACCGATTTCCCTCACAATCTATCCTCAGATGGAAAAAGTATGAAGAATGTGACTATCATGTTATATCTTCCTTATTACTCACCTGTGCTGATATCTGTAGGGATTTCCTCCTCCTTACACTGCTGATCACACCTCACATACGTCTCTTCTTCCTCTATAACTTCTACCTTTATATCAGTCACATACGTCTCTTCTTCTCCCTCTGTATCTTCTGCCTTCATATCAGTCACATACGTCTCTTCTTCTCCCTCTGTATCTTCTGCCTTCATATCAGTCACATACGTCTCTTCTCCTCCCTCTGTATCTTCTGCCTTCATATCAGTCACATATGTCTCTTCTTCTCCCTCTGTATCTTCTGCCTTCATATCAGTCACATACGTCTCTTCTTCTCCCTCTGTATCTTCTGCCTTCATATCAGTCACATACGTGTCTTCTTCTCCCTCTGTATCTTCTGCCTTCATATCAGTCACATACGTCTCTTCTTCTCCCTCTGTATCTTCTGCCTTCATATCAGTCACATACGTCTCTTCTTCTCCCTCTGTATCTTCTGCCTTCATATCAGTCACATACGTCTTTTCTTCTCCCTCTGTATCTTCTGCCTTCATATCAGTCACATACGTCTCTTCTTCTCCCTCTGTATCTTCTGCCTTCATATCAGTCACATACGTCTCTTCTTCTCCCTCTGTATCTTCTGCCTTCATATCAGTCACATACGTCTCTTCTTCTCCCTCTGTATCTTCTACCTTCATATCAGTCACATACGTCTCTTCTTCCTCTATAACTTCTACCTTTATATCAGTCACATACGTCTCTTCTTCTCCCTCTGTATCTTCTGCCTTCATATCAGTCACATACGTCTCTTCTTCCTCTATAACTTCTACCTTTATATCAGTCACATACGTGTCTTCTTCTCCCTCTGTATCTTCTGCCTTCATATCAGTCACATAAGTCTCTTCTTCTCCCTCTGTACCTTCTGCCTTCATGTCAGTCACATACGTCTCTTCTCCTCCCTCTGTATCTTCTGCCTTCATATCAGTCACATACGTCTCTTCTCCTCCCTCTGTATCTTCTGTCTTCATACTGGGCCCATCTGTAGGAGACACACAGTGACTGAGGACATGGTATATATGTGATTATCCTGGGAATACAGTGGACCGGGACATCTCTCTGGGGTATTCCTGTTACTGGGCCCATCTGTAGGAGACACACAGTGACTGAGTATATTGTATATATGTAATTATCCTGGGAATACAGAGGACGGGGTCATCTCTCTGGGGTATTCCTGTTACTGGGCCCATCTGTAGGAGACACACAGTGACTGAGTACATTGTATATATGTGATTATCCTGGGAATACAGAGGACGGGGACATCTCTCTGGGGTATTCCTGTTACTGGGCCCATCTGTAGGAGACACGCAGTGACTGAGGACATTGTATATATGTGATTATCCTGGGAATACAGAGGACAGGGACATCTCTCTGGGGTATTCCTGTTACTGGGCCCATCTGTAGGAGACACGCAGTGACTGAGGACATGGTATATATGTGATTATCCTGGGAATACAGAGGACGGGACATCTCTCTGGGGTATTCCTGTTACTGGGCCCATCTGTAGGAGACACACAGTGACTGAGGACATTGTATATATGTGATTATCCTGGGAATACAGAGGACGGGGATATCTCTCTGGGGTATTCCTGTTACTGGCCCCATCTGTAGGAGACACACAGTGACTGAGTACATTGTATATATGTGATTATCCTGGGAATACAGAGGACGGGGACATCTCTCTGGGGTACTCCTGTTACTGGGCCCATCTGTAGGAGACACACAGTGACTGAGGACATTGTATATATGTGATTATCCTGGGAATACAGAGGACGGGGACATCTCTCTGGGGTATTCCTGGTACTGGCCCATCTGTAGGAGACACGCAGTGACTGAGGACATTGTATATATGTGATTATCCTGGGAATACAGAGGACGGGGACATCTCTCTGGGGTATTCCTGTTACTGGGCCCATCTGTAGGAGACACACAGTGACTGAGGACATTGTATATATGTGATTATCCTGGGAATACAGAGGACGGGGACATCTCTCTGGGGTATTCCTGTTACTGGGCCCATCTGTAGGAGACACACAGTGACTGAGGACATGGTATATATGTGATTATCCTGGGAATACAGAGGACGGGGACATCTCTCTGGGGTATTCCTGTTACTGGGCCCATCTGTAGGAGACACGCAGTGACTGAGTACATGGTATATATGTGATTATCCTGGGAATACAGAGGACGGGGACATCTCTCTGGGGTATCTCTGTTACTGGGCCCATCTGTAGGAGACACACAGTGACTGAGGACATTGTATATATGTGATTATCCTGGGAATACAGAGGACGGGGACATCTCTCTGGGGTATTCCTGTTACTGGGCCCATCTGTAGGAGACACACAGTGACTGAGGACATTGTATATATGTGATTATCCTGGGAATACAGAGGACGGGGACATCTCTCTGGTGTATTCCTGTTACTGGGCCCATCTGTAGGAGACACGCAGTGACTGAGTACATTGTATATATGTGATTATCCTGGGAATATAGAGGACGGGGACATCTCTCTGGGGTATTCCTGTTACTGGGCCCATCTGTAGGAGACACGCAGTGACTGAGGACATTGTATATATGTGATTATCAGATGCTGGGTGTATATAGGGGACCCCCATACCTGCTCTCCCCTGTACAATAAATGTCTCCTCTTACCCAGTAATGTGAGGGGCCGGTGATTCTCCATCATCACGTCCTTGTACAGAGCCCTGTGTTCCTCTATATACTCCGCCTCCTATGTAAAAACACAGAATGTGAGTTAGATGCAGACACAGTAATGGGGCCCTTGGTCCTATGCAGTCTCCCACATAATGTAGGGTATGTATCCCCCCCTTTATACAATAATAATACACTGAATGAGAAAATAACTACATATTAATCAGATAATACAGAGATCTTGGTTGCATATATCTGCAGATATAGGGCTAAGCCCACAGGCCGGACGTCAAGGCCTCTCTGTCACTGGGGGTCCCTAATACTGGGTATGGGTCTGGGGTGTGGGCCCCCAACATGCCGACACAGGCTGAGTACTCCAGGGCAGCACACAAATGAAAATTAGTAAGGGTTAATAAGAATCACATAAGTGCTATGTAGGGAAGTGAAGGTGGAATTAAAATACAAAATATATACAATGTGATAGGAAAAATAAGAGTTAATAAAGTGTTAGGGTGTGCTGACCTGGAGCAGACCAGCCTTACCAACACAGGAGGCACCACATTCCCAAACCCATCCCATAAGCAATAACATATATGTCTGGGCTTAATAGCCCAGTGTAAGGCCACATGATAATGGCGTATAACATCTGAGAGCCAGCTATTAAGCCCAGACATATATGTTATTGCTTATGAGATGGGTTTGGGAATGTGGTGCCTCCTGTGTTGGTAGGGCTGGTCTGCTCCAGGTCAGCACACCCTAACACTTTATTAACTCTTATTTTTCCTATCACATTGTATATATTTTGTATTTTAATTCCACCTTCACTTCCCTACATAGCACTTATGTGCTTCTTATTAACCCTTACTAATTTTCATTTGTGTGCTGCCCTGGAGTACTCAGCCTGTGTCGGCATGTTGGGGGCCCACACCCCAGACCCATACCCAGTATTAGGGACCCCCAGTGACAGAGAGGCCTTGACGTCCGGCCTGGGGGCTTAGCCCTATATCTGCAGATATATGCAACCAAGATCTCTGTATTATCTGATTAATATGTAGTTATTTTCTCATTCAGTGTGCAATTGGGATACAAAATGTTTTTTCCTAACCAGAATTACCCCTCCCTTTTGGCACCTGAATGACACACCTCTGATTGAGCAGCTTACCAACAAAAGTGTTGTACAATAATAATACCACATATCAGCATGTGCCGGGACCTGTGTTATTCCATCTCATATGTCACTGTACTGTCCCACCTCACCATGTATAATAATACTAACAGGACACCACAGTCTTCTCCCCCTGTATAATAATAACAGGACACCACAGGCTGCTCCCCCAGCATAATAATAACAATAACAGGACACCACAGGCTGCTCCCCCTGTATAAAATTAACAGGACACCACAGACTGCTCCCCCTGTATAATAATAACAGGACACTAAAGGCTGCTCCCCCTGTATAATAACAGGACACTAAAGGCTGCTCCCCCTGTATAATAACAGAACACTAAAGGCTGCTCCCCTGTATAATAACATGACACTAAAGGCTGCTCCCCCTGTATAATAATAACAGTACACAACAGGCTGCTCCCCCTGTATAATAATAATAATAACAGGACACCACAGGCTGCTACCCCTGTATAATAATAACAACAACAGGACAAAACAGGCTTATCCCCCTGTATAATAATAACAGGACACCACAGACTGCTCCCCCTGTATAATAATAACAGGACACTAAAGGCTGCTCCCCCTGTATAATAACCATACACTAAAGGCTGCTCCCCCTGTATAAAAAAAACAGTACATTAAAGGCTGCTCCCCCTGTATAATAATAACAACAGTACACTACAGGCTGCTCCCCGTTTAATAACAGGACACTAAAGGCTGCTCCCCCTGTATAATAACAGTACACTAAAGGCTGCTCCCCCTGTATAATAATAACAGTACACCACAGGCTGCTCCCCCTGTATTATAACCGGACACCACAGGCTGCTCCCCCTGTATAATAATAATAACAGGACACCACAGGCTGCTTTCCCTGTATAATAACAACAACAACAGGACACTACAGGCTGCTCCTCCTGTATAAAAATAAAAACAACAACAGGACACCACAGGCTCCTCCCCCTGTATAATAGTAATAACAGGACACCGCAGGCTGCTCCCCCTGTATAATAATAATAATAACAACAACAACAACAACAACAACAGGACACTACAGGCTGCTCCTCCTGTATAAAATAATAATAACAACAACAACAGGACACCACAGGCTCCTCCCCCTGTATAATAGTAATAACAGGACACCGCAGGCTGCTCCCCCTGTATAATAATAACAACAACAGGACACTACAGGCTGCTCCTCCTGTATAAAAATAATAATAACAACAACAACAACAGGACACCACAGGCTCCTCCCCCTGTATCATAGTAATAACAGGACACCGCAGGCTCCTCCCCCTAAATAATAATAACAGGACACCACAGGCTGCACCCCCTGTATAATAATAACAGGACACCACAGGCTGCTCCCCCTGTATAATAATAACCGGACACCACAGGCTCCTCCCAATGTTTAACAACAACAACAACAACAGGACACCACAGGCTGCTCCCCTGTATAATAATAACAGGACACTACACAGGCTGCTCCCCCTGTATAATAATAACAGGACACCACAGGCTGCTCCCCCTGTATAATAATAACAGGACACCACAGGCTTATCCCCCTGTATAATAATAACAACAGGACACTACACAGGCTGCTCCCCCTGTATAATAATAACAGGACACCACAGGCTGCTCCCCCTGTATAATAATAACAGGACACCACAGGCTGCTCCCCCTGTATAATAACAGGACACAACAGGCTGCTCCCCCTGTATAATAATAACAGGACACCACAGGTTTCTCCCCCTGTATAATAATAAAAGGACACCACAGGCTGCTCCCCCTGTATAATAACAGGACACAACAGGCTGCTCCCCCTGTATAATAATAACAGGACACCACAGGTTTCTCCCCCTGTATAATAATAAAAGGACACCACAGGCTGCTCCCCCTGTATAATAATAACAGGACACCACAGGCTGCTCCCCCTGTATAATAACAGGACACCACAGGCTGCACCTCCTGTATAATAATAACAACTGGACACCACAGGCTGCTCCCCCTGTATAATAATAACTGGACACCACAGGCTGCTCCCCCTGTATAATAATAACTGGACACCATAGGCTGCTCCCCCTGTATAATAATAACTGGACACCACAGGCTGCTCCCCCTGTATAATAATAAAAGGACACCACAGGCTGCTCCCCCCGTATAATAATAACAGGACACCACAGGATGCTCCCCCCGTATAATAATAACAGGACACCACAGGCTGCTCCCACTGTATAATATTAACTGGACACCACAGGCTGCTCCCTCTGTATAACAATAACTGGACACCACAGGCTTCTCCCCCTGTATAATAATAACTGGACACCACAGGCTGCTCCCTCTGTATAATAATAATAATAACTGGACACCACAGGCTGCTCCCCCTGTATAATAATAATAACAACTGGACACCACAGGCTGCTTCCCCTGTATAATAATAACTGGACACCACAGGCTGCTCCCCCTGTATACTAATAAAAGGACACCACAGGCTGCTCCCCCTGTATAATAATAAAAGGACACCACAGGCTGCTCCCCCTGTATAATAATAACAGGACACCACAGGCTGCTCCCCCCGTATAATAATAACAGGACACCACAGGCTGCTCCCCCTGTATAATAATAACTGGACACCACAGGCTGCTCCCTCTGTATAATAATAACTGGACACCACAGGCTGCTCCCCCTGTATAATAATAATAACAACAACAACTGGACACCACAGGCTGCTCCCACTGTATAAAAATAATAACAGGACACCACAGGCTGCTCCCCCTGTATAATTGTAATAATACAAGGACCCCACAGGCTCTGTATTATATCAATAAAACACCACAGGCTGCTCTCTCTGTATATTAAGAACAATAGGACACCACAGGCTGCTCCCTCTGTATAATAATAACAGGACACTACAGGCTGCTCCCCCTGTATAATAATAATAATAATAATAATAACAACAACTGGACACCACAGGCTGCTCCCCCTGTATAATAATAAAAGGACACCACAGGCTGCTCCCCCTGTATAATAATAAAAGGACACCACAGGCTGCTCCCCCTGTATAATAATAACAGGACACCACAGGCTGCTCCCCCCGTATAATAATAACAGGACACCACAGGCTGCTCCCTCTGTATAATAATAACTGGGCACCACAGGCTGCTCCCCCTGTATAATAATAATAATAACAACTAGACACCACAGGCTGCTCCCACTGTATAAAAATAATAACAGGACACCACAGGCTGCTCCCCCTGTATAATTATAATAATACAAGGACCCCACAGGCTCTGTATAATATCAATAAAACACCACAGGCTGCTCTCTCTGTATATTAAGAACAATGGGCCTTATTCTGGTCGGTGCGGCCGGATCCGATTATGCGGCCAGGACCGTGCGTGCGAAACCCCGCCTTCCATACGGATCGCCAACTCCGTCCGTACGCGGTAAGAAGCTGGCCGAACGGACCGCACGTGTATTTTACACGGAATACGCCTCCTCCATCTCAGGGAACCTCCCCCATCATTCGATGGCCGCAGACCATCGAAGGCAGGACCGAGTGCTCCACCAGCTCCCGCAACCTCAGACCACACGGACATTTCTCCGTGCAAAAGCAGGGATCTGGGCGGGCAGCTGACATCCGGCGATGTCATATGTCCGCCCCCTACACGTGCGTCACGGCCGCATTACCATACGTACGCCCAGCGATTGCATGGGAACGCCCATGAAACGCGGGGCGTACGCATATGGTAATAAGCCCAAATAGCCCTTCACGCCCCTCTCCACCCCCTGTTCGGAGTGTTCACATTTCATGCGGGATTTGGCCGTACGCCCCGCTCGCACATGCGCAGACACAAAACATCGGCGGGCCGAACGCACGCGGATATAAGGGCCGGATAACCAGAATAAGGGCCAATAGGACACCACAGGCTGCTCCCCTATAATAATAACAGGACTCTACAGGCTGCTCCCCCTGTATAATTATAATAATACAAGGACCCCACAGGCTCTGTATAATATCAATAAAACACCACAGGCCGCTCTCTCTGTATATTAAGAACAATAGGACACCACAGGCTGCTCCCCCTGTATAATAACAGGACACTACAGGCTGCTCCCCAGTATAATAATAACAGGACACCACAGGCTGCTCCCTCTGTATATTAAGAACAATAGGACACCACAGACTGCTCCCCCTGTATAATAATAACAGGACACTACAGGCTGCGCCCCAGTATAATAATAACAGGACACCACAGGCTGCTCCCTCTGTATATTAAGAACAATAGGACACCACAGACTGCTCCCCCTGTATAATAATACTAATTGCACATTACCTGACCGTAGATGTCTGTAATGACTACGGCAAAATGGCGACTGAATGCTCTGTGGCCCCGCCCCCTCTATATCCCGTCAGGACACGGGGGATTGCCGCTGTGTTCCCTAGTGATGGAGCTATACGGACGGTTACTGGGTACAGGACGTCTTCCTCTGTTGTGCCACATGATTGGTTAATGTGTGAGCCAATCACAGGGAGGGGCGGGCAACATGAAATTAGGGCGGAACAGTAATTTGCAGCGGCAGCAATTGAGTGGCGTGTATGGGGCGTGGTTTATTGGACGAGTCAGGAGGAGGGAGCGGCCATTGTGGTGTCTGGCAGCATTTATAATTATTGTTATACAGTGCAGGGGAGCAGCCTGTGGTGCAGCATTATCATCATACAGGTAGTGCAGGCTGTAGTGTTATATAGGGGGAGCAACCTGTGGTGCAGCATTATCATCATACAGGTAGTGCAGGCTGTAGTGTTATATATAATACAGGGGGAGCAGCCTGTGGTGCAGCATTATCATCATACAGGTAGTGCAGGCTGTAGTGTAATATATCATACAGGGGGAGCAGCATTATCATCATCCAGATAGTGCAGGCTGTAGTGTTATTTATAATACAGTGGTCGCAGCCTGTGGTGCAGCATTATCATACAGGTAGTGCAGGCTGTTGTGTTATATATAATACAGGGGGAGCAGCCTGTGGTGCTGCATTATCATCATACAGGTTGCGCAGTCTGTATTGTTATATATAATACAGGGGGAGCAGCCTGTGGTGCTGCATTATCATCATACAGCAGGGTTGCCGACTTTAAGAATCTCCTCTCCGGGAGAAGCCCGGAGAGGAGAGTTTCAGCAGCCGCTCAGGGGGCGGGGCTTACAAGTGACATCACTAAGCCCCGCCCCCATGCTGTTACAGCAGCAAATTCATGGATCTCCGTGGAGGGGGCGGGGCTAAAATGACGCGATTTTGTCGTTTTAGCTCCGCCCCCTCCTCTGAGACCCGAGGATTGCGGCATTTTAATGCCGCGATCCGGGGGTCAGCGGGGGTCCCCCCTGAATCCGGGAGGGTTGCCCACCCTTCCGGGGGCCGGGAGGGGGTACCCGATTTTCGGGAGACTCCCGGAAATTCCGGGAGGGTCGGCAACCCTGTAGGTAGCGTAGGCTGTAGTGTTATATATAATAAAAGGGGAGCAGCATGTGGTGCAGCATTTCCATCATACAGGTAGTGCAGGCTGTAGTGTTTTATATAATACAGGGGAGGAGCCTGTGGTGCAGCATTATCATCATACAGGTGGTGCAGGCTGTAGTGTTATATATAATACAGGGGGAGCAGCCTGAGGTACAGCATTATTATCATACAGGTAGCGCAGGCTGTAGTGTTATATATAATACAGGGGGAGCAGTCTGTGGTGCTGCATAATCATCATACAGGAAGGGTAGGCTGTATTGTTATATATAATACAGGGGGAGCAGCATGTGGTGCAGCATTATCATCATACAGGTAGCATAGGCTGTATTGTTATAGATAATACAGGGGGAGCAGCATGTGGTGCTGCATTATCATCATACAGGTTGCGCAGGCTGTTTTGTTATATATAATACAGGGGGAGCAGCCTGTGGTGCTGCATAATCATCATACAGGAAGGGTAGGCTGTATTGTTATATATAATACAGGGGGAGCAGCATGTGGTGCAGCATTATCATCATACAGGTAGTGTAGGCTGTATTGTTATAGATAATACAGGGGGAGCAGCCTGTGGTGCAGCATTTCCATCATACACCTAGAACAATCCCTTTTCCTGCAATTAGCCGAGTTCCCAGCTGTGGCTGTGCAGGTCTGAAATCCTGGACTGGAGCTGAATTTGGAATCCCACCCATCTATCCCCCAAACACACCTCAGAGACCCGTTCCTGGCTTTGCAGTGACCCAGGTTCTGTTACCTGACTGCAAATCGCTCTCACTGATGCTGGACGGCTCCTTAACCCTTTACAGGGCAGCTGTGACCATGGGAACCATCACTCCCTGTTTCACCACATAATGGGGGTATCGAATAACTTTTGTCATTTTTCCAAATGACTCTCCCAGTCGGTACTGTAAACATAGAAGCACTAGATACTGGTCCATCAGGAGTAGAGAAAGCCGTTTTCTCTTTTGCGGTTTTACTGAAGGGTATCTGCTAGCACCCAGGTCTAGCGTTGTGAGACTTCTGCCACCAGCCAGGTTTTCGACTCTGCGGAGCGGGTAGGCAGCAAACCTAGAAACGTCATTGCAGAATCTGAATGTCCCATTGTGTTTGGGCACTAAGACTATGGGACTAGACCAGTCACTTGATTCCTCAATTATACCTAACTTTAACATTTCTTGTACTTCAGCCTTTACCACCATTCTCCGAACCTCCGGGATGTGGTTACGGCTTTTGTTTTACTACTACCCCTTCAGGAGTGGTAATTTCATGTTCTATTAAGGAGGTCCATCCAGGAATGACTGAGAAGACATCTTGGTTCCTTCAAACTAGGGCTTCAGCCTCCCTCCTCTGAGTAGATGTCAAGGTCTCGGCTAATGGGACCTCCGAACTCCCAGGTGAACTGGCAAGGAGAGTTGGTGTAGGTTCTTCCTTCAGCAGATTCACATGATAGATCTGCTCAGCGTGGCTTCTTTCTGGTTGTCTAACCTTATAGCATATGGGGCCTGCAGCCTCCACTACCTTATAAGGACCTCTCCTGTGAGCCAAACAGCTTACTCTCCTGAGTGGGAACGAGGACTAGGACACTGGCCCCTGGACGGAATTCTTGAACTTCTGTCGTGGCATCATAGGCCCGCTTTTGTCTGGCTTGGGCTTTTACTAGATTTTCATGGACATTTGGGCCAATTTGGTGAAGTCGCCAGTAAAGTTTATTTACAAACTTCACGGAGCTGGATTCCTCTGACTGTTGTTGTTCCCAGCCCTCTTTCAATATGTCCGGAATTCCTTGGGATTCTCTCCCATAAAGCAGCTCAAAAGGGCTGAAGCCAGTTGATGACCTTGGGATCTCCCGAATGGCAAACATCAGGTATGGAAATACGTCATCCTATTCCCATTTGTTGTCCAAGACAGCCCTTCGGATCATCATTTTGAGAGTCCTATTAAAGCGCTCTACCAGTTAATCCATCTGTGGATGATAGATGGAGGTGTGGAGCCGAAAAAAAAACTTTGCACATAAAAGGGGTCCCTTGATCCGTTAGGATCTCTTTAGGAAATCCCAGAAGGGTAAACCGCAACAACAGCTCTTTAGCAATAGTTACAGGTGAAGGACTTCCTATAAGAACAGTAGCTTCAGTTAGGGGGGGGGGGGGGGGGCGGCGACTGTTCAGACAGCAAATCCTTAAAGCCTGGGAAATTGCGGCCCAAAATTAATGAGTAAGGAAGTGTCGGGCCTACGGCTGCTATCACTTCATGCCAGCTGTCCCTTAAGCCAATTCTAATGTGAACTGTTGGGACCCACTCAGAGGAACCATGGACACACAGTACCTCTACAAAACCTTGTACTTTCTCAGTTACCCTTGGCAACACAGCCTTAGACACAAGTGTCAGCTCACTGCCTGTGCCTACTAACCACTTTGGTGGTATTTTTCCGGGCTCAGCCGCATTGCCGCAGCGAGCTGTTACGGAAAAGTACTGGACATAAAATGATATGTAGGTGCATGCCTGTGGTGCCTCCAGCGGTGCACCACTGGCGCACCACCTTGTAGTAGCAACCCATCTGCCTGCGCCCACCCCCCGATCACCCCCCCCTTCCGCCATCACCTGTACATTTCACCCTGGGAACTCCCCGCCGCCACCGGGCACACCACGCCGCCATCATCGCAGATCGTTCCTCAGCTCCTCTGTTCACTTCTGTTCGGGTGCCCGACATCCCCCCAAACGACACAAACTTTCCCAAATGGCCTCTCGGGCCGCTGCTGCTTCAGGTTCTCACTGCAGCAGCACTACCTTCAGAAAGAAGTGTCTGCAGCTTCAGTGCTGGGTTTTCCTGGGGCAGGACAAACCTGCTCTGGTTGGTTTGTCCTGCCCCAGGAAAACCCACCACTCAAGGGGTGAAGGCAGGAAATTTACGACCCCCTAACATAACTGTTTCCCAGAATAGGCAAGGCCGCATAGTCATAGGTACCATGGTACAGAATACCGGGTCAACAGGTTCCAAGCTGGCAGGGCCACCATCCATTTAGCTCTTTTAGGACCAGTTTGCCTCACATATCCCTCTGCATGGCCCAGGCCTTTAAGAGGAGGCCCACGCCAGCGAGGTGCTAGTTCTAAGTTTACCGTTTGCCTCACCATGAGAGTCATGAGAACACATTTATGCTGAAAGGTATACTCAGCCCTCAACACTATCGCTTTTTACTTTTTTTATGCTTTTCCATTCGTCATGTCCAGCTCACCACCAGTTTCTTCTTCTTCGGTTTTGTTTCTTCTTAAATGTATTCTTTTACAAATGTCTAAAATGAATTGGTCTATTGTGAAATATGGTCTATGTTTTATTATTGTAAACTAAAACAATTTGTAGATTTTATTACTGTTCCCCTGATGAAGTCTTTCTAGACGAAACGCGTTGGTACGTTTCCATATTGCTGTATTACCTGTGACAACTCATTGAAGGATCAAATAAACTTTTCTTTTGGAAGAACTGCTATACATATATAAATTTAGTGTGCATACCTGGAAACATATAATAAATAAATATATATACGAGACAGATGTATTTTTTCCTGATAAGGTGGCTAAAAACATCATCTTTCTTACCAGGTAAATAGATGACCTGCTCATGATTTGGACTGGTCAAGGAGCAGGAGGTTGTGGGTCTTATAAAGGATATTAATGCCCT
Organism: Crinia signifera; assembly: GCF_055691185.1. Lineage (NCBI taxonomy): Eukaryota > Metazoa > Chordata > Amphibia > Anura > Myobatrachidae > Crinia > Crinia signifera. Next base: position 3,345,688 of record NC_139222.1, on the reverse strand, counting down.
AGATTCAACAATAAAATTCACTTATGACATCAGTCCCAAAACGATACATTTTTTGGATGTACAAATTACATTAGTTGATGGTGTAATTATAACAGGGCTCTTTAAGAAACCCACAGATCTTAATGCACCCTTACACTGTTCTAGCCAGCATCCCATCTCTACAAAAAGGGTCTACCATTCTCCCAATTTTTAAGAGTACACCTCATTTGTGTTAAATCCTAATAAATCCTAAAACCGATGGCCGATAAGTAAGTTTCCCAGTGTACTTAATGTGTCCGTAAACTTATAACCTTTATACCTAACTACGGGGGAACCAATGCGTAGTGCCACGTAGTGATCAGCGTATCTCACACTACACCGATACCCGTATGGCGGGATCCTTATCAGTACTAAGTGCCTTCACACTATTACCCTTTATTCCTGACTACGGGGGAACCAATGCGTAGCGCCATGTAGGGAACCTTATCAGCGTATCTCAAACTACACCGATACCCGTATGGCGGCATCCTTATCAGTACTAAGTGCCTTCACACTATTACCCTTTATTCCTGACTACGGGGGAACCAATGCGTAGTGCCATGTAGTGATCAGCGTATCTCACACCACACCGATACCCGTATGGCGGGATCCTTATCAGTACTAAGTGCCTTCACACTATTACCCTTTATTCCTGACTACGGGGGAACCAATGCGTAGTGCCACGTAGTGATCAGCGTATCTCACACTACACCGATATCCGTATGGCGGGATCCTTATCAGTACTAAGTGCCTTCACACTATTACCCTTTATTCCTGACTACAGGAGAACCAATGCGTAGTGCCACGTAGTGATCAGCGTATCTCACACTACACCGATACCCGTATGGCGGCATCCTTATCAGTACTAAGTGCCTTCACACTATTACCCTTTATTCCTGACTACGGGGGAACCAATGCGTAGTGCCACGTAGTGATCAGCGTATCTCACACTACACCGATACCCGTATGGCGGGATCCTTCGCAGTACTAAGTGCCTTCACACTATTACCCTTTATTCCTGACTACAGGGGAACGAATGTGTAGCGCCATGTAGTGATCAGCGTATCTCACACTACACCGATACCCGTATGGCGGGATCCTTATCAGTACTAAGTGCCTTCACACTATTACCCTTTATTCCTGACTACAGGGGAACCAATGCGTAGCACCATGTAGTGATCAGCGTATCTCACACTACACCGATACCCGTATGGCGGGATCCTTATCAGTACTAAGTGCCTTCACACTATTACCCTTTATTCCTGACTACGGGGGAACCAATGCGTAGTGCCACGTAGTGATCAGCGTATCTCACACCACACCGATACCCGTATGGCGGGATCCTTATCAGTACTAAGTGCCTTCACACTATTACCCTTTATTCCTGACTACGGGGGAACCAATGCGTAGTGCCACGTAGTGATCAGCGTATCTCACACTACACCGATACCCGTATGGCGGGATCCTTATCAGTACTAAGTGCCTTCACACTATTACCCTTTATTCCTGACTACGGGGGAACCAATGCGTAGCACCACGTAGTGATCAGCGTATCTCACACTACACCGATATCCGTATGGCGGGATCCTTATCAGTACTAAGTGCCTTCACACTATTACCCTTTATACCTAACTACGGGGGAACCAATGCGTAGCGCCATGTAGGGAACCTTATCAGCGTATCTCACACTACACCGATACCCGTATGGCGGGATCCTTATCAGTACTAAGTGCCTTCACACTATTACCCTTTAGGTACTTGTGAGTTATCCGGGCTCCCGATTTTGGGTACTTGCGATTTGCATGCGATATCGCATGCGATATCGCATGCGATATCGCATGCGATATCGCATGCGATTTGCATAAGATTTGCTATTCATTTCATTACCCCACTATCCCCAAAGTGTGTCTATCAACGTGAACCCGAAGCGTGGCGAGCGCAGCGAGCCCGCGAGGGGCGGCGGTACGCGTCCTCCGACCTTTTCATGCCCTACTATCCACTAGGGCGTGGAGTGAGAATAGAATAGTGTGGCGAGCGCAGCGAGCCACCGAGCCCGAAGCGTGGCGAGCGCAGCGAGCCCCGCGAGGGGACGCGGACACCTTCACAGGTATCCGCGTGCCCTTGCGGGCTTCACAGGTGTCCGCGTCCCCTCGCGGGGCTCGCTGCGCTCGCCACGATTCGGGCTCGGTGGCTCGCTGCGCTCGCCACACTATTCTATTCTCACTCCACACCCTAGTGGATAGTAGGGCATGAAAAGGTCGGAGGACGCGTACCGCCGCCCCTCGCGGGCTCGCTGCGCTTGCCACGCTTCGGGTTCACGTTGATAGACACACTTTGGGGATAGTGGGGTAATGAAATGAATAGCAAATCTTATGCAAATCGCATGCTAAATCGCATGCAAATCGCATGCGATATCGCATGCGATATCGCATGCGATCTAGTACCAAAATCGGACGCCCAGATAACTCACAAGTACCACCCTTTATTCCTGACTACGGGGGAACCAATGCGTAGCGCCACGTAGTGATCAGCGTATCTCACACTACACCGATACCCGTATGGCGGGATCCTTATCAGTACTAAGTGCCTTCACACTATTACCCTTTATTCCTGACTACAGGGGAACCAGTGCGTAGCGCCACGTAGTGGTCAGCGTATCTCACACTACACCGATACCCGTATGGCGGGATCCTTATCAGTACTAAGTGCCTTCACACTATTACCCTTTATTCCTGACTACGAGGAACCAATGCGTAGCGCCACGTAGTGATCAGCGTATCTCACACTACACCGATACCCGTATGGCGGGATCCTTATCAGTACTAAGTGCCTTCACACTATTACCCTTTATTCCTGACTACGGGGGAACCAATGCGTAGTGCCACGTAGTGATCAGCGTATCTCACACTACACCGATACCCTTATGGCGGGATCCTTATCACTACTAAGTGCCTTCACACTATTACCCTTTATTCCTGACTACGGGGAACCAATGCGTAGCGCCATGAAGGGAACCTTATCAGCGTATCTCACACTACACCGATACCCGTATGGCGGGATCCTTATCAGTACTAAGTGCCTTCACACTATTGCCCTTTATTCCTGACTACGGGGGAACCAATGCGTAGCACCACGTAGTGATCAGCGTATCTCACACTACACCGATACCCGTATGGCGGGATCCTTATCAGTACTAAGTGCCTTCACACTATTACCCTTTATTCCTGACTACGGGGGAACCAATGCGTAGCGCCACGTAGTGATCAGCGTATCTCACACTACACCGATACCCGTATGGCGGGATCCTTATCAGTACTAAGTGCCTTCACACTATTACCCTTTATTCCTGACTACGGGGAACCAATGCGTAGCGCCACGTAGTGATCAGTGTATCTCACACTACACCGATACCCGTATGGCGGGATCCTTATCAGTACTAGGTGCCTTCACACTATTACCCTTTATTCCTGACTACGGGGAACCAATGCGTAGCGCCACGTAGTGATCAGTGTATCTCACACTACACCGATACCCGTATGGTGGGATCCTTATCAGTACTAAGTGCCTTCACACTATTACCCTATATACCTAACTACGGGGGAACCAATGCGTAGCGCCATGTAGGGAACCTTATCAGCGTATCTCACACTACACCGATACCCGTATGGCGGGATCCTTATCAGTACTAAGTGCCTTCACACTATTACCCTTTATTCCTGACTACGGGGGAACCAATGCGTAGCACCACGTAGTGATCAGCGTATCTCACACTACACCGATACCCGTATGGCAGTATCCTTATCAGTACTAAGTGCCTTCACACTATTACCCTTTATTCCTGACTACGGGGGAACCAATGCGTAGTGCCATGTAGTGATCAGCGTATCTCACACTACACCGATACCCTTATGGCGGGATCCTTATCAGTACTAAGTGCCTTCACACTATTACCCTTTATTCCTGACTACGAGGGAACCAATGCGTAGTGCCACGTAGTGATCAGCGTATCTCACACTAGACCGATACCCGTATGGCAGGATCCTTATCAGTACTAAGTGCCTTCACACTATTACCCTTTATTCCTGACTACGGGGGAACCAATGCGTAGCGCCATGTAGGGAACCTTATCAGCGTATCTCACACTACACCGATACCCGTATGGCGGGATCCTTATCAGTACTAAGTGCCTTCACACTATTACCCTTTATTCCTGACTACGAGGGAACCAATGCGTAGTGCCACGTAGTGATCAGCGTATCTCACACTAGACCGATACCCGTATGGCAGGATCCTTATCAGTACTAAGTGCCTTCACACTATTACCCTTTATTCCTGACTACGGGGGAACCAATGCGTAGTGCCACGTAGTGATCAGCGTATCTCACACTACACCGATACCCGTATGGCGGGATCCTTATCAGTACTAAGTGCCTTCACACTATTACCCTTTATTCCTGACTACGGGGAACCAATGCGTAGCGCCATGTAGTGATAAGCGTATCTCACACTACACCGATACCCGTATGGCGGGATCCTTATCAGTACTAAGTGCCTTCACACTATTACCCTTTATTCCTGAATACGGGGGAACCAATGCGTAGCGCCATGTAGGGAACCTTATCAGCGTATCTCACACTACACCGATACCCTTATGGCGGGATCCTTATCAGTACTAAGTGCCTTCACACTATTACCCTTTATTCCTGACTACGGGGGAACCAATGCGTAGCACCACGTAGTGATCAGCGTATCTCACACTACACCGATACCCGTATGGCGGGATCCTTATCAGTACTAAGTGCCTTCACACTATTACCCTTTATTCCTGACTACGGGGGAACCAATGCGTAGTGCCATGTAGGGAACCTTATCAGCGTATCTCACACTACACCGATACCCGTATGGCGGGATCCTTATCAGTACTAAGTGCCTTCACACTATTACCCTTTATTCCTGACTACGGGGGAACCAATGCGTAGCACCACGTAGTGATCAGCGTATCTCACACTACACCGATACCCGTATGGCGGGATCCTTATCAGTACTAAGTGCCTTCACACTATTACCCTTTATTCCTGACTACGGGGGAACCAATGCGTAGCACCACGTAGTGATCAGCGTATCTCACACTACACCGATACCCGTATGGCGGGATCCTTATCAGTACTAAGTGCCTTCACACTATTACCCTTTATTCCTGACTACGGGGGAACCAATGCGTAGTGCCATGTAGGGAACCTTATCAGCGTATCTCACACTACACCGATACCCGTATGGCGGGATCCTTATCAGTACTAAGTGCCTTCACACTATTACCCTTTATTCCTGACTATGGGGGAACCAATGCGTAGCGCCACGTAGTGATCAGCGTATCTCACACTACACCGATACCCGTATGGCGGGATCCTTATCAGTACTAAGTGCCTTCACACTATTACCCTTTATTCCTGACTACGGGGGAACCAATGCGTAGTGCCATGTAGTGATCAGCGTATCTCACACTACACCGATACCCGTATGGCGGGATCCTTATCAGTACTAAGTGCCTTCACACTATTATCCTTTATTCCTGACTACGGGGGAACCAATGCGTAGCGTCATGTAGTTATCAGCGTATCTCACACTACACCGATACCCGTATGGCGGGATCCTTATCAGTACTAAGTGCCTTCACACTATTACCCTTTATTCCTGACTACGGGGGAACCAATGCGTAGCGCCATGTAGGGAACCTTATCAGCGTATCTCACACTACACCGATACCCGTATGGCGGGATCCTTATCAGTACTAAGTGCCTTCACACTATTACCCTTTATTCCTGACTACGAGGGAACCAATGCGTAGTGCCACGTAGTGATCAGCGTATCTCACACTAGACCGATACCCGTATGGCAGGATCCTTATCAGTACTAAGTGCCTTCACACTATTACCCTTTATTCCTGACTACGGGGGAACCAATGCGTAGTGCCATGTAGTGATCAGCGTATCTCACACCACACCGATACCCGTATGGCGGGATCCTTATCAGTACTAAGTGCCTTCACACTATTACCCTTTATTCCTGACTATGGGGGAACCAATGTGTAGTGCCACGTAGTGATCAGCGTATCTCACACTACACCGATACCCGTATGGCGGGATCCTTATCAGTACTAAGTGCCTTCACACTATTACCCTTTATTCCTGACTACGGGGGAACCAATGCGTAGCGCCATGTAGGGAACCTTATCAGCGTATCTCACACTACACCGATACCCGTATGGCGGGATCCTTATCAGTACTAAGTGCCTTCACACTATTACCCTTTATTCCTGACTACGGGGGAACCAATGCGTAGCGCCATGTAGTGATCAGCGTATCTCACACTACACCGATACCCGTATGGCGGGATCCTTATCAGTACTAAGTGCCTTCACACTATTACCCTTTATTCCTGACTACGGGGGAACCAATGCGTAGCGCCATGTAGTGATCAGCGTATCTCACACTACACCGATACCCTTATGACGGGATCCTTATCAGTACTAAGTGCCTTCACACTATTACCCTTTATTCCTGACTACGGGGGAACCAATGCGTAGTGCCATGTAGTGATCAGCGTATCTCACACCACACCGATACCCGTATGGCGGGATCCTTATCAGTACTAAGTGCCTTCACACTATTACCCTTTATTCCTGACTACGGGGGAACCAATGCGTAGTGCCACGTAGTGATCAGCGTATCTCACACTACACCGATACCCGTATGGCGGGATCCTTATCAGTACTAAGTGCCTTCACACTATTACCCTTTATTCCTGACTACGGGGGAACCAATGCGTAGTGCCACGTAGTGATCAGCGTATCTCACACTACACCGATACCCGTATGGCGGGATCCTTATCAGTACTAAGTACTTATACACACTCTCAATGTACCAGGTATTATTCCTGTAAACCCTTCTGCTTATTGCGAATGAATTACACGAGACTTGGTATAAATTCGGGGTAAGGGTACAAAGTCCTTCACCGTATGTACTTAGTCCCTAATGGACAAAGGGATAACTAATATAAAACAACAATACCATATACAAATCTCTACACAATACTTAACAATAACTAATGAAAAAGGGGAAAAATAGAAGTAATCACAATCAGCCACAGTACAAATACAACAATACAGAAGCAGAGTTACCATCTCTCAACTCGCGGGCGCCACTCGGACCGAGTATCTGTATTCAGTCCTGAGCACAGTCCAAATAGACCGTCCCTAGTCCGTGTGCAGCAATATAAAGGGCCCAGACAATATGGTACAGTACAGTTCTTCATTGGCCAAGAGGTCAGGTTTCGCTTCTCCTGATTGGTACAGTAAGGACGCACAGCTGGGTCTCTGTTCAAGGCTGTGTCATCATATGTCCAGGGGTCCCTGCTGTGCGTCCGGTTTCAGCTGGATCTTTCAGTCAGCCCTTCCTCATGGCAATGTATAACTAATTATATATTATTGTCCATAACTTCTGACTGGTAAATTCTGCGCTTTCAGATAAGCACCAAGAAAATGCGAGTGAGACTGATCACATAGATACTACAATTGTCCAGGGGAGGCCGTGTATTACCGTTAGTACTATGTGTAGCGATATTAAGCCAAATATTAGACTTGTTAGCTCGCAATGATGTCTCAAGGCTACATAGCATAGTTTTATTGCACTTGTTTAATCCAGCATTTGATAAGCTGGTCGTAATTATCCTGTCCGCAGGAAACCCGGCTGAAGTGGAGAGCAAGCTGCTGCGTTGCTAAGCAACGGTCACATCACAAGTGGGGCAGAGCTGGAACTGGCGAAAGCGCGGCTCACAGACGCCGGTGACACACTGCAGACACACACATCTATGGGTCTGTATGTTGACATAGGTCGACATGAACCCTGTGCTTCAGGCACGGTGCCTCGCTGCGATTGGCACACTATTATATTCCCCCTCCACTGGGATGGTAAAGTATGTACAAGTCGGTATTTTGATCGTCGGGATTTTGATTGTAGGTAAATTGACCGCATCCCCAAGGATCTTGGCATTTGTGGATCTGGTGGCAGCTCTTAAGCACAAGCATTCGAGATTATCTTATAGCTCTGCTGGCTACAGACTGGACCTATAACTCCACTTCGTCCAGCAATGACCTCTATAACTCCACATCGTTCAGCAATGACCTCTATAACTCCACTTCGTCCAGCAATGATCTCTATAACTCCACTTTCCAGCAATGACCTCTATAACTCCACATCGTCCAGCAATGACCTCTATAGCTCCACTTCGTCCAGCAATGACCTCTATAACTCCACTTTCCAGCAATGACCTCTATAACTCCACATCGTCCAGCAATGACCTCTATAGCTCCACTTCGTCCAGCAATGATCTCTATAACTCCACATCGTCCAGCAATGATCTCTATAACTCCACTTCGTCCAGCAATGACCTCTATAACTCCACTTCGTCCAGCAATGACCTCTATAACTCCACTTCGTCCAGCAATGATCTCTATAACTCTACTTCTCCTAGCAATGACCTCTATAACTCCACTTCGTCCAGCAATGACCTCTATAACTCCACATCGTCCAGCAATGACCTCTATAACTCCACATCGTCCAGCAATGACCTCTATAACTCCACATCATCCAGCAATGACCTCTATAACTCCACTTCGTCCAGCAATGATCTCTATAACTCCACATCGTCCAGCAATGATCTCTATAACTCCACTTCGTCCAGCAATGACCTCTATAACTCCACTTCGTCCAGCAATGACCTCTATAACTCCACTTCGTCCAGCAATGACCTCTATAACTCCACTTCGTCCAGCAATGACCTCTATAACTCCACATCGTCCAGCAATGACCTCTATAACTCCACATCATCCAGCAATGACCTCTATAACTCCACTTCGTCCAGCAATGACCTCTATAACTCCACATCGTCCAGCAATGATCTCTATAACTCCACTTCGTCCAGCAATGACCTCTATAACTCCACTTCGTCCAGCAATGACCTCTATAACTCCACTTCGTCCAGCAATGACCTCTATAACTCCACTTCGTCCAGCAATGACCTCTATAACTCCACTTCGTCCAGCAATGACCTCTATAACTCCACTTCGTCCAGCAATGATCTCTATAACTCTACTTCTCCCAGCAATGACCTCTATAACTCCACTTCGTCCAGCAATGACCTCTATAACTCCACATCGTCCAGCAATGACCTCTATAACTCCACATCGTCCAGCAATGACCTCTATAACTCCACATCATCCAGCAATGACCTCTATAACTCCACTTCGTCCAGCAATGATCTCTATAACTCCACATCGTCCAGCAATGATCTCTATAACTCCACTTCGTCCAGCAATGACCTCTATAACTCCACTTCGTCCAGCAATGACCTCTATAACTCCACTTCGTCCAGCAATGACCTCTATAACTCCACATCGTCCAGCAATGACCTCTCAGGTATTCTTCAGTAGCTTTTGGTTCTATATTTAACAATTCAGCAGTAGCTAGGACCAAGAGGGAGGGCTGGAGCAGGGGAACGCCCAGGGTTATATGGGCGTTCCCCTGGGAGAGCAGGTGGGTCGTGCCTGCCGGGGGGCGGGCAGCTGAGGTTGATTTCTGAAGTGGAGAGAAATCATTTGATGGTCGGAAAACATTGAATGATTTCTCTCCGCTTCGGCTTCATAGGAGGGGATACCCTCGCATGGTACCGAGAGGATTTGGCGGGGGCATTGGTCTGGTGTGTCAGCGCTTGGTAAGCAGATTATTATTCTGCTTACCGAACCAATAAAAATTAGGCCCCATATTCCATATATTTGAGAAGTATGTGCTGCCATTGTTTTCTATCGGCTTGGACTATATGCCTTAAGTGTGTAGGTCAGTGGCTGCCGACCTTAATTGGGGATGTGAACTACTCAAATGAAACTTCTTGAAAAACATCATCTGGTAATCTCTCAAGTTGTCCACATTTCTGTCTGGCCAACTTCCAGCCCCGTCCCCCCCATGCCGATCTTATCACTACGTGCATCATGGAGACTCTCCTGCAGATCCCCTCTCCATCCTGCAGTGACTCCCATCTACCTTCCAGCTTACCTGCACTGTGCTGCTGTTTTCCACCCGTGGCTCTTAGTGGTGGGTCCCCGCTGCAGTTTCTTGTCTGCTCTGGGACAGACGCTGGATCCCTCAGCAGCTTCCCACCTTGTGATGGCTCCAGGAGGCAGGTCCTGATAGAGGCACTCTGTCAGAGGTCACTTCTCCCTAGTTGACTCCGTAGTACGGTGTCTAGGTGGGCTATGCAAATTACAATAGGTAGCTATGGGTTGAAGACCACTAATATAGGTGGAACCCTTCGCAGCGTCTTCTTATCCATTACTGACTACACAGTGGATGCGTTCACATTTCTTCTATTTCATGAGTAAATAAATGCTATTAATGTAACTACACTCAAATTGGTAAATACAGTGACATCTATATAAATGTATTGAATCTTCTCCATTAACTATTCCTCCTCTATACTGAAGAACCAATCTTTTATCCCTCTCCAACCATTCCTTATAATTCCTTCACCAATCACTCTCTCTATACTCACTAGACCCTCAAGACTCTTCTCTCCACCAACCAGACCATCACCCTTCCACTTATCTTCTCATCAGATCCTCACCTTTCAACCTACATTAATTATATCCTCAAGCTTCCTCATCTCTGCTCTCCAGAACCTCATGCTTCCACCTACACCAAACCTCCTCCACACTACTCATCAGATCCTCGTCCTTCCATCTACACCAATCATACACTCAAGCTTCTACCTCTGAGCTCACCAGTCCCTAACCCTTCCATCTGCACAAATTAGCTCCTCAAGCTTCCTCCTTCCTGGCCCCATGACCCTCACACTAATCAGACCCTCAAACTTCCTCATCTCTTTATAACAGACCCTCAAATTCCACCTACACCAATCAAACCATTAAGCTTTCGCCTTTCTGCTCTCCAGACCCTCACCTACACCAATCAGACCCCCACCTTTCCACCTACACCAAACCTCCTCCACACCCTCATCCTTCTATCTACACCAATCATACCCTCAAGCTTCTTCCTCTGTGCTCACCAGTCCTTAACCCTTCCACCTGCACAAATTAGCTCCTCAAGCTTCCTCCTCTCTGATCACCAGACTTTCAGCCTCCCACCTACACCAATAATACCCTCACCCTACACCAATCATACCCTCACCCTACCACCTACACCAATCATTAAGCTCTCTCCTTTCTTCTCTCCAGACCCTCACCTTTCCAATTACACCATTCATACCTCACCTTAGCACCTACACCGACCATACTGAAGCATCCACCTTTTTTCCAGCTCCTTACCCTTCCTGATAACTAGCTGCAGGTTGGCATTGGAGCTTCTTAGATTAGCACCACCAACTGAAAGCACAATTACCTAACTGTGCCAGGCTAGGGCATAAGCCACCTTTCCAGAATAGTACATTCCAGGATTTTATATGTACTTTTCCATAATAAAATCTGCACTTGAACATGATAAATGAGTATTTTTATTGGGTGGAATGAAATGCATAAAATATGGAAGAACAAGACACCAAGGCCAACAAAAGAGACAACTTAACATGAAATGAAGGTGAAATGTACTGAAGTTATTATGGGGAGATGTGGGCATTAGAGTTGTCTCCTCTCTTGAATTCTTTATGCTTTTTGTAGTACAGTGACCACCAGATAATAACGACTAAGTAGGCATGTGCCAGGGTGTATTGGGACGATGGCGTGTAGATCAACAGTAATGAAATTTACAAGACACAAGAGTAAGTTCAACAGGAATTAAATAATAATAACTATCAATAATAAGAATCTTTATTTAAAAGCCCCACTTTCCAGCAAGAATATGTACAATTAAGGCTATACAAGACTTTTTATCATGCTAGTTTTGTTCATTTGTTTTAATATTACTGTATCTGTCATGTCCATTAGCTTAGGGAAATGGTTTCCCACCTCGGTGAATTCTCTTATGTCTCGAAAGACGTGATCTGTCTGAAAAACATTTCCCGCACTCAGAACATGAATATGGTTTCTCGCCTGTGTGAGTTATCTTATGTGCATCAAGATTTGGTTTGCTTGTAAAACATTTCCCACATTCAGAACATGGAAATGGTTTCTCACCTGTGTGACTTCTCAGATGGTGAATAAGATGTTCTTGACGCAAAAAACATTTCCCACACTCAGAACATGAAAATGGTTTTTCAGTGGCGTGACAATGCTGATGTCTAATAAGATGTGATTTTACAGTATAACATTTACCACACTCTGAACACATAAATGGCTTCAGACCTGTGTGAGTTCTCTGATGTATAACAAGTACTGCTTTCTGGGTAAAACATTTCCCACACTCAGAGCATGGAAATGGCTTCTCCCCTGTGTGACTTCTCTGATGTGTAACAATAGCTGCTTTCCGAGTAAAACACTTCCCACAATCCGAGCATGAAAATAGCTTGTCACCTGTGTGACTTCTCTGATGTCTAACAAAATGTAATTTTTTTGCAAAACATTTCCCACACTCAGAACATGAAAATGGTTTCTCTCCTGTGTGAGTTCTCTGATGTTCTACAAGAGCTGTTTTCTGTATAAAACATTTCTCACACTCAGAACATGAAAACTTTCCCTCAACTGTGTGACTTCTCTGATGTTTTACGAGAGTTCTTTTCTTTGTAAAACATTTCCCACACTCGGGACATAGAAATGGTTTCTCATCTGTGTGAGTTCTCTGATGTCTATCAAGATGTGATTTCCGTGAATAACATTTCCCACACTCAGGACATAGAAATGGTTTCTCACCAGTGTGACATCTTGAATGGGTAACAAGATAAGAATGGTATATAAAACATTTCCCACATTCAGAGCATCGAAATGGTCTTTCATCTGTGTGCCTTTTCTGATGGCAAATAAGGCTGTGTTCTTTTTTAAAACATTTCCCACACTCAGAGCATTCATATCTTTTCTCAGTTGCGTGATTTCTCTGATGAATAAGAAGACCTGATTTACGTGTATAACCTTTCCCACACTCACAACATGCAAATAATTTCTCACCTGAGTGGTTTGTTTCATGCATAACAAGATATGCTTTCCTTGTAAAACATTTCCCACACTCAGAACATTGAAATGGCTTCTCGCCTGTGTGAATTCCCTGATGTCTTACAAGAAGTGATTTCCTTGTAAAACATTTCCCACACTCAGAGCACAAATGTTTTTTAGCAACTGTGTGAGCTGCGCTGTGTGCGGCAATATCAGAGGTATCCGAACAAATGTCATTATCATTATCGTTAAATGCAGCAGATGATCTAGTGGAACTGTAAATGACAGGATGTAAACTTTGGGGGCGAGAGTTCTTTCCTGGAGGACTTTGTGTGATGTTATCTTTATAGTCAAAATCTGGCGTAAAAATGAGACTTCCCTCCGAGCTATCCCTGTAGTTGTGTCTACCTGCTGGAATGGAAATAAACATTAATTCACACTGAGTAACAGATGGTAACGCTCCATCAAGGTTGCGATTTCAAGATGGCCTGCAATGTGATCTGCTACGTCATGCAACGCCCTCGCCCCCCCCAGAGAGGCCCAACCACACCCTTCATTTTCCTGGCCGCTCCCAGAAAATTGCTTAGCGAGCCAACGAACATTGCCCCGGTCCGCACAACCCCACCGCAGGGTAGTGTACGGGGCCGGCGGGTGACGTCCTGTGACATCAGCCGCGCCCCCCCCTGTGCCATGGAGACTATGCAAGTCACCCGTGGTTTGAAAGTGCCGGCTATCGGCTTTTGGGTGGAAGGTGGCAGCGATTCTGGCACTGCGCAGTCTGTGAACTGTCTACTGCCGTGGTGAAGGTGTGTCTCGACACCATTGCGAATAACGCGCCATTGAGGTGAGAGCTGAACGTCAACAACGAAGGTTCATCAGGGTCAACTGTAACGCTGCAGTGGAGCAGCTCTAGTAGTAGTAGTTCGTTTATTTATAAGGCGCCACAAAGCGTCCGCAGCGCCGTACATAGCAAACAAAAAAACAAATGACAAGGTAACGTACAGGGTGTGTTGATAAAATACAGCATAAATAGGGGTATAGCTGGTAGAACTAAAATCAGCATCAGTTCAGAAGTAGGTGTCAAAATTGTCGAGGAGACCGAAGATGAAGTAGAGGAAGGGAAGAACAGGACAGGAGCACAGGTGAGGTAATGAGGTAGGGTGAGTACGTGAGGCAGGAGGGCCCTGCTCATAAGAGTTAACATACTAAAAATAGGTGGGTGGACGAAAAACAATAGGATAAGTAGGAACGGAGGCAGGATAGGAGGAGCGAAAGAGGTTAGGAGGAGGAGGGATAGGCTAGTCGGAAGTGGGTTTTGAGGGAGCACTTGAAGGAGGTAAGGGAATCAGAAAGCCTGATGGGTGGTGGGAGGTTGTTCCAGTGCAGGGGGCAGCGCGAGAGAAGTCTTGGACACGGGAGTGGGAGGAGGTGATTAGGTGAGAGGTCAGTCGGCGGTCAGCGATGGAGCGAAGAGGACGGGAGGGAGTGTGGATAGAGATCAGTGAAGAGAGGTAAGGAGCGGTGGAGGAGGAGAGAGCCTTGTAGGTGGTGGTGAGGAGTTTGAAGAGAACCCGGAAAGGAATGGGGAGCCAGTGAAGAGATAGACAGAGGGGGGAGGCGGAGGTAGAGCGGCGGGAGAGGAAGATGAGCCTAGCAGCAGCGTTAAGAATGGTTTGGAGAGGGGCGAGGTGGGTGAGAGGTAGCCCAGAGAGAAGGATGTTGCAGTAGTCAAGGCGGGAGATGACAAGAGAGTGAATGAGAATTTTGGTCGCGTCAGTGGAGAGGAATGGTCTGATGTGTGAGATGTTGCGTAGGTGAAAGCGGCAAGACTGTGAGAGAGCACGAATGTGGGGGGGTGAAAGAGAGGGAGGAGTCAATGATGACACCGAGGCAGCGCGTTTGGTCGGTGGACGTGATCTCGGTTTCACCAATGCTGATGGAGATAGTGGGAGAAGAGGGGATGTTCGGGGGATGGAAGATTAGAAGTTCAGTTTTAGCCATGTTTAGTTTCAGGAAGCGTTGGGTCATCCAGGCTGAGATGGCTGTGAGGCATTCGGAGACCTTGGACAGGAGTGATGGGGATAAGTCGGGGGAGGAGAGATAGATTAGGGTATCATCAGCATAAAGGTGGTAATGAAAACCATAGGAGCTGATGAGGGTGCCCAGAGAGGTGGTGTAGAGGGAGAAGAGGAGAAGGCCAAGGACTGACCCTTGGGGAACACCGACTGGCTGCGGGGTAGTAGGAGAGGAGGAGGAGCTCGGAGTGGAGACAGAGACGGAGAAGGAGCGATCGGAGAGGTATGAGGTGAACCAGGAGAAGACCGTGCCAGTGATGCCATGAGGGTGTTGAGCAGGAGAGGGTGGTCAACAGTGTCAAAGGCAGCCGACAGATCAAGCTGGATGAGGATAGAGAAGAGGCCTTTGGATTTAGCCGATAGTAGAGCTCTCCAACAAGATGAACTTGAGGGCTAAAATTACAGTTCAAATAGTTAAATAAACACACTGACGCCATTAAAGTAAGAATTTATTACATCCAGATCCCACACATACAAACACTTACCTTGACATGTAGGTAGGTATCTGTCCATCCACTGGTCCTGTAGAAATCTATATTGGCCATATTGGATCTCCTGATTGGCCGCCAGGCAGCCAATAGTGCTATTCTGGGGGTGGAGCCACAGAAAGCCAACAAAGCTTTCTGCAGCTGTACTTTTTTCGATAAGGGAGCGCGACCTGCCGGTTTTTATATTTGCCAAGTCCCCGGGATGCCTACATGGAACGTAGAGGATGTGATCTATGCTGGAGAACCCTGGTGAGTATGGATTCCTTCCACAGCTACCCCATCAGGACCTCCGTCACAGGACAGGTTTGGTGCTTCCACTCCCCAGGTCAGTGAACACTACCGCTGGATGAGTGACTGGGATTACCCACTGGGCTCCTATGTCTCTGCACTGTGTGGGCTACAATTTTGGGAAAGCAGGCTCCCCTCCCCTATTGTTACTTTCGGTACTTGTGTACTAGCACGGCGCCCATGATATTTGGTCGCACGACATATAATTGCATCGCATCGCATACACCCGATGCACAGCGATGCGATTTAAATTGTATAAGCCCCCTATACGATGTTTAATTGTATAAGCACCCTAATGGGTGCTTACAATGTTAAATGCACCCCCACTATGAACGTGAACCTGAAGCGCGGCGAGCCAGCGAGGGGCGGCGGTACGCGTCCTACGACCTTTTCATACCCCCACTATCCACGTCGGCATGGAGTTTATTCTACATAGTATGCAAGCGCAGCGAGCCCCGCGAGGGGACGCGCATTACTTTACATGTATTCTGCGTCCGCTCGCCACGCTTCGGGCTTGGTGGCTCGCTGCGCTCGCCACACTATATAAAATCAGCTCCACGCCGACGTGGATAGTGGGAATATGAAAAGGTCAGAGGACGCATACCGCCACCCCTCGCGAGCTCGCCACGCTTCGGGTTGGCGTTGATAGTGGGGGTGCTGTTGGGCGTGCTTTTAACATAGTAAGCACCCAACACGTTTAATTAACTTATAGGGGCCACTTTTAACATGGGAAAACCCTTTAGGGCGCTTATACAATTTTAAAATCGCATACCATTGTATATGCGATACAATGCCATACAATGCGATGGTATACAATTTAAAATTGTATAACATCGCATTGCATCCCTTATGCCTTACATGCCTTATGGTCTGCGATGCGATGGGCGCCGTGCTAGTACACAAGTACCTTACTGTCTTTCATTTACTGTTCTCTGTGTGTGAAAATAGTGTTTGTGCTTTTCCTTGTCATTATATGTATATAACAACGTGTCAGCATGGCAGCGACGGGTGCAAGCTCAGAAGCCTCACTGAAGCTTTTTACCTGCAAACAGTGTAAGGAGCCATTCACATGCATTAAAGAGTCACAAAATGTCTCAGGATGTCACGGACTAACCTCTGGAGGAGGAGGAGGATCGCCAGGAGAGTGCGGAGGTCCACTCTTACCGATACAGAAATTCCCTCCCCGGTCTCCATCTTTGGATGATCAGTGAAACTTGTGGTTAGGTTTCCAGATTCTGCGGAATTGGAGGAACCTTTACTGGCCATCTGGATAAAACATCTGAGTTGTCCACACACTTTAAGGTGTGCTATCCTTTCCCGGCGGAGTCACGGGCCTAATGGGAAACTCCACCTCAAACCGACTCCACGGTTCCAAAACTTGCTAAGACCCTTCCTATTCCTGGTGTAGTCGCTTTGAAAGAAGCACCGGATAGGCGCTTGGAACCCATACTTATATTTATTCTACAGCGGGAGTACTTCTTGGCCCGGCCTTTGTCTCCTCCTGCGTTGGCAAGGCTATGGAGAGATGGGCGGAAGAGGAACACAGACCTCGCTCAGAATTGCTTCCGCTAGCGGAACACATTTGCGAGTCCACTATTTACTTGGGGGAGGCTAGTACACCTTATAGCATGTGGGCAGCCTTAGGTGCCAGGATATTTGCCTTGTCAGTTACAGCCAGATGCTCAATGTGGATTAAATCTTGTCAGGCTGCAGCGGATATTAAAAGACTCTGATTTTACAGGAGACATCCTATTCGGCACAGAGCTTAACAAGCTTACCTCACAAGCCACCGGTGGTAAGTCTACCTTTCTCCTGTTGGCTACACAACCCCCTAGGAAACAAATTCCAAGGGCTATCCTTGTGCGGATCCTCCAAGTTCAAAGGCAAGGCCAGAGGTGTATACACACAATCCAGAGGTAGAGGCAGGTGTTTTGCTGCCTCCGCCGCTTCCTCTGCCTCAGGATCATGCCGTCAGGAGGCCAAGCCTACTGACAAACCCTTGGCATGACAGCCTTCCATTCTACCTGGGGGACTCCAGAGCAGGAGCTCGTTTGCAGGACTTCCAGGAAGTGTAGGTAACGTCCTAAAGGTACAAATGGGTTCAAAACATCATCTCCAAAGGCTACCGGCTGGAATTTGTTTAGCCTCCTCCTCATCGGTTTTTCACTACTGGTCTTCCTCATTCGGAAACATACCAGGACACTTTTCTTCTGGCACTGCAAGGACTGTTGTCACAATTTTTTGTGGTGCCAAAACCAGGCGGTACCGTACGGCCCATTCTGAATTTAAAACGTGAGTTAAAAAACCCGGAACAAGTTCAAAATGGAATCCACACACTCCATAATTGCCAGTTTGGAACCAGCAGAATATCTAGGTTCACTGGACATCAAGGAAGCCTACTCACATGTCCCCATTTACGAACCACACCAAAAATTTCTCGGGATTGCGATTCCAAGACCAGCATTACCAGTTCCGCGCAGTGCCGCTCGGCCTGTCCTCGGCCCCTTGGGTCTTTTCCAAAATCATGGTGGTCATGATAGCCGCGCCGCACACACAAGGAATAAACATTATCCCGTACTTGGACAATTTGCTGATAAAGGCCCCGTCCTCAGACAGGCTCATTCAGGGTGCTCACAGCGGATTCTTTCTCTAGGCCTTATTTTGATAACAGCACAACACCGGGTTTTAAAGACAAGATTCTCTCCTTCCAGGATCTGACGAGGAAGGTGCTACACCCTCAGTGAGTCCTTGCATACGTCTCCTGGTGAGTATGGCGGCCTCCTTCAAGGCACTTTAACTTGGCAGTGTTCATTCCTGGACATTTCAACTGGACCTTCAGGCCCAATGGTCGGGGGTCACTTGTTCACATGCACATGTTTCCGTGACTCGCCTTTCTCTGCACTGGTGGCTCAACACTTCCCACCTGCTGGAGGGTCGGCCTTTCGGCATGTGGTATTGGATAATGGTAACGACCGATGCCAGCCTCAGGGGCTGGGGAGCAGTAGTCCTAAACCATCAGTTCCAGGGTCGCTGGTCTCCTTGGGAGTCAAAACTTCCAATAAATCTCATGGAAATCCAGGCTATTCCCCTAACCTTACTCAAAGCAGATCTCCTCCTCAGGGGTCGAGCCGGTCAAGTTCAGTCAAACAATGCCACGGCTGTGGCGTACATCATTCGGCAGGGAGGGACTGAAGGTTGCAAAGCCATGCAGAAGGTACGCTTGTTTATCCAATGGGAAGAACATCATGCTCTTGCCTTCTTGCCAATCTTTATCCCTGGGGAGGACAATTGGGAAGCAGACTCCTGCAGCAGGGACTGTTAGTCTGCCTCGACGTACCACGTCTACGTTTGACGGCGTGGCTGTTGAATCCACGTTGTTAAGTAGACGCAGTATACCAAAGTCAGTCATTCCTACAATACGAAGAGCCAGGAAGGAGGTCACCTCTAGGCATTACCAAAGCCAAATACTTTTTTCCAAATGAAAGGCTTATATCTTGGGGCGCCGCCTTCTCTGTTTTTTACAAAATGTTTTTTTTCGGCAGGCCTCACTTTGGGTTCCCTAAAGTTTCAACTATCTGCATTGTCGGTCTTCTTTGACCGCCGCCTGCCCGAATTCCTGAGGTTCAGACCTTTCTCAAAGGTGTTATCCGTCTGCAACCCCCTGTAAGAGCTCCGATGGAGCCTTGGGACTTCTCTTTAGTACTCGATTATCTCCAATCTGATTCCTTTGGAACTGTTGGAGTCCATTG
Source organism: Crinia signifera (assembly GCF_055691185.1). Taxonomy (NCBI): domain Eukaryota; kingdom Metazoa; phylum Chordata; class Amphibia; order Anura; family Myobatrachidae; genus Crinia; species Crinia signifera. The sequence continues at coordinate 3,325,983 of NC_139222.1, read as the reverse complement.
TTTTCAAGACGGCGAGGTAGTTGACTTTGGCCTCGGACAGACATGTCTCAGATCTCAGCGCACTTTTGTGTTGTTCTCCATATCTAGTTATCCGTCCAGATAGAGCAGAGCCCCCTCCAAAGTGTCTTTGGAGGGGGGTTCAGAATATCGTTGATTATAAGGCGAATAAAAACTTTAGCGTGGATACATCATTGGTAGAAGATCTGAATATTTTTTATGCTCGCTTTGACAAATCAATTTCATTTCCCCCTCCTTCTACAAGCCATTGGGACACAGGGGCCTACCTTGAAGTAGATGAGGAGTCAGTAAGGAAATGTTTCCTCCGCACTAAGGTTGGGAAGGCTGCTGGTGCAGATGGTATACAAGGCAAGGTTTTGAAAAAGTGCGCTGCCCAGCTTGCAGGAATTTTTACATTTATTTTTAATTTATCTCTTAAGGCCCATACACACTTGACGATTTTCAGCTGAAAATCGCTCAAAACAGCCGTTTTGAGCGATTTTCCACTGAAAATCGCCTGGTGTGTATGCCCCCCAGATTGCCGACTAGCGAGGATGCGCGCTCCCGCATCCTCGCTAACGAGGTGGGCAATCTGCTGGTTTTACCAGCACACCTAGCGATGATGGCTGGTTTTTCAGCCATCATCGCCAAGTGTGTACAGCAGCCGGACTGAAAGCTGAAAGTCTTTCAGTCCAGCTGACAGCCCGCTCCCTCCCCCTGTTCATACTCACCCCTCCCCGCTCCCCACGCTGCCTGTCTCTTCTCCTGTCCTGGCTCCAACGCTGCTGCACAGTGTCAGTGACAGGTTCTCCTCCACTCCCCTGGCCGGACATACAGCTCGGCAGGACGCCCCGCCCCCAGCAGAAAGCCCCCCCACCCCCAGGCTCACAGGCTTGCTCCCTGCTCCTGCTGTGTGGAGCATAACCCCACTGACCACCAATGAAGGTTTTTTAAGGCAGTGATATAAACATTGCTGGCACATGCCAGCAATGTATATATTACTGCACCACTGGGCACCAATGATTTTGTTTTGAGGCAGTGATATATACATTGCTGGCACATGCCAGCAATGTATATATTACTGCACCAATGATTTTGTTTTAAGGCAGTGATATATACATTGCTGGCACATGCCAGCAATGTATATATTACTGCACCACTGGGCACCAATGATTTTGTTTTAAGGCAGTGATATATACATTGCTGGCACATGCCAGCAATGTATATATTACTGTACCACTGGGCACCAATGACACATAAGCCAGTGATATATACATTGCTGGCACATGCCAGCAATGTATATATTACTGCACCACTGGGCACCAATGATTTTGTTTTAAGGCAGTGATATATACATTGCTGGCACATGCCAGCAATGTATATATTAATAGCACCACTGGCCACCAATGATACTTATAATGCAGTATATATATATATATATATATATATATATATATATATATATATATATATATATATATATATATATATATTGCAGTAATATATACACAGCTCTTAAACTCCCCCGTGGCAACGAGCACTTCACCCCCACCCATGGCATCGATCATGAAGGGCCCTGGGATCGAGCATGAAGCCCCTGGCATTATGGTATGTGGCTTAATGGGCATCATGGTGTGTGGCATAATGTGTAATTGGCATTGCGGTGTGTGACATAAGGTGTACTGGTGTGTATAGCATGTAATGGGCATTATGATGTGTGGCATAACGTGTAAGAGGCAATACGGCTGCAAGTAAAATCGTAGCTATGCACATGGGCGGGATTTCCCTGGGCAGGACAGCATTTACCTGATCGCTGGGCTACGAATATACGCAGCCCAGCAATCAGTTCTGAATCAGGCCCCAAGAAAAGAAATACACTGAATAAAATGGCCCCTGCTCTCACCCTTGGAATTTTAACCCCTCCCATTATGTAAATATCCTTTTATATGAAAGATTTTCAGCAAAGTCTTTCGCCTCCTGAAAATCTCTTGCTCTTTGGGGGAAAATAGCTCAGTGTGTGCGCACTACTTTGGTGATAGATAAATCCATCAGAGATTTTGGCAAAGTCTTTGGAAACGAAAATCTTCTAGTGTGTATGGGCCTTTAGAGCTTGTTACGTGCCCAAATGTTTTAAATTTACTACTATTGTACCTGTCCCTAAGAAAGGCAAAACCGAAAGTCTTAATGACTTTTGACCAATTGCCTTGACGTCATTGATTATGAAAAGTTTTGAGAGATTGGTTCTTGCTCACGTTAAGGAGTGCATTCCCCCTGGCTTCGACTCCTTTCAGTTTGCTTATAAAGCAAATAGATCTACGGATGATGCAATGCTCATGTTAGTTCATGAGCTTTCTGCCCACCTGGAATCCAAGGGTTCGTCTGCCCGGATTTTGTTTGTCGATTACAGCTCGGCGTTTAACAGCGTGCCGCCATTATTATTGGTAAAAAAAAACTTTCTAGTATAGGTCTGAGTGGGTCTATCTGTGGTTGGATTCTGGATTTCCTGTCTGATAGGCCTCAGGCCGTCAAGATAGGTGACCAGGTCTCCACTACACTTGTAGTTAATACTGGAGTCCCTCAGGGGTGCGTTTTGAGTCCTTTACTGTATTCATTATTTACGTTTGATTGTTTCTCCAGCTCAGATTCTGTCCGTCTTATTAAATCTGCAGACGACATCGCCATTGTGGGTCTTATCACCAATGACGATGAGTCGGCTTATAGATCAGAAGTTTCGAAATTAGAGTCCTGGAGCGGAGGGAATTGTTTGGTCCTTAACGTGAGCAAGACAATTTAGATTTTAGGAGGTATAAAAAGACTGTGTGTTGTCCGTTGGTCTTAAATGGTCAACCGGTGGAGATTGTTGATACTTTCAAGTTTTTGGGTATCAATATTGCTAATGACCTTTCATGGGATACCCATATTAACATAATTATTAAGAAGGCCAACCAGCGCATGTATTTCCTGAGGAAACTGCGGCTGGCTGGTCTGAGTGAGAAGACCCTGATTAATTTTTATTCTTGTGTAATTGAGAGTATCCTCACTTATGGGTTACTGGCCTGGTTCGGTCCCTGCTCGGCTACGGATCGAAAGTCCCTTCAGAGGGTTGTGTCAACTGCGGGAAAGGCAGTGGGTGTTGTTCTGCCGAACCTGCATGACATCTTTCTGAGTCGACTTTCTTTGAAGACAAAATGTATTCTGAGTGACTTAACCCACCCATATAATGATTTTTTCTCCTTACTTCCATCTCATAGGCGTTATCGATCAGTTTTATGTAAAGGTGGCCATACATCAGAAAGATATTGTACCCAATCATACAATCTCAATTGATTGTAAGATGGATTGTATGCAGATTGTGCGCACATCTTGTGTACACAAATCATACAATCAATCATCAGATGGATTGTATGACTGATTGTATGATGGATTGCATGCAGATTGTGTGCACATCTTGTATACACAATCATACAGCAGATGGATTGTATGACTGATTGTAAGATGGATTGTGTGTAGATTGTGTGTCCAAAAACCACCAAGGACTGCCGGGGATTTCAAGGGAAATTGTACACAATCATGAGCGCAATCGATCTTAAGATCGATCTTTCTGATGTATGGCCAGCTTAAGACAAAGAGATTTAGAGAGAGCTTTTTCCCAATAGCTGTTCGGATTTTAAATAGTTGTAAATCCTAGGGTTAAATAATGTAGGCATGTACGATTTTTATGCTTTTGCTTGTATATATATATATATATATATATATATATATATATATATATATATATATATATATATATATATATATATATATATATATATATATATGCTGTATGCTATTTATTTTCGTTTAATGTTCTCTGCGTGTGGCCATTTTATGACAAATAAAGATTCTGATTCTGAAGAACCCGTTTGGATTATCTTCCGAAGGTGGTCTCTGCCTACCACCTCAATCAGATGATGGTGGTCCCCTCTTTGTTGGGTGCATTTATGTACACAGAACTGTGGTCTACAGGAGGTCAGATACCCTCTTTGTCCTGTATGATGCCGCCAAGAGAGGTTGGCCTGGCAGCGAAGAAAACTCTGGCTTGCTGGATCTGTCTCACTATCAAACAAGCTTATGCTCATTTTCCTAGAGTTCTGCCACACTCGGTTTCCGCACATTCCACTCGGTGGGTCCATCTTGAGTAGCAGCTAATGGTGGCTCCATTTCGCAGTTGTGTAGGGCAGCAACATGACTTCAGTGTCCCCTATAGGATGGAGAAAACTGGAATTTGGTACTCACCATTAATTCCTTTTCTCTGAATCCATAGGGGACACTGAACGCCTTCCCAGCGCTGCTCATGCCTTTGTGGGTGTTTCTTAATGTACTGATTGCTGTTGTCGTTTAACATTGCAACTGTAGTGTTATTATTCTGTTCCTTTCTACCTCTATCGGAGATTTACTGGTCTCTTCTCACGCACAGGTTACTAAGACTGGAGTCACAGGTAAGGATAGAGGGGGAGGAGCCCTGCTACAGTTCAATTTCAAGTGCCAACTCCTCATGAAACCACTCTATCCCCAGCATAGTGACTTCAGTATCCCCTATGGATTCGGGGAAAGAGAATTAACGGTGAGTACCAAATTCCTGTTTTCAGTTTGAATACACCCCATCCAAATCTAACTTTCAATGCACATTTTACATCTGCCTCAACCGCAGTGCAACAGGGTTTTGCCCATTTGCCCATCAGGCCGTTCTGTTCTATAGTAAGTGTTTATTACTCACCTGTGTTGATATCTGTAGGGATTTCCTCCTTACACTGCTGATTACACATCACATATGTGTCTTCTTCTCCCTCTGTATCTTCTGCCTTCATATCCGTCACATACGTCTCTTCTTCTCCCTCTGTATCTTCTGCCTTCATATCAGTCACATACGTCTCTTCTTCTCCCTCTGTATCTTCTGCCTTCATATCAGTCACATACGTCTCTTCTTCTCCCTCTGTATCTTCTGCCTTCATATCAGTCACATACGTCTCTTCTTCTCCCTCTGTATCTTCTGCCTTCATATCAGTCATATACGGCTCTTCTTCTCCCTCTGTATCTTCGATCATATTATTAGTCAGATATTTAACCTAAATAGTTTAAAAAAACAATAAAAAGTGTCTGATTCCAATATCTCAGCGTAAACTGTATAATATCAGTGTATAAGACATACAGCTTATGTACAGATCACATAGTGACAGTCACTTTGGTATATTAGAGAGACCCTAAATACCACCTACCCGATCCTCCTCCGTACAATCCTGGGAATACAGAGGACGGGGACATCTCTCTGGGGTATTCCTGTTACTGGGTCCATCTGTAGGAGACACACAGTGACTGAGGACATTGTATATATGTGATTATCCTGGGAATACAGAGGACGGGGACATCTCTCTGGGGTATTCCTGTTACTGGGCCCATCTGTAGGAGACACGCAGTGACTGAGGACATGGTATATATGTGATTATCCTGGGAATACAGAGGACGGGGACATCTCTCTGGGGTATTACTGTTACTGGGCCCATCTGTAGGAGACACACAGTGACTGAGGACACGGTATATATGTGATTATCCTGGGAATACAGAGGACGGGGACATCTCTCTGGGGTATTCCTGTTACTGGCCCATCTGTAGGAGACACACAGTGACTGAGGACATGGTATATATGTGATTATCCTGGGAATACAGAGGACAGGGACATCTCTCTGGGGTATTCCTGTTACTGGGCCATCTGTAGGAGACACACAGTGACTGAGGACATGGTATATATGTGATTATCCTGGGAATACAGAGGACGGGACATCTCTCTGGGGTATTCCTGTTACTGGGCCCATCTGTAGGAGACACGCAGTGACTGAGGACATGGTATATATGTGATTATCCTGGGAATACAGAGGACGGGGACATCTCTCTGGGGTATTCCTGTTACTGGGCCCATCTGTAGGAGACACACAGTGACTGAGGACATGGTATATATGCGATTATCCTGGGAATACAGAGGACGGGGACATCTCTCTGGGGTATCTCTGTTACTGGGTCCATCTGTAGGAGACACGCAGTGACTGAGGACATTGTATATATGTGATTATCCTGGGAATACAGAGGACGGGGACATCTCTCTGGGGTATTCCTGTTACTGGGCCCATCTGTAGGAGACACACAGTGACTGAGTACATTGTATATATGTGATTATCCTGGGAATACAGAGGACGGGGACATCTCTCTGGGGTATTACTGTTACTGGGCCCATCTGTAGGAGACACACAGTGACTGAGGACATTGTATATATGTAATTATCCTGGGAATACAGAGGACGGGGACATCTCTCTGGGGTATTCCTGTTACTGGCCCATCTGTAGGAGACACACAGTGACTGAGGACATGGTATATATGTGATTATCCTGGGAATACAGAGGACGGGGACATCTCTCTGGGGTATTCCTGTTACTGGGCCCATCTGTAGGAGACACACAGTGACTGAGTACATGGTATATATGTGATTATCCTGGGAATACAGAGGACGGGGACATCTCTCTGGGGTATTCCTGTTACTGGGCCCATCTGTAGGAGACACACAGTGACTGAGGACAGTGTATATATGTGATTATCCTGGGAATACAGAGGACGGGGACATCTCTCTGGGGTATTCCTGTTACTGGGCCATCTGTAGGAGACACACAGTTACTGAGGACATGGTATATATGTGATTATCCTGGGAATACAGAGGACGGGGACATCTCTCTGGGGTATTCCTGTTACTGGGCCCATCTGTAGGAGACACACAGTGACTGAGGACATGGTATATATGTGATTATCCTGGGAATACAGAGGACGGGGACATCTCTCTGGGGTATTCCTGTTACTGGGCCCATCTGTAGGAGACACGCAGTGACTGAGGACATGGTATATATGTGATTACCCTGGGAATACAGAGGGCGGGGACATCTCTCTGGGGTATCTCTGTTACTAGCCCCATCTGTAGGAGACACACAGTGACTGAGGACATGGTATATATGTGATTATCCTGGGAATACAGAGGACGGGGACATCTCTCTGGGGTATTCCTGTTACTGGGCCCATCTGTAGGAGACACGCAGTGACTGAGGACATTGTATATATGTGATTTTCCTGGGAATACAGAGGACGGGGACATCTCTCTGGGGTATTCCTGTTACTGGGCCCATCTGTAGGAGACACACAGTGACTGAGGACATTGTATATATATGATTATCCTGGGAATACAGTGGACGGGGACATCTCTCTGGGGTATTCCTGTTACTGGCCCATCTGTAGGAGACACACAGTGACTGAGGACATTGTATATATGTGATTATCCTGGGAATACAGAGGACGGGGACATCTCTCTGGGGTATTCCTGTTACTGGCCCATCTGTAGGAGACACACAGTGACTGAGGACATGGTATATATGTGATTATCCTGGGAATACAGTGGACGGGGACATCTCTCTGGGGTATTCCTGTTACTGGGCCCATCTGTAGGAGACACGCAGTGACTGAGAACATGGTATATATGTGATTATCCTGAGAATACAGAGGACGGGGACATCTCTCTGGGGTATCTCTGTTACTGGGCCCATCTGTAGGAGACACGCAGTGACTAAGGACATTGTATATATGTGATTATCAGATGCTGGGTGTATATAGGGGACCCCCATACCTGCTCTCCCCTGTACAATAAATGTCTCCTCTTACCCAGTGATGTGAGGGGCCGGTAATTCTCCATCATCACGTCCTTGTACAGACCCCTGTGTTCCTCTATATACTCCCCCTCCTGTATGGAGAGATAGACAGTGACATCCTGACACCTTATAGGCACCTGACACACACAATGATACAGTCATCACCCAAACACATCCCCAGTGTTACTGTATAACGTCCCATTCCCAGCAGTCACCTCTCCTGTCACATCCCCAGTGTTACTGTATAATGTCCCATTCCCAGCCTTCACCTCTCCGGTCACATCTCCGGTGTTACTGTATAACGTCCCATTACCAGCAGTCACCTCTCCGGTCACATCCCCGGTGTTACTGTATAACGTCCCATTTCCAGCAGTCACCTCTCCAGTCACATCCCCGGTGTTAATGTATAACGACCCATTCCCAACAGTCACCTCCCCCTGTGTTACTGTATAACGTCCCATTCCCAGCAGTCACCTCTCCAGCCACATTCCCCGGTGTTACTGTATAACGTCCCATTCCCAGCAGTCACCTCTCCGGTCACATCCGCCGGTGTTACTGTATAACGTCCCATTCCCAGCGGTCACCTCTCCTGTCACATCCCCCGGTGTTATTGTATAACGTCCCATTCCCAGCAGTCACCTCTCTGGTCACATCCCCCGGTGTTACTGTATAACGTCCCATTCCAAGCGGTCATCTCTCCGATCACATCCCCCGGTGTTACTGTAGAACGTCCCATTCCCAGCAGTCACCTCTCCGGTCACATCCCCCGGTGTTACTGTATAACATCCCATTCCCAGCAGTCACCTCTCCGGTCACATCCGCCGGTGTTACTGTATAACGTCCCATTCCCAGCAGTCACCTCTCCAGTCACATCCCACGGTGTTACTGTATAACGTCCCATTCCCAGCAGTCACCTCTCCGGTCACATCCCCGGTGTTACTGTATAACGTCCCATTCCCAGCAGTCACCTCCCCGGTGACATCCCCTGGTGTTACTGTATAACGTCCCATTCCCAGCAGTCACCTCTCCGGTCACATCCCCCCATTTTACTGTATAACGTCCCATTCCCAGCAGTCACCTCTCCGGTCACATCCGCCGGTGTTACTATACAACGTCCCATTCCCAGTAGTCACCTCTCCGGTCACATCCCCCGGTTTTAATGTATAACGTCCCATTCCCAGCAGTCACCTCTCCGGTCACATCCCCGGTGTTACTGTATAATGTCCCATTCCCAGCAGTCACCTCTCCGGTCACATACCCCGATGTTACTGTATAACGTCCCATTTCCAGCAGTCACCTCTCCGGTCACATCCCCCGGTGTTACTTTATAACGTCCCATTCCCAGCAGTCACCTCTCCGGTCACATCCCCGTTGTTACTGTATAACGTCCCATTCCCAGCAGTCATCTCTCCGGTCACAACCCCCGGTGTTACTGTATAACGTCCCATTCCCAGCAGTCACCTCTCCGGTCACATCCCCCGATGTTACTGTATAACGTCCCATTCCCAGCAGTCACCTCTCCGGTCACATCCCCCAATGTTACTGTATAACGTCCCATTCCCAGCAGTCACCTCTCCGGTCACATCCCCCGGTGTTACTGTATAACGCCCCATTCCCAGCAGTCACCTCTACGGTCACATCCCCGGTGTTACTGTATAACGTCACATTCCCAGCAGTCACCTCTCCGGTCACATCCCCGGTGTTACTGTAAAACATAACATTCCCAGCAGTCACCTCTCCGGTCACATCCCCCGGCGTTACTGTATAACATCCCATTCCCAGCAGTCACCTCTCCGGTCACATCCCCCGGTGTTACTGTATAACGTCCCATTCCCAGCAGTCACCTCTCCGGTCACATCCCCGGTGTTACTGTATAACATACCATTCCCAGCAGTCACCTCTCCGGTCACATCCCCCGGTGTTACTGTATAACATCCCATTCCCAGCAGTCACCGCTCCAGTCACATCCCCGGTGTTACTGTATAACGTCCCATTCCCAGCAGTCACCTCTCCGGTCACATTCCCCGGTGTTACTGTATAACGTCCCATTCCCAGCAGTCACCTCTCCGGTCACATCCCCTGGTGTTACTGTATAACACCCCATTCCCAGCGGTCACATCCCCAGTGTTACTGTATAATGTCCCATTCCCAGCCTTCACCTCTCCGGTCACATCTCCGGTGTTACTGTATAACGTCCCATTACCAGCAGTCACCTCTCCGGTCACATCCCCGGTGTTACTGTATAACGTCCCATTTCCAGCAGTCACCTCTCCAGTCACATCCCCGGTGTTAATGTATAACGACCCATTCCCAACAGTCACCTCCCCCTGTGTTACTGTATAACGTCCCATTCCCAGCAGTCACCTCTCCAGCCACATTCCCCGGTGTTACTGTATAACGTCCCATTCCCAGCAGTCACCTCTCCGGTCACATCCGCCGGTGTTACTGTATAACGTCCCATTCCCAGCGGTCACCTCTCCTGTCACATCCCCCGGTGTTATTGTATAACGTCCCATTCCCAGCAGTCACCTCTCTGGTCACATCCCCCGGTGTTACTGTATAACGTCCCATTCCAAGCGGTCATCTCTCCGATCACATCCCCCGGTGTTACTGTAGAACGTCCCATTCCCAGCAGTCACCTCTCCGGTCACATCCCCCGGTGTTACTGTATAACATCCCATTCCCAGCAGTCACCTCTCCGGTCACATCCGCCGGTGTTACTGTATAACGTCCCATTCCCAGCAGTCACCTCTCCAGTCACATCCCACGGTGTTACTGTATAACGTCCCATTCCCAGCAGTCACCTCTCCGGTCACATCCCCGGTGTTACTGTATAACGTCCCATTCCCAGCAGTCACCTCCCCGGTGACATCCCCTGGTGTTACTGTATAACGTCCCATTCCCAGCAGTCACCTCTCCGGTCACATCCCCCCATTTTACTGTATAACGTCCCATTCCCAGCAGTCACCTCTCCGGTCACATCCGCCGGTGTTACTATACAACGTCCCATTCCCAGTAGTCACCTCTCCGGTCACATCCCCCGGTTTTAATGTATAACGTCCCATTCCCAGCAGTCACCTCTCCGGTCACATCCCCGGTGTTACTGTATAATGTCCCATTCCCAGCAGTCACCTCTCCGGTCACATACCCCGATGTTACTGTATAACGTCCCATTTCCAGCAGTCACCTCTCCGGTCACATCCCCCGGTGTTACTTTATAACGTCCCATTCCCAGCAGTCACCTCTCCGGTCACATCCCCGTTGTTACTGTATAACGTCCCATTCCCAGCAGTCATCTCTCCGGTCACAACCCCCGGTGTTACTGTATAACGTCCCATTCCCAGCAGTCACCTCTCCGGTCACATCCCCCGATGTTACTGTATAACGTCCCATTCCCAGCAGTCACCTCTCCGGTCACATCCCCCAATGTTACTGTATAACGTCCCATTCCCAGCAGTCACCTCTCCGGTCACATCCCCCGGTGTTACTGTATAACGCCCCATTCCCAGCAGTCACCTCTACGGTCACATCCCCGGTGTTACTGTATAACGTCACATTCCCAGCAGTCACCTCTCCGGTCACATCCCCGGTGTTACTGTAAAACATAACATTCCCAGCAGTCACCTCTCCGGTCACATCCCCCGGCGTTACTGTATAACATCCCATTCCCAGCAGTCACCTCTCCGGTCACATCCCCCGGTGTTACTGTATAACGTCCCATTCCCAGCAGTCACCTCTCCGGTCACATCCCCGGTGTTACTGTATAACATACCATTCCCAGCAGTCACCTCTCCGGTCACATCCCCCGGTGTTACTGTATAACATCCCATTCCCAGCAGTCACCGCTCCAGTCACATCCCCGGTGTTACTGTATAACGTCCCATTCCCAGCAGTCACCTCTCCGGTCACATTCCCCGGTGTTACTGTATAACGTCCCATTCCCAGCAGTCACCTCTCCGGTCACATCCCCTGGTGTTACTGTATAACACCCCATTCCCAGCGGTCACATCCCCAGTGTTACTGTATAATGTCCCATTCCCAGCCTTCACCTCTCCGGTCACATCTCCGGTGTTACTGTATAACGTCCCATTACCAGCAGTCACCTCTCCGGTCACATCCCCGGTGTTACTGTATAACGTCCCATTTCCAGCAGTCACCTCTCCAGTCACATCCCCGGTGTTAATGTATAACGACCCATTCCCAACAGTCACCTCCCCCTGTGTTACTGTATAACGTCCCATTCCCAGCAGTCACCTCTCCAGCCACATTCCCCGGTGTAACTGTATAACGTCCCATTCCCAGCAGTCACCTCTCCGGTCACATCCGCCGGTGTTACTGTATAACGTCCCATTCCCAGCGGTCACCTCTCCTGTCACATCCCCCGGTGTTATTGTATAACGTCCCATTCCCAGCAGTCACCTCTCTGGTCACATCCCCCGGTGTTACTGTATAACGTCCCATTCCAAGCGGTCATCTCTCCGATCACATCCCCCGGTGTTACTGTAGAACGTCCCATTCCCAGCAGTCACCTCTCCGGTCACATCCCCCGGTGTTACTGTATAACATCCCATTCCCAGCAGTCACCTCTCCGGTCACATCCGCCGGTGTTACTGTATAACGTCCCATTCCCAGCAGTCACCTCTCCAGTCACATCCCACGGTGTTACTGTATAACGTCCCATTCCCAGCAGTCACCTCTCCGGTCACATCCCCGGTGTTACTGTATAACGTCCCATTCCCAGCAGTCACCTCCCCGGTGACATCCCCTAGTGTTACTGTATAACGTCCCATTCCAAGCGGTCATCTCTCCGATCACATCCCCCGGTGTTACTGTAGAACGTCCCATTCCCAGCAGTCACCTCTCTGGTCACATCCCCCGGTGTTACTGTATAACGTCCCATTCCAAGCGGTCATCTCTCCGATCACATCCCCCGGTGTTACTGTAGAACGTCCCATTCCCAGCAGTCACCTCTCCGGTCACATCCCCCGGTGTTACTGTATAACATCCCATTCCCAGCAGTCACCTCTCCGGTCACATCCGCCGGTGTTACTGTATAACGTCCCATTCCCAGCAGTCACCTCTCCAGTCACATCCCACGGTGTTACTGTATAACGTCCCATTCCCAGCAGTCACCTCTCCGGTCACATCCCCGGTGTTACTGTATAACGTACCAGTCCCAGCAGTCACCTCTCCGGTCACATCCCCCCATTTTACTTTATAACGTCCCATTCCCAGCTGTCACCTCTCCGGTCACATCCCCCGGTGTTACTGTATAATGTCCCATTCCCAGCAGTCACCTCTCCGGTCACATCCGCCGGTGTTACTGTATAACGTCCCATTCCCAGCAGTCACCTCTCCAGTCACATCCCACGGTGTTACTGTATAACGTCCCATTCCCAGCAGTCACCTCTCCGGTGACATCCCCCAGTGTTACTGTATAACGTCCCATTCCCAGCAGTAACTTCTCCGGTCACATACCCCTTTTTACTGTATAACGTCCCATTCCCAGCAGTCACCTCTCCGGTCACATCCCCCCATTTTACTGTATAACGTCCCATTCCCAGCAGTCACCTCTCCGGTCACATCCCCCGGTGTTACTGTATAATGTCCTATTTCCAGCAGTAACTTCTCCGGTCACATCCCCCGGTGTTACTGTATAACGTCCCATTCCCAGCAGTCACCACTCCGGTCACATCCCCCGGTGTTACTGTATAATGTCCCATTCCCAGCGGTCACCTCTCCGGTCACATCCCCCGGTGTTACTGTATAACGTCCCATTCCCAGCAGTCACCTCTCCGGTCACAACCCCCGGTGTTACTGTATAACGTCCCATTCCCAGCAGTAACTTCTCCGGTCACATCCCCCGGTGTTACTGTATAACGTCCCATTCCCAGCAGTCACCTCCGGTCACATCCTCTGGTGTTATTGTATAACGTCCCAATCCCAGCAGTCACCTCTCCGGTCACATCCCCCGGTGTTACTGTATAACGTCCCATTCCCAGCAGTCACCTCTCCGGTCACAACCCCCGGTGTTACTGTATAACGTCCCATTCCCAGCAGTAACTTCTCCGGTCACATCCCCCGGTGTTACTGTATAACGTCCCATTCCCAGCAGTCACCTCCGGTCACATCCTCTGGTGTTATTGTATAACGTCCCAATCCCAGCAGTCACCTCTCCGGTCACATCCCCCGGTGTTACTGTATAACGTCCCATTCCCAGCAGTCACCTCTCCGGTCACATCCCCCGGTGTTACTGTATAACGTCCCATTCCCAGCAGTCACCTCTCTGGTCACATCCCCGGTGTTACTGTATAACATACCATTCCCAGCAGTCACCTCTCCGGTCACATCCGCCGGTGTTACTGTATAACGTCCCATTCCCAGCAGTCACCTCTCCAGTCACATCCCACGGTGTTACTGTATAACGTCCCATTCCCAGCAGTCACCTCTCCGGTGACATCCCCCAGTGTTACTGTATAACGTCCCATTCCCAGCAGTAACTTCTCCGGTCACATACCCCTTTTTACTGTATAACGTCCCATTCCCAGCAGTCACCTCTCCGGTCACATCCCCCCATTTTACTGTATAACGTCCCATTCCCAGCAGTCACCTCTCCGGTCACATCCCCCGGTGTTACTGTATAATGTCCTATTCCCAGCAGTAACTTCTCCGGTCACATCCCCCGGTGTTACTGTATAACGTCCCATTCCCAGCAGTCACCACTCCGGTCACATCCCCCGGTGTTACTGTATAATGTCCCATTCCCAGCGGTCACCTCTCCGGTCACATCCCCCGGTGTTACTGTATAACGTCCCATTCCCAGCAGTCACCTCTCCGGTCACAACCCCCGGTGTTACTGTATAACGTCCCATTCCCAGCAGTAACTTCTCCGGTCACATCCCCCGGTGTTACTGTATAACGTCCCATTCCCAGCAGTCACCTCCGGTCACATCCTCTGGTGTTATTGTATAACGTCCCAATCCCAGCAGTCACCTCTCCGGTCACATCCCCCGGTGTTACTGTATAACGTCCCATTCCCAGCAGTCACCTCTCCGGTCACATCCCCCGGTGTTACTGTATAACGTCCCATTCCCAGCAGTCACCTCTCTGGTCACATCCCCGGTGTTACTGTATAACATACCATTCCCAGCAGTCACCTCTCCGGTCACATCCCCCGGTGTTACTGTATAACATCCCATTCCCAGCAGTCACCTCTCCAGTCACATCCCCGGTGTTACTGTATAACGTCCCATTCCCAGCAGTCACCTCTCCGGTCACATTCCCCGGTGTTACTGTATAACGTCCCATTCCCAGCAGTCACCTCTCCGGTCACATCCCCTGGTGTTACTGTATAACACCCCATTCCCAGCGGTCACATCCCCAGTGTTACTGTATAATGTCCCATTCCCAGCCTTCACCTCTCCGGTCACATCTCCGGTGTTACTGTATAACGTCCCATTACCAGCAGTCACCTCTCCGGTCACATCCCCGGTGTTACTGTATAACGTCCCATTTCCAGCAGTCACCTCTCCAGTCACATCCCCGGTGTTAATGTATAACGACCCATTCCCAACAGTCACCTCCCCCTGTGTTACTGTATAACGTCCCATTCCCAGCAGTCACCTCTCCAGCCACATTCCCCGGTGTTACTGTATAACGTCCCATTCCCAGCAGTCACCTCTCCGGTCACATCCGCCGGTGTTACTGTATAACGTCCCATTCCCAGCGGTCACCTCTCCTGTCACATCCCCCGGTGTTATTGTATAACGTCCCATTCCCAGCAGTCACCTCTCTGGTCACATCCCCCGGTGTTACTGTATAACGTCCCATTCCAAGCGGTCATCTCTCCGATCACATCCCCCGGTGTTACTGTAGAACGTCCCATTCCAAGCGGTCACCTCTCCGGTCACATCCCCCGGTGTTACTGTATAACGTCCCATTCCCAGCAGTAACTTCTCCGGTCACATCCCCCGGTGTTACTGTATAACGTCCCATTCCCAGCAGTCACCTCCGGTCACATCCTCTGGTGTTATTGTATAACGTCCCATTCCCAGCAGTCACCTCTCCGGTCACATCCCTCGGTGTTACTGTATAACGTCCCATTCCCAGCAGTCACCTCCCCGGTCCCATCCCCCGGTGTTACTGTATAACGTCCCATTCCCAGCAGTCACCTCTCCGGTCACATCCCCCGGTGTTACTGTATAACGTCCCATTCCCAGCAGTCACCTCTCCGGTCACATCCCCCGGTGTTACTGTATAACGTCCCATTCCCAGCAGTCACCTCTACGGTCACATCACCCGGTGTTACTGTTTAACGTCCCATTCCCAACAGTCACCTCTCCGGTCACATCTCCCGGTGTTACTGTATAACGTCCCATTCCCAGCAGTCACCTCTCCGGTCACATCCCCCGGTGTTACTGTATAACGTCCCATTCCCAGCAGTCACCTCTCCGGTCACATCCCCCGGTGTTACTGTACAACGTCCCATTCCCAGCAGTCACCTCTCCGGTCACATCCCCGGTGTTACTGTAAACCGTCCCAATTCCGGAGGAAATTCCTCCCCTGTATAATAACAAAACACCACAGGCTGCTCCCACTGTAAAATAATAGCAGGATAGCACAGGACGCTCCCTCTGTATACTATCAGGACACTACAGGTTGCTCCCATTGTATAATAATAGTAAGAGGACACTACAGTCTACTCCCCCTGTATACTATCAGGAAACCACATGCTGCTGCCCCTGTATAATAAAAACAGGACACCACAGGCTGCTCCGCCCGTATAATAATAAAAACAGGACACCACAGGCTGCTCCCCCTGTATAATAATAATAATAATAATAACAGGACACCACAGGCTGCTCCACGGTATAATAATAACAGGACACCACAGGCTGCTCCTCCTGTATACTATCAGGAGACCACAGGCTGCTCCCCCTGTATACTATCAAGACACCGCAGGCTGCTCCGCCTGTATACTATCAGGAGACCACAGGCTGCTCCGCCTGTATACTATCAGGAGACCACAGGCTGCTCCCCCTGTATACTATCAGGACACCACAGGCTGCTCCGCCTGTATAATTACCTCATCCAGGACACCACAGGCTGCTCCGCCTGTATAATTACCTCATCCAGGACACCACAGGCTGCTCCCCCTGTATACTATCAGGACACCACAGGCTGCTCCCCCTGTATAATAATATCAGGACACCACAGGCTGCTCCGTCTGTATACTATCAGGACAACACAGGCTGCTCCCCCTGTATAATAATATCAGGACACCACAAGCTGCTCCCCCTGTATAATAATAACAGGACACCACAGGCTGCTCCGCCTGTATAATAATGACCGGACAGCACAGGCTGCTTCGCCTGTATAATACTATCCGGACACCACATGCTGCTCCCCCTGTATAATAATATCAGGACACCACAGGCTGCTCCCCGGTATAATAATAACAGGACACCACAGGCTGCTCCTCCTGTATAATAATAACTGGACACCACAGGCTGCTCCCCTGTATAATAATAACAGGACACCATAGGCTGCTCCGCCTGTATACTATCAGGAGACCACAGGCTGCTCCCCCTGTATACTATCAAGACACCGCAGGCTGCTCCGCCTGTATACTATCAGGAGACCACAGGCTGCTCCCCCTGTATACTATCAGGACACCACAGGCTGCTCCGCCTGTATACTATCAGGAGACCACAGGCTGCTCCCCCTGTATACTATCAGGACACCACAGGCTGCTCCGCCTGTATAATTACCTCATCCAGGACACCACAGGCTGCTCCGCCTGTATAATTACCTCATCCAGGACACCACAGGCTGCTCCCCCTGTATACTATCAGGACACCACAGGCTGCTCCCCCTGTATAATAATATCAGGACACCACAGGCTGCTCCGTCTGTATACTATCAGGACACCACAGGCTGCTCCCCCTGTATACTAACAGGACACCACAGGCTGCTCCCCCTTTATACTATCAGGACCCCACAGGCTGCTCCGCCTGTATACTATCAGGACACCACAGGCTGCTCCCCCTGTATAATAATATCAGGACACCACAAGCTGCTCCCCCTGTATACTAACAGGACACCACAGGCTGCTCCCCCTGTATAATAATAACAGGACACCACAAGCTGCTCCCCCTGTATACTAACAGGACACCACAGGCTGCTCCGCCTGTATAATAATGACCGGACACCACAGGCTGCTCCCCCTGTATACTATCAGGACACCACAGGCTGCTCCGCCTGTATACTATCAGGACACCACAAGCTGCTCCCCCTGTATACTAACAGGACACCACAGGCTGCTCCGCCTGTATAATAATGACCGGACACCACAGGCTGCTCCCCCTGTATACTATCAGGACACCACAGGCTGCTCCGCCTGTATACTATTAGGACACCACAGTCTGCTCCCCCTGTATACTATCAGGACACCACAGGCTGCTCCCCCTGTATACTATCAGGACACCACAGGCTGCTCCCCCTGTATACTATCAGGACACCACAGGCTGCTCCGCCTGTATACTATCAGGACACCACAAGCTGCTCCCACTGTATAATAATGACCGGACACCACAGGCTGCTCCGCCTGTATACTATCAGGACACCACAGTCTGCTCCCCCTGTATACTATCAGGACACCACAGGCTGCTCCCCCTGTATACTATCAGGACACCACAGGCTGCTCCGCCTGTATACTATCAGGAGACCACAGGCTGCTCCACCTGTATACTATCAGGACACCACAGGCTGCTCCGCCTGTATACTATCAGGAGACCACAGGCTGCTCCCCCTGTATACTATCAGGACACCACAGGCTGCTCCCCCTGTATAATAATATCAGGACACCACAGGCTGCTCCGACTGTATACTATCAGGACACCACAGGCTGCTCCCCCTGTATAATAATATCAGGACACCACAAGCTGCTCCCCTTGTATAATAATAACAGGACACCACAGGCTGCTCCGCCTGTATAATAATGACCGGACACCACAGGCTGCTCCCCCTGTATACTATCAGGACACCACAGGCTGCTCCGCCTGTATACTATCAGGACACCACAAGCTGCTCCCCCTGTATACTAATAGGACACCACAGGCTGCTCCGCCTGTATAATAATGACCGGACACCACAGGCTGCTCCCCCTGTATACTATCAGGACACCACAGGCTGCTCCGCCTGTATACTATTAGGACACCACAGTCTGCTCCCCCTGTATACTATCAGGACACCACAGGCTGCTCCCCCTGTATACTATCAGGACACCACAGGCTGCTCTCCCTATATACTATCAGGACACCACAGGCTGCTCCGCCTGTATACTATTAGGACACCACAGTCTGCTCCCCCTGTATACTATCAGGACACCACAGGCTGCTCCCCCTGTATACTATCAGGACACCACAGGCTGCTCTCCCTATATACTATCAGGACACCACAAGCTGCTCCCACTGTATAATAACGACCGGACACCACAGGCTGCTCCGCCTGTATACTATCAGGACACCACAGTCTGCTCCCCCTGTATACTATCAGGACACCACAGGCTGCTCTCCCTATATACTATCAGGACACCACAGGCTGCTCCGCCTGTATACTATCAGGACACCACAGTCTGCTCCCCCTGTATACTATCAGGACACCACAGTCTGCTCCCCCTGTATACTATCAGGACACCACAGGCTGCTCCCCCTGTGTACTATCAGGACACCACAGGCTGCTCCGCCTGTATACTATCAGGACACCACAGGCTGGTCCCCTGTATACTATCAGGACACCACAGGCTGCTCCCCCTGTATACTATCAGGACACCACAGGCTGCTCCGCCTGTATACTATCAGGACACCACAGTCTGCTCCCCCTGTATACTATCAGGACACCACAGGCTGCTCTCCCTGTATACTATCAGGACACCACAGGCTGCTCCGCCTGTATACTATCAGGACACCACAGTCTGCTCCCCCTGTATACTATCAGGACACCACAGTCTGCTCCCCCTGTATACTATCAGGACACCACAGTCTGCTCCCCCTGTATACTATCAGGACACCACAGTCTGCTCCCCCTGTATACTATCAGGACACCACAGGCTGCTCCCCCTGTGTACTATCAGGACACCACAGGCTGCTCCGCCTGTATACTATCAGAACACCACAGGCTGCTCCCCTGTATACTATCAGGACACCACAGGCTGCTCCCCCTGTATAATATCAGGACACCACAGGCTGCTCCCCCTGTGTACTATCAGGACACCACAGGCTGCTCCGCCTGTATACTATCAGGACACCACAGGCTGGTCCCCTGTATACTATCAGGACACCACAGGCTGCTCCCCCTGTATACTATCAGGACACCACAGGCTGCTCCGCCTGTATACTATCAGGACACCACAGTCTGCTCCCCCTGTATACTATCAGGACACCACAGGCTGCTCTCCCTGTATACTATCAGGACACCACAGGCTGCTCCGCCTGTATACTATCAGGACACCACAGTCTGCTCCCCCTGTATACTATCAGGACACCACAGTCTGCTCCCCCTGTATACTATCAGGACACCACAGTCTGCTCCCCCTGTATACTATCAGGACACCACAGTCTGCTCCCCCTGTATACTATCAGGACACCACAGGCTGCTCCCCCTGTGTACTATCAGGACACCACAGGCTGCTCCGCCTGTATACTATCAGAACACCACAGGCTGCTCCCCTGTATACTATCAGGACACCACAGGCTGCTCCCCCTGTATACTATCAGGACACCACAGGCTGCTCCCCCTGTATACTATCAGGACACCACAGGCTGCTCCCCCTGTATACTATCAGGACACCACAGGCTGCTCCGCCTGTATACTATCAGGACACCACAGTCTGCTCCCCCTGTATACTATCAGGACACCACAGGCTGCTCCGCCTGTATACTATCAGGACACCACAGTCTGCTCCCCCTGTATACTATCAGGACACCACAGTCTGCTCCCCCTGTATACTATCAGGACACCACAGTCTGCTCCCCCTGTATACTATCAGGACACCACAGTCTGCTCCCCCTGTATACTATCAGGACACCACAGGCTGCTCCCCCTGTGTACTATCAGGACACCACAGGCTGCTCCGCCTGTATACTATCAGAACACCACAGGCTGCTCCCCTGTATACTATCAGGACACCACAGGCTGCTCCCCCTGTATACTATCAGGACACCACAGGCTGCTCCCCCTGTATACTATCAGGACACCACAGGCTGCTCCCCCTGTATACTATCAGGACACCACAGGCTGCTCCCCCTGTATAATTACCTCATCCCGGACACATCTTATCTCCCCACTAGAAGAGAGGGCGGGAAACGGGAAGGTCACTGTCAGCTGCAGCGCACAAGCCGGAATTAGGCTGTGATTGGCACATGCTGCTTCCTGGTGTCTGGCCCCTCCCTCCTGCATTCCGGCCACAGCCCCGCCCTCGGTAAGGATTTTCACCACACATGTCCTCATCGCCGGAGGCCGGCGGCCATGTTCCTGTAGAGCAGCACTTCGGCAGCAGTTTGCGGTGACGTCAGATATGAACCCCGCCCTCTATCACTCCCACAAGGCAGCAGGACCAGAGAGCGGCCATTGCTGTGTCTGGCAGCAGAGAATGACATTATTATTCTATAGGCTGCTGAGCAGCCTGTGATGTGTTGCCTTGTTATAGTGCAGCTGGAGCAGCCACTTGTGCTGCTTTATTATTGTACAGGGGGAGGTGCCTTGTTATAGTGCAGCTGGAGCAGTCTGTAGTGCTGCATTATTGTACAGGGGTCGGTGCATTGTTATAGTGCAGCTGGAGCAGCCTCTGGTGCTGCATTATCATTGTACAGGGGGAGGTGCCTTGTTATAGTGCAGATGGAGCAGCCTCTAGTGCTGATATATCATTGTACAGGGGGAGGTGCCTTGTTATAGTGCAGCTGGAGCAGCCTCTGGTGCTGCTTTATCATTGTACAGGGGGAGGTGCCTTGTTATAGTGCAGCTGGAGCAGTCTGTAGTGCTGCATTATTGTACAGGGGTCGGTGCATTGTTATAGTGCAGCTGGAGCAGCCTCTGGTGCTGCATTATCATTATACAGGGGGAGGTGCCTTGTTATAGTGCAGATGGAGCAGCCTCTAGTGCTGATATATCATTGTACAGGGGGAGGTGCCTTGTTATAGTGCAGCTGGAGCAGCCTCTGGTGCTGCATTATCATTGTACAGGGGGCGATGCATTGTTATAGTGCAGCTGGAGCAGCCTCTGGTGCTGCATTATCATTGTACAGGGGAAGGTGCATTGTTATAGTGCAGCTGGAGCAGCCTCTGGTGCTGCATTATCATTGTACAGGGGAAGGTGCATTGTTATAGTGCAGCCTCTTGTGCTGCATTATCATTGTACAGGGGGCGGTGCATTGTTATAGTGCAGCTGGAGCAGCCTCTGGTGCTGCAATATCATTGTACAGGGGAGGTGCATTGTTATATAGTGCAGCTGGAGCAGTCTGGTGCCTTGTTATAGTGCAGCTGGATCGGCCTCTTGTGCTGCATTATCATTGTACAGGGGGAGGTGCCTTGTTATAGTGCAGCTGGAGCAGCCTCTTGTGCTGCATTATCATTGTACAGGGGGAGGTGCCTTGTTATAGTGCAGCTGGAGCAGCCTCTGGTGCTGCATTATCATTGTACAGGCGGCGGTGCATTGTTATAGTGCAGCTGGAGCGGCCTCTTGTGCTGCATTATCATTGTACAGGGGGAAGTGCCTTGTTATAGTGCAGCTGGAGCAGCCTCTGGTGCTGCATTATCATTGTACAGGCGGCGGTGCATTGTTATAGTGCAGCTGGAGCAGCCTCTGGTGCTGCATTATCATTGTATAGGTGATTGACACTGTAGCATTCCTCCCAACTTGTAAGCTTGCCGAATAGGGACACTGTGTCGGGTGATAGCGGTGCTCTCAGAGCCCCTGTACCGCTGTGTGTCGGGTGATAGCGGTGCTCTCAGAGCCCCTGTACCGGTGTGTGTCGGGTGATATTGGTTCTCTCAGAGCCCCTGTATCGGTGTGTGTCAGGTGATAGCGGTGCTCTCAGAGCCCCTGTACCGGTGTGTGTCGGGTGATAGCGGTGCTCTAAGAGCCCCTGTACCGGTGTGTGTCGGGTGATAGCGGTGCTCTCAGAGCCCCTGTACCGGTGTGTGTCGGGTGATAGCGGCGCTCTCAGAGCCCCTGTACCGGTGTGTGTCGGGTGATAGCGGCGCTCTCAGAGCCCCTGTACCGCTGTGTGTCGGGTGATATTGGTTCTCTCAGAGCCCCTGTACCGGTGTGTGTCGGGTGATAGCGGTGCTCTCAGAGCCCCTGTACCGCTGTGTGTCGGGTGATAGAGGTGCTCTCAGAGCCCCTGTACGGCTGTGTGTCGGGTGATAGCGGCGCTCTCAGAGCCCCTGTACCGGTGTGTGTCGGGTGATAGCGGTGCTCTCAGAGCCCCTGTACCGGCGTGTGTCGGGTGATAGCGGTGCTCTCAGAGCCCCTGTACCGCTGTGTGTCGGGTGATAGCGGTGCTCTCAGAGCCCCTGTACCGGTGTGTGTCGGGTGATAGGGGCGCTCTCAGAGCCCCTGTACCGGTGTGTGTCGGGTGATAGCGGCGCTCTCAGAGCCCCTGTACCGCTGTGTGTCAGGTGATAGCGGTGCTCTCAGAGCCCCTGTACCCGTGTGTCGGGTGATAGCGGCGCTCTCAGAGCCCCTGTACCGGTGTGTGTCGGGTGATAGCGGTGCTCTCAGAGCCCCTGTACCGCTGTGTGTGTCGGGTAATAGCGGTGCTCTCAGAGCCCCTGTACCGGTGTGTGGGGTGATAGCGGCGCTCTCAGAGCCCCTGTGCCGGTGTGTGTCGGGTGATAGCGGCGCTCTCAGAGCCCCTGTACCGCTGTGTGTCGGGTGATAGCGGCGCTCTCAGAGCCCCTGTACCGCTGTGTGTCGGGTGATAGTACAGGTGATTGACACAGAGCCCCTGTACCGGTGTGTGTCGTGTGATAGCGGCTCTCTCAGAGCCCCTGTACCGCTGTGTGTCGGGTGATAGCTGCGCTCTCAGAGCCCCTGTACCGGTGTCTGTCGGGTGATAGCGGCGCTCTCAGAGCCCCTGTACCGGTCTGTGTCGGGTGATAGCGGTGCTCTCAGAGCCCCAGTACCGGTGTCGGGTGATAGCGGTGCTCTCAGAGCCCCTGTGTGTCGGGTGATAGCAGCGCTCTCAGTGCCCCTGTACCGCTGTATCTCAGTGATGTCATTGGCTCCTAGTGAATGGATAGGCTGCACTCTCAGTGATGTCACTGCCTGCTAGTGAATGGATAGGCTGCACTCTCAGTGATGTCACTGGCTCCTAGTGAATCTATAGGCTGCACTCTCAGTGATGTCACTGGCTCCTAGTGAATGGATAGGCTGCACTCTCAGTGATGTCACTGGCTCCTAGTGAATGGATAGGCTGCACTCTCAGTGAGGTCACTGGCTCCTAGAGAATGGATAGGCTGCACTCTCAGTGATGTCACTGGCTCCTAGTGAATGGATAGGCTGCACTCTCAGTGAGGTCACCGGCTCCTAGTAACAATGGATAGGCTGCACTCTCAGTGATGTCATTGGCTCCTAGTGAATGGATAGGCTGCACTCTCAGTGATGTCACTGCCTGCTAGTGAATGGATAGGCTGCACTCTCAGTGATGTCACTGGCTCCTAGTGAATCTATAGGCTGCACTCTCAGTGATGTCACTGGCTCCTAGTGAATGGATAGGCTGCACTCTCAGTGATGTCACTGGCTCCTAGTGAATGGATAGGCTGCACTCTCAGTGAGGTCACTGGCTCCTAGTGAATGGATAGGCTGCACTCTCAGTGATGTCACTGGCTCCTAGTGAATGGATAGGCTGCACTCTCAGTGAGGTCTCTGGCTCCTAGTGAATGGATAGGCTGCACTCTCAGTGAGGTCTCTGGCTCCTAGTGAATGGATAGGCTGCACTCTCAGTGATGTCACTGGCTCCTAGTGAATGGATAGGCTGCACTCTCAGTGATGTCACTGGCTCCTAGTGAATTGTTAGGCTGCACTCTCAGTGATGTCACTGGCTCCTAGTGAATGGATAGGCTGCACTCTCAGTGAGGTCACTGGCTCCTAGTGAATGGATAGGCTGCACTCTCAGTGATGTCACTGGCTCCTAGTGAATCGTTAGGCTGCACTCTCAGTGAGGTCACTGGCTCCTAGTAACAATGGATAGGCTGCACTCTCAGTGATGTCACTGGCTCCTAGTGAATTGTTAGGCTGCACTCTCAGTGAGGTCACCGGCTCCTAGTAACAATGGATAGGTTGTATTCATGTTGGTGGATAGTTACTGTGCTAGATCCTGGCTCTGAGTGGCCGGTGACCTTTTAGTAACTCGCAGCTGTAGTAAAAGGTATGATAATGGCGCACCGCTCTGTGTCTGTGTCTGTTACTTATACTATACTCAATAAAGTTGTGGCTTTTACTGTTGTGAAGTTTGGTTGTGTACAATGTCCTTGTTTTGACCTTTATCATTCCGAGTCGGCCAAAGTGTCTACATCTAGGTTAAATCTTCAGGTTTAGGTCCAACTCAAACATAGAGATTCCAAAGCTCCACCTTAATCCACATCATAAGCGTATATGTTTTATTAATGAGTATTTATGTCATAACAACGTGATTTTATTATTGGTTGCTGGAAGATACAATATTTGGTTCTTACCTGCTAAACCTGTTTCTCTGAAACCACGGGGGACACTGGAGAATACCAGAAGGTTTGGGAGCTAGTTATATTTTTGCAACAGGTCCGGCATTTCCTTTTTAGTGGTGGTTACTGGGGCGGGTGCCGCTTACTCCAGGAGTATATAATGAAAGAAAGAAGCAGCACTCCGTCCAATTTTGAAAACCAACAGTGTATTCACCCATAGCTAATATATATATTAAATTATGAACCTTTTAGTAGAATGTCAATGGCGTTTACATGTATATCAGCTCATGGAAAAGGTTGCTCACCTGTGCAATTTGTCTGATGTTTAGCAAGACTTAATTTACGTGTAAAACATTTCCCACACTCAGAACATGAAAATGGTTTCTCGCCCGTGTGAAGCCTCTGATGATCGAGTAGACTTGATTTATGTGAAAAATGTTTCCCACACTCAGAACATGGAAATGGTTTCTCACCCGTGTGAAGTCTCTGATGTGTAACAAGAACTGATTTGTGTGTAAAACATTTCCCACACTCGGAACATGGAAATGGTTTTTCACCTGTGTGCTTTTTGTGATGACTAATAAGTTGTGATCTGTTTCTAAAACATTTTCCACACTCAGAGCATGGGAATGGTTTCTCCCCTGTGTGAATTCTCTGATGTCCAAGAAGATGTGATTTATACATAAAACATTTCCCACACTCGTGACATTTAAATGGTTTCTCACCTGTGTGAATCATCTGATGCTCAACAAGATGAGATTTATATGTAAAATTTTTACCGCACTCTGAACACAAAAATAGCTTCTCACCTGTGTGAGTTCTCTGATGCTCAATAAGACCGGATTTATGTTTAAACCTCTTATGACATTCAGAACACGGAAATGGTTTCTCATCTGTGTGGCTTTTGTGATGTTTATCAAGAGATGATTTCTGTGTAAAACATTTCCCACACTCAGGGCATTTAAACGGTCTCTCGCCTGTGTGAAGTCTCTGATGTGCAACAAGAACTGCTTTGTGTGTAAAACATTTCCCACACTCAGAACATAAAAATGGTTTCTCACATGTGTGTGTTTTCTGATGTCTAACCAGGACCGATTTGTGCGTAAAGCATTTTCCACACTCAGAACATGGAAATGTTTTTCCGCCTGTGTGACTTTGCTGATGTGAAACAAGGTCTGTTTTATGTGTAAAACATTTCCCACATTCAGAACATGGAAATGGCTTCTCACCTGTATGAGTTCTCTGATGTGCTACAAGAACTGATTTGTGTGTAAAACATTTCCCACACTCGTCACATGAAAATGGCCTCTCACCTGTGTGACTTCTCTGATGTATTACAAGATGTGATTTATATTTAAAACATTTCCCACATTCAGAACAGAAATAGACACTTTCAATTGTAGAAGCTTTTCTGCGTATAACAATATCTGAATTATCGGGAGGGTTATCCTGAATGGGGTTAGATAATATATCCACGTTGTGTCGTACGGGGTGTATATTTAGGGTAGCGGTGTTTTCTCCTGAAGAATTTGGTGCAAAGTTGCTACATTCAATCTTAAAACCCGGAGACAAAGCGAGACGTCCGTCTAAAGCTTTCACAATTTTGCGTCCATCTGTTGGAAATAAACAAAAATATGTTTGCCCAATATTTCTCTAAAAACTAAAATATGGGTTAATCCTTCAACATCGGAGTAGAAAAAGAAAAAGAGACCTCACCGTAATTAGTATAAAGTGTTACTCTTCCTTATCCAAAAGCGACTTCCCAAACTCCCTTCTAAAAATATAAGAAAATATTGGGCGTGAAATATTGGGTCTTATTTTTCAGTCTTTAAAATCTTTGCCTGGGAGAGACCTTGTTGATGCAGTATAACTACCTTGTTGCTCTGCTTAGTCTTGCCTTGGTGTATTACCTGTAACATGAAAAATTCTTCAGCAACCTCCCCTTTGTAGCAGTGTTTGGGCTGTTCCTCACCCAGTTTTAAGCCTCCTACACAGCTGTTTCAGTTAATGACTGTGTTTCAACCTACATATAAAAATGCTGATCATTAGATGACCTGTTTGGCAAAATTGGTTAATCAAAAACCTGACCATAATCCTACAAAACCACTGGGCACAGCGCTGAAGGAACAATTTATCGGTGGGCCAAATCTTGGAGGCTACTTTAGACAAGACTGCAAGGTTAGTGCGTGGTACCAGTATATCCTAAGATGGTAACTTGTGCCTAAAGCTGGACATTATTAAGGCCCTTCTGACCCAATGTGATTTATACTACGAGTGTTATCATACATATAATATTATCATTATAAGGACCATGTTTGGAAACCTCTGCTGAAGGTGGCACAAAAATCATCCATAGAACTTCTATCCAATAATATACTCAGTGCTGATACCAGAACCTACAATATACCCAAAGGAAACCACCCTGAGGAAAAGTCCATGATCTGAGGTATGAGACATTCAGAACTTTTATTTAAGTTGGATTTGTACCGATATACAGTTTCCATAATTTGGAGTAGTCGATTATCCATCCATGATTGTAGTAAAAACCTAATGACTTTACTCAAAGTTTCGTAATCACCAATAAGAAGGTCATAAATCTCCACAGAGAGGACACTTGGATTGGGCTGCAAGCCTGGTCTGTAGGAAGAGGCACTGCAACCATGACTGGCAAGACCAAAACAGAGGCACCACTGTCACCCGCTACCGGACTTCTCTGCGGAGAATGGTTCTGAGCCGGAGACCTTCGGAAACTGAAGATCTCTGCAGAGAATGGGTCAGAGCCTGAGACACTCGGATACTGGAGATCTCTGCGGAGAATGGGTCAGAGCCTGAGACACTCGGATACTGGAGATCTCTGCAGAGAATGGGTCAGAGCCTGAGGCCCTCAGATACTGGAGATCTCTGCAGAGAATGGGTCAGAGCCTGAGACACTCGGATACTGGAGATCTCTGCGGAGAATGGGTCAGAGCCTGAGACACTCGGATACTGGAGATCTCTGCGGAGAATGGGTCAGAGCCTGAGACCCTCAGATACTGGAGATCTCTGCGGAGAATGGGTCAGAGCCTGAGACACTCGGATACTGGAGATCTCTGCGGAGAATGGGTCAGAGCCTGAGACCCTCAGATACTGGAGATCTCTGCGGAGAATGGGTCAGAGCCTGAGACCCTCAGATACTGGAGATCTCTGCGGAGAATGGGTCAGAGCCTGAGACACTCGGATACTGGAGATCTCTGCGGAGAATGGGTCAGAGCCTGAGACACTCGGATACTGGAGATCTCTGCAGAGAATGGGTTAGAGCCTGAGACCCTCGGATACTGGAGATCTCTGCGGAGAATGGGTCAGAGCCTGAGACACTCGGATACTGGAGATCTCTGCGGAGAATGGGTCAGAGCCTGAGACCCTCAGATACTGGAGATCTCTGCGGAGAATGGGTCAGAGCCTGAGACACTCGGATACTGGAGATCTCTGCGGAGAATGGGTCAGAGCCTGAGACCCTCAGATACTGGAGATCTCTGCGGAGAATGGGTCAGAGCCTGAGACCCTCAGATACTGGAGATCTCTGCGGAGAATGGGTCAGAGCCTGAGACCCTCAGATACTGGAGATCTCTGCGGAGAATGGGTCAGAGCCTGAGACACTCGGATACTGGAGATCTCTGCGGAGAATGGGTCAGAGCCTGAGACACTCGGATACTGGAGATCTCTGCGGAGAATGGGTCAGAGCCTGAGACACTCGGATACTGGAGATCTCTGCGGAGAATGGGTCAGAGCCTGAGACCCTCGGATACTGGAGATCTCTGCGGAGAATGGGTCAGAGCCTGAGAACCTCGGATACTGGAGATCTCTGCGGAGAATGGGTCAGAGCCTGAGACCCTCAGATACTGGAGATCTCTGCGGAGAATGGGTCAGAGCCTGAGAACCTCAGATACTGGAGATCTCTGCGGAGAATGGGTCAGAGCCTGAGACCCTCAGATACTGGAGATCTCTGCGGAGAATGGGTCAGAGCCTGAGACCCTCAGATACTGGAGATCTCTGCGGAGAATGGGTCAGAGCCTGAGAACCTCAGATACTGGAGATCTCTGCGGAGAATGGGTCAGAGCCTGAGACCCTCGGATACTGGAGATCTCTGCGGAGAATGGGTCAGAGCCTGAGACACTCGGATACTGGAGATCTCTGCGGAGAATGGGTCAGAGCCTGAGACACTCGGATACTGGAGATCTCTGCGGAGAATGGGTCAGAGCCTGAGACACTCGGATACTGGAGATCTCTGCGGAGAATGGGTCAGAGCCTGAGACCCTCGGATACTGGAGATCTCTGCGGAGAATGGGTCAGAGCCTGAGACCCTCGGATACTGGAGATCTCTGCGGAGAATGGGTCAGAGCCTGAGACCCTCAGATACTGGAGATCTCTGCGGAGAATGGGTCAGAGCCTGAGAACCTCAGATACTGGAGATCTCTGCGGAGAATGGGTCAGAGCCTGAGACACTCGGATACTGGAGATCTCTGCGGAGAATGGGTCAGAGCCTGAGACCCTCAGATACTGGAGATCTCTGCGGAGAATGGGTCAGAGCCTGAGACCCTCAGATACTGGAGATCTCTGCGGAGAATGGGTCAGAGCCTGAGACCCTCAGATACTGGAGATCTCTGCGGAGAATGGGTCAGAGCCTGAGACACTCGGATACTGGAGATCTCTGCGGAGAATGGGTCAGAGCCTGAGACACTCGGATACTGGAGATCTCTGCGGAGAATGGGTCAGAGCCTGAGACACTCGGATACTGGAGATCTCTGCGGAGAATGGGTCAGAGCCTGAGACCCTCGGATACTGGAGATCTCTGCGGAGAATGGGTCAGAGCCTGAGAACCTCGGATACTGGAGATCTCTGCGGAGAATGGGTCAGAGCCTGAGACCCTCAGATACTGGAGATCTCTGCGGAGAATGGGTCAGAGCCTGAGAACCTCAGATACTGGAGATCTCTGCGGAGAATGGGTCAGAGCCTGAGACCCTCAGATACTGGAGATCTCTGCGGAGAATGGGTCAGAGCCTGAGACCCTCAGATACTGGAGATCTCTGCGGAGAATGGGTCAGAGCCTGAGAACCTCAGATACTGGAGATCTCTGCGGAGAATGGGTCAGAGCCTGAGACCCTCGGATACTGGAGATCTCTGCGGAGAATGGGTCAGAGCCTGAGACACTCGGATACTGGAGATCTCTGCGGAGAATGGGTCAGAGCCTGAGACACTCGGATACTGGAGATCTCTGCGGAGAATGGGTCAGAGCCTGAGACACTCGGATACTGGAGATCTCTGCGGAGAATGGGTCAGAGCCTGAGACCCTCGGATACTGGAGATCTCTGCGGAGAATGGGTCAGAGCCTGAGACCCTCGGATACTGGAGATCTCTGCGGAGAATGGGTCAGAGCCTGAGACCCTCAGATACTGGAGATCTCTGCGGAGAATGGGTCAGAGCCTGAGAACCTCAGATACTGGAGATCTCTGCGGAGAATGGGTCAGAGCCTGAGACCCTCAGATACTGGAGATCTCTGCGGAGAATGGGTCAGAGCCTGAGACCCTCAGATACTGGAGATCTCTGCGGAGAATGGGTCAGAGCCTGAGAACCTCAGATACTGGAGATCTCTGCGGAGAATGGGTCAGAGCCTGAGACCCTCAGATACTGGAGGTCTCTGCGGAGAATGGGTCAGAGCCTGAGACCCTCAGATACTGGAGATCTCTGCGGAGAATGGGTACACCAGATACACCAGAGAGTGCGGGGAGGAGACTGGTCAGATCTCTGGGCTGGTAACACACAGTGACATGATGTGAGGGGGAGAGCAGGAGTATAATAGGGGCTGATGGCACCTGATGAATGAGATACACTAGAGAGTGCGGGGAGGAGACTGGTCAGATCTCTGGGCTGGTAACACACAGTGACATGATGTGAGGGGGAGAGCAGGAGTATAATAGGGGCTGATGGCACCTGATGTATGAGATACACCAGACAGTGCGGGGAGGAGACTGGTCAGATCTCTGGGCTGGTAACACACAGTGACATGATGTGAGGGGGAGAGCAGGAGTATAATAGGGGCTGATGGCTCCTGATGAATGAGATACACTAGAGAGTGCGGGGAGGAGACTGGTCAGATCTCTGGGCTGGTAACACACAGTGACATGATGTGAGGGGGAGAGCAGGAGTATAATAGGGGCTGATGGCACCTGATGTATGAGATACACCAGACAGTGCGGGGAGGAGACTGGTCAGATCTCTGGGCTGGTAACACACAGTGACATGATGTGAGGGGGAGAGCAGGAGTATAATAGGGGCTGATGGCACCTGATGTATGAGATACACCAGAGAGTGCGGGGAGGAGACTGGTCAGATCTCTGGGCAGGTAACACACAGTGACATGATGTGAGGGGGAGAGCAGGAGTATAATAGGGGCTGATGTCTCCTGATGTATGAGATACACCAGAGAGTGCGGGGAGGAGACTGGTCAGATCTCTGGGCTGGTAACACACAGTGACATGATGTGAGGGGGGAGAGCAGGAGTATAATAGTGGCTGATGGCTGCTGATGTATGAGATACACCAGACAGTGCGGGGAGGAGACTGGTCAGATCTCTGGGCTGGTAACACACAGTGACATGATGTGAGGGGGAGAGCAGGGTATAATAGGGGCTGATGGCTCCTGATGTATGAGATACACCCAGTGGTGCAAGTAGAATTTTTTTCTTGGTGGTACTGATAGCCTCCACCAAAAATGGGCATGGTCATGTGTCATCAGGGGGCGTGGTCACACAAAGCTAGAGGAGTGACTAAATGACAATAGAGGCATGGACACAGGAGACAGGGAATGAGAAACAGGGAATGACTGGGGGTGGGTTGGCTCTTGCTTGGGGGAGAGCCAGGCAGCTTGTGCTTACAATAGTGGAGCCTGCTCTTCATGCTGTCGGCGCCGCTGATGCCTGTCATTGTGACAGGCTAAATCAGCAGTAGCCGGTAGCTGCATACAGCACCAATCATAACGCTGGGTGGGCGGGCTGCGGATGCATTATATTTAGACTTAAAATGAAAATAGAAATGACAGTGGATCAGGGGTAAGTGGTACTGCGTACCTACAACATATTTCTTACAGGTACTCCGTACCACGCCGTACCCCCTTACTTGCAACACTGGATACACCAGAGAGTGTGGGGAGGAGACTGGTCAGATCTCTCGGCTGGCAACACACAGTGACATGATGTGAGGGGGAGAGCAGGAGTATAATAGGGGCTGATGGCTGCTGATGTATGAGATACACCAGAGAGTGCGGGGAGGAGACTGGTCAGATCTCTGGGCTGGTAACACACAGTGACATGATGTGAGGGGGAGAGCAGGAGTATAATAGGGGCTGATGGCTCCTGATGTATGAGATACACCAGAGAGTGCGGGGAGGAGACTGGTCAGATCTCTGGGCTGGTAACACACAGTGACATGATGTGAGGGGGAGAGCAGGAGTATAATAGGGGCTGATGGCTCCTGATGTATGAGATACACCAGAGAGTGCGGGGAGGAGACTGGTCAGATCTCTGGGCTGGTAACACACAGTGACATGATGTGAGGGGAGAGCAGGAGTATAATAGGGGCTGATGGCTGCTGATGTATGAGATACACCAGAG
Organism: Crinia signifera; assembly: GCF_055691185.1. Classification (NCBI taxonomy): domain Eukaryota; kingdom Metazoa; phylum Chordata; class Amphibia; order Anura; family Myobatrachidae; genus Crinia; species Crinia signifera. The sequence goes on along the minus strand of NC_139222.1, from coordinate 3,292,906 downwards.
AGTGCGGGGAGAAGACTGGTCAGATCTCTGGGCTGGTAACACACAGTGACATGATGTGAGGGGAGAGCAGGAGTATAATAGGGGGCTGATGGCTCCTGATGTATGAGATACACCAGAGAGTGCGGGGAGGAGACTGGTCAGATCTCTGGGCTGGTAACACACAGTGACATGATGTGAGGGGGAGAGCAGGGGTATAATAGGGGCTGATGGCTCCTGATGTATGAGATACACCAGAGAGTGCGGGGAGAAGACTGGTCAGATCTCTGGGCTGGTAACACACAGTGACATGATGTGAGGGGGAGAGCAGGGGTATAATAGGGGCTGATGGCTCCTGATGTATGAGATACACCAGAGAGTGCGGGGAGGAGACTGGTCAGATCTCTGGGCTGGTAACACACAGTGACATGATGTGAGGGGGGAGAGCAGGAGTATAATAGTGGCTGATGGCTGCTGATGTATGAGATACACCAGAGAGTGCGGGGAGGAGACTGGTCAGATCTCTGGGCTGGTAACACACAGTGACATGATGTGAGAGGCAGAGCAGGAGTATAATAGGGGCTGATGGATCCTGATGTATGAGATACACCAGAGAGTGCGGGGAGGAGACTGGTCAGATCTCTGGGCTGGTAACACACAGTGACATGATGTGAGGGGGAGAGCAGGAGTATAATAGGGGCTGATGGCTCCTGATGTATGAGATACACCAGAGAGTGCGGGGAGGAGACTGGTCAGATCTCTGGGCTGGTAACACACAGTGACATGATGTGAGGGGAGAGCAGGAGTATAATAGGGGCTGACGGCTCCTGATGTATGAGATACACCAGAGAGTGCGGGGAGGAGACTGGTCAGATCTCTGGGCTGGTAACACACAGTGACATGATGTGAGGGGGAGAGCAGGAGTATAATAGGGGCTGATGGCTCCTGATGTATGAGATACACCAGAGAGTGCGGGCAGGAGACTGGTCAGATCTCTGGGCTGGTAACACACAGTGACATGATGTGAGGGGAGAGCAGGAGTATAATAGGGGCTGATGGCTCCTGATGTATGAGATACACCAGAGAGTGCGGGGAGGAGACTGGTCAGATCTCTGGGCTGGTAACACACAGTGACATGATGTGAGGGGGAGAGCAGGAGTATAATAGGGACTGATGGCTCCTGATGTATGAGATACACCAGAGAGTGCGGGGAGGAGACTGGTCAGATCTCTGGGCTGGTAACACAGTGACATGATGTGAAATGGAGTATAACAGATTCTCTATTCTGTAAGAAGTGTGTATTACTCACCTGTGCTGATATCTGTACGAATTTCCTCCTCCTTACACTGCTGGTCACCCCTCGTATAAGACACTTCTCCCTCTGTATCTTCTATCTTGATAACAATTAAGGATTCAATCTAAATTAAGACAATAACATTACGCAGTATAATATCAGTGTATAAAACACACAGCTTCTGTACAGATCATATAGTGACAGTCACTTTGGTATATTGGCGAAACCCTAAATCCCACCTACCTGATCCTCCTGTGGGGTCCTGTGATTCTCGTCTGTACAATCCTGGGAATACAGAGGACGGGGACATCTCTCTGGGGTATTCCTGTTACTGGGCCCATCTGTAGGAGACACGCAGTGACTGAGGACATGGTATATATGTGATTATCCTGGGAATACAGAGGACGGGGACATCTCTCTGGGGTATTCCTGTTACTGGGCCCATCTGTAGGAGACACACAGTGACTGAGGACATGGTATATATGTGATTATCCTGGGAATACAGAGGACGGGGACATCTCTCTGGGGTATTCCTGTTACTGGCCCCATCTGTAGGAGACACGCAGTGACTGAGGACATTGTATATATGTGATTATCCTGGGAATACAGAGGACGGGGACATCTCTCTGGGGTATTCCTGTTACTGGGCCCATCTGTAGGAGACACGCAGTGACTGAGGACATGGTATATATGTGATTATCCTGGGAATACAGAGGATGGGGACATCTCTCTGGGGTATTCCTGTTACTGGGCCCATCTGTAGGAGACACACAGTGACTGAGGACACTGTATATATGTGATTATCCTGGGAATACAGAGGACGGGGACATCTCTCTGGTGTATTCCTGTTACTGGCCCCATCTGTAGGAGACACACAGTGACTGAGGACATTGTATATATGTGATTATCCTGGGAATACAGAGGACGGGGACATCTCTCTGGGGTATCTCTGTTACTGGGCCCATCTGTAGGAGACACACAGTGACTGAGGACATTGTATATATGTGATTATCCTGGGAATACAGAGGACGGGGACATCTCTCTGGGGTATTCCTGTTACTGGCCCCATCTGTAGGAGACACACAGTGACTGAGGACATTGTATATATGTGATTATCCTGGGAATACAGAGGACGGGACATCTCTCTGGGGTATTCCTGTTACTGGGCCCATCTGTAGGAGACACACAGTGACTGAGGACATGGTATATATGTGATTATCCTGGGAATACAGAGGACGGGGACATCTCTCTGGGGTATTCCTGTTACTGGGCCCATCTGTAGGAGACACACAGTGACTGAGGACATGGTATATATGTGATTATCCTGGGAATACAGAGGACGGGGACATCTCTCTGGGGTATTCCTGTTACTGGGCCCATCTGTAGGAGACACGCAGTGACTGAGTACATTGTATATATGTGATTATCCTGGGAATACAGAGGACGGGGACATCTCTCTGGGGTATTCCTGTTACTGGTCCCATCTGTAGGAGACACACAGTGACTGAGGACATGGTATATATGTGATTATCCTGGGAATACAGAGGACGGGGACATCTCTCTGGGGTATTCCTGTTACTGGGCCCATCTGTAGGAGACACACAGTGACTGAGGACATTGTATATATGTGATTATCCTGGGAATACAGAGGACGGGGACATCTCTCTGGGGTATTCCTGTTACGGGGCCCATCTGTAGGAGACACACAGTGACTGAGGACATTGTATATATGTGATTATCCTGGGAATACAGAGGACGGGGACATCTCTCTGGGGTATTCCTGTTACTGGGCCCATCTGTAGGAGACACACAGTGACTGAGGACATTGTATATATGTGATTATCCTGGGAATACAGAGGACGGGGACATCTCTCTGGGGTATTCCTGTTACGGGGCCCATCTGTAGGAGACACACAGTGACTGAGGACATTGTATATATGTGATTATCCTGGGAATACAGAGGACGGGGACATCTCTCTGGGGTATTCCTGTTACTGGGCCCATCTGTAGGAGACACACAGTGACTGAGGACATGGTATACATGTGATTATCAGATGATGGGTGTATATATAGGGGACCCCCATACCTGCTCTCCCCTGTACAATAAATGTCTCCTCTTACCCAGTGATGTGAGGGGCCGGTGATTCTCCATCATCACGTCCTTGTACAGACCCCTGTGTTCCTCTATATACTCCCCCTCCTGCATGGAGAGACAGACAGTGACATCCTGACACCTTATAGGCACCTGACACACACAATGGTACAGTCATCACCCAGACACATCCCCTGGTGTTACTGTATAACGTCCCATTCCCAGCAGTCACCTCTCCGGTCACATCCCCCGGTGTTACTGTATAACGTCCCATTCCCAGCAGTCACCTCTCCGGTCACATCCCCCAGTGTTACTGTATAACGTCCCATTCCCAGCAGTCACCTCTCCGTTCACATCCCCCGGTGTTACTGTATAACGTCCCATCCCCAGCAGTCACCTCTCCGGTCACATCCCCCAGTGTTACTGTATAACGTCCCATTCCCAGCAGTCACCTCTCCGTTCACATCCCCCGGTGTTACTGTATAACGTCCCATCCCCAGCAGTCACCTCTCCGGTCACATTCCCCGGTGTTACTGTATAACGTCCCATTCCCAGCAGTCACCTCTCCGGTCACATCCCCGGTGTTACTGTATAACGTCCCATCCCCAGCAGTCACCTCTCCGTTCACATCCCCCGGTGTTACTGTATAACGTCCCATCCCCAGCAGTCACCTCTCCGGTCACATCCCCCAGTGTTACTGTATAACGTCCCATTCCCAGCAGTCACCTCTCCGTTCACATCCCCCGGTGTTACTGTATAACGTCCCATTCCCAGCAGTCACCTCTCCGGTCACATTTCCCGGTGTTACTGTATAACGTCCCATTCCCAGCAGTCACCTCTCTGGTCACATCCCCGGTGTTACTGTATAACGTCCCATTCCCAGCAGTCACCTCTCCGGTCACATCCCCCAGTGTTACTGTATAACGTCCCATTCCCAGCAGTCACCTCTCCGTTCACATCCCCCGGTGTTACTGTATAACGTCCCATCCCCAGCAGTCACCTCTCCGGGTACATCCCCCAGTGTTACTGTATAACATCCCATTCCCAACAGTCACCTCTCCGGTAACAATAAAATCAACAGGACACCACAGGCTGCTCCCCCTGTATAGTACTAACAGGACAATACAGGCCTCTACCACTGTATAATAATAATAACAGGACACCACAGGCTGCTCCGCCTGTATAATAATAATAACAGGACACCACAGGCCTCTCCCCCTGTATAATAATAATAAAAGGACACCACAGGCTGCTCCTACTGTATAATAATAACAGGACACCACAGGCTGCTCCCCCTGTATAATAATAACCGGACACCGCAGGCAGCTCCCCCTGTATAATAATAACAGGACAACTCAGGCTGCTCCCCCTGTATAATAATAACAACAGAACACCACAGGCTGCTCCCCCTGTATAATAATAACAGGACACCACTGGCTGCTCCTACTGTATAATAATAACAGGACACCACAGGCTGCTCCTACTTTATAATAATAACAGGACACCACAGGCTGCTCCCCCTGTATAATAATAACAGGACACTGCAGGCTGCTCCCCCTGTATAATAATAACAGGACACCGCAAGCAGCTCCCCCTGTATAATAATAACAACAGGACACCGCAGGCAGCTCCCCCTGTATAATAATAACCGGACACCGCAGGCAGCTCCCCCTGTATAATAATAACAGGACACCACAGGCTTCTACCCCTGTATATTAATAACAGGACAAGACAGGCTGCTTCTCCTGTATAATAATTATAACAGAACACCGCAGGCTGCTCCTCCTATATAATAATAACAACAGGACAGCAAAGGCTGCTCCCCCTGTATAAGAATAATAACACCAGGAAACTACAGGCTGCTCCACTGTATAATAATAACAGGACACCACAGGCAGCTCCCCCTGTATAATAATAACAGGACACAAGAGGCTGCTCCCCCTGTATAATAATAACAGGCAAACACAGGCTGCACTCCCTGTAAAATAATAATAACAACCGAACACCACAAGCTGCTCCCCCTGTATAATAATAACAGGATAACACAGGCTGCTCCCCCTGTATAATAACAACAACAACAGAACACCACAGGCTGCTCCCCCTGTATAATAATAACAGGACACCACAGGCTACTCCTCCTGTATAATAATTATAACAGAACACCGCAGGCTGCTCCTCCTATATAATAATAACAACAGGACAGCAAAGGCTGCTCCCCCTGTATAATAATAATAACAACAGGAAACTACAGGCTGCTCCACTGTATAATAATAACAGGACACCACAGGCTGCTCCACCTGTATAATAATAACAGGACACAACAGGCTGCTCCCCCTGTATAATAATAACAGGACACCACAGGCTGCTCCCCCTGTATAATAATAACAGGACACCACAGGCTGCTCCCCCTGTATAATAATAACAGGATACCACAGGCTGCACTCCTTGTAAAATAATAATAATAACCGAACACCACAAGCTGCTCCCCCTGTATAATAATAACAGGACACCACAGGCTGCTCCTCCTGTATAATAATAATAACAGGACACCACAGGCTGCTCCCCCTGTATAATATTAACAGGACACCAAAGGCTTCTCCCCCTGTATAATAATAACAGGACAACACAGGCTGCTGCCCTGTATAATAATAATAACAACAACAACAACAACAACAGGACACCACAGGCTGCTCCCCCTGTATAATACTAACAGGACACCACAGGCTGCTCCCCCTGTTTAATAATAACAGGACAACACAGGCTGCTCCCCTTGTATAATAATAATAACAGGACACCACAGGCTGCTCCTACTGTACAATAATAACAGGACACCACAGGCAGCTCCCCCTGTACAATAATAACAGGACACCACAGGCAGCTCCCCCTGTATAATAATAACAGGACACCACAGGCAGCTCCCCCTGTATAATAATAACAGGACACCACAGGCAGCTCCCCCTGTATAATAATAACAGGACACCACAGGCAGCTCCCCCTGTATAATAACAGGACAACACAGGCTGCTTCCCCTGTATAATAATAACAGGACACTGCAGGCTGATCCCCCTGTATAATAATAACAGGACACCGCAGGCTGATCCCCCTGTATAATAATAACAGGACACCGCAGGCTGCTCCCCCTGTATAATAAAAACAGGACACCGCAGGCAGCTCCCCCTCTATAATAATAACAGGACACCGCAGGCTGCTCCCCCTGTATAATAATAACAACAGGACATCGCAGGTAGCTCCCCCTGTATAATAATAACAGGACAACACAGGCTGCTCGCCCTGTATAATAATAATAGGACACCGCAGGCAGCTCCCCCTGTATAATAATATCAGGACACCGCAGGCTGCTCCCCCTGTATAATAATAACAGGACACCGCAGGCTGCTCCCCCTGTATAATAATACCAGGACACCGCAGGCTGCTCCCCCTGTATAATAATAACAGGACACCACAGGCAGCTCCCCCTGTATAATAATAAAAGGACAACACAGGCTGCTCGCCCTGTATAATAATAATAGGACACCGCAGGCTGCTCCCCCTGTATAATAATAAAAATAGGACACCGCAGGCAGCTCCCCCTGTATAATAATAACAGGACACCGCAGGCTGCTCCCCCTGCATAATAATAACAGGACACCGCAGGCAGCTCTCCCTGTATAATAATAACAGGACATCGCAGGTAGCTCCCCCTGTATAATAATAACAGGACAACACAGGCTGCTCCCCCTGTATAATAATAACAGGACACCACAGGCTGCTCCCCCTGTATAATATTAACAGGACACCACAGGCTGCTCCCCCTGTATAATAATAACAGGACACCACAGGCAGCTCCCCCTGTATAATAATAACAGGACACCACAGGCTGCTCCCCCTGTATAATAATAACAGGACACCACAGGCTGCTCCCCCTGTATAATAACAGGACACCACAGGCAGCTCCCCCTGTATGATAATAACAGGACACCACAGGCAGCTCCCCCTGTATAATAATAACAGGACACCACAGGCTGCTCCCTCTGTATAATAATAACAGGACACCACTGGCTGCTCCCTCTGTATAATAATAACAGGACAACACAGGCTGCTCCCCCTGTATAATAATAACAGGACAACACAGGCTGCTCCCCCTGTATAATAATAACAGGACACCACTGGCTGCTCCCTCTGTATAATAATAACAGGACAACACAGGCTGCTCCCCCTGTATAATAATAACAGGACACTTCAGGCTGCTCCTCCTGTATAATAATAACAGGACACCACAGGCTGCTCCCCCTGTATAATAATAACAGGACACAACAGGCTGCTCCCTCTGTATAATAATAATAACAACAGGACAACACAGGCTGCTCCCTCTGTATAATAATAACAGGACACCACAGGCTGCTCCCCCTGTATAATAATAACAGGACCCCACAGGCTGCTCCCCTTGTATAATAATAACAGGACACCACAGGCTGCTCCCCCTGTATAATAATAACAGGACACCACAGGCTGCTCCCCCTGTATAATAATAACAGGACACCACAGGCTGCTCCCCCTGTATAATAATAACAGGACACCACAGGCTGCTCCCCCTGTATAATAATAACAGGACACCACAGGCAGCTCCCCCTGTATAATAATAACAGGACACCACTGGCTGCTCCCTCTGTATAATAATAACAGGACAACACAGGCTGCTCCCCCTGTATAATAATAACAGGACACTTCAGGCTGCTCCTCCTGTATAATAATAACAGGACACCACAGGCTGCTCCCCCTGTATAATAATAACAGGACACAACAGGCTGCTCCCTCTGTATAATAACAACAGGACAACACAGGCTGCTCCCTCTGTATAATAATAACAGGACACTGCAGGCTGCTCCCCCTGTATAATAATAACAGGACACCACAGGCTGCTCCCCCTGTATAATAATAACAGGACACCACAGGCTGCTCCCCCTGTATAATAATAACAGGACACCACAGGCTGCTCCCCCTGTATAATAATAACAGGACACCACAGGCTGCTCCCCCTGTATAATAATAACAGGACACCACAGGCTGCTCCCCCTGTATAATAATAACAGGACACCACAGGCTGCTCCCCCTGTATAATAATAACAGGACACCACAGGCTGCTCCCCCTGTATAATAATAACAGGACACCACAGGCTGCTCCCCCTGTATAATAATAACAGGACACCACAGGCTGCTCCCCCTGTATAATAATAACAGGACACCACAGGCTGCTCCCCCTGTATAATAATAACAGGACACCACAGTCTGCTCCCCCTGTATATTAATAACAGGACACCACAGGCTGCTCCCCCTGTATAATAATAACAGGACACCACAGGGTGCTCCCCCTGTATAATAATAACAGGACACCACAGGCTGCTCCCCCTGTATAATAATAACAGGACACCACAGGCTGCTCCCCCTGTATAATAATAACAGGACACCACAGGCTGCTCCCCCTGTATAATAACAGGACACCACAGGCTGCTCCCCCTGTATAATGATAACAGGACACCACAGGCTGCTCCCCCTGTATAATAATAACAGGACACCACAGGCTGCTCCCCCTGTATAATGATAACAGGACACCACAGGCTGCTCCCCCTGTATAATAATAACAGGACACCACAGGCTGCTCCCCCTGTATAATAATAACAGGACACCACAGGCTGCTCCCCCTGTATAATAACAGGACACCACAAGCTGCTCCCCCTGTATAATAATAACAGGACACCACAGGCTGCTACCCCTGTATAATAATAACAGGACACCACAGGCTGCTCCCCCTGTATAATAACAGGACACCACAGGCTGCTCCCCCTGTATAATAATAACAGGACACCACAGGCTGCTCCCCTGTATAATAATAACAGGACACCACAGGCTGCTCCCTCTGTATAATAATAATAACAGGACACCACAGGCTGCTCCCCCTGTATAATAATAACAGGACACCACAGGCTGCTCCCTCTGTATAATAATAACAGGACACCACAGGCTGCTCCCCCTGTATAATAATAACAGGACACCACAGGCTGCTCCCCCTGTATAATAATAACAGGACACCACAGGCTGCTCCCCCTGTATAATAATACCAGGACACCACAGGCTGCTTCTCCTGTATAATAATAACAGGACACCACAGGCTGCTCCCCCTGTATAATAACAGGACACCACAGGCTGCTCCCCCTGTATAATGATAACAGGACACCACAGGCTGCTCCCCCTGTATAATACTAACAGGACACCACAGGCTGCTCCCCCTGTATAATAATAAGAAGACACCACAGGCTGCTCCTCCGGTATAATAATAACAGGACACCACAGGCTGCTCCCCCTGTATAATAATAACAGGACACTACAGGCTGCTCCCCCTGTATAATAATAACAGGACACCACAGGCTGCTCCTCCTGTATAATAATAACAGGACACCACAGGCTGCTCCCCCTGTATAATAATAACAGGACACCACAGGCTGCTCCCCCTGTATAATAATAACAGGACACTACAGGCTGCTCCCCCTGTATAATAATAACAGGACACCACAGGCTGCTCCTCCTGTATAATAATAACAGGACACCACAGGCTGCTCCCTCTGTATAATAATAATAGGACACCACAGGCTGCTCCCCCTGTATAATAATAACAGGACACCACAGGCTGCTCCTCCTGTATAATAATAACAGGACACCACAGGCTGCTCCCCCTGTATAATATTAACAGGACACTACAGGCTGCTCCCCCTGTATAATAATAACAGGACACCACAGGCTGCTCCTCCTGTATAATAATAACAGGACACCACAGGCTGCTCCCCCTGTATAATAATAACAGGACACTACAGGCTGCTCCCCCTGTATAATAATAACAGGACACCACAGGCTGCTCCTCCTGTATAATAATAACAGGACACCACAGGCTGCTCCCCCTGTATAATAATAACAGGACACCACAGGCTGCTCCCCCTGTATAACAGGACACCACATGCTGCTCCCCCTGTAGTATCATTACCTGATCCTGACGGTGACTATGAGGCTTCATCAATTGATTTAAAAAAAAAAAAAACCTCTTCCTGTAAGTGGAACGCATTACCCGGAAGTATATTGGAACGCACAGACCGGAAGTATATGTGCTTGGCACCTCCTCTCCTTCACCCCGGCCATAGGCCCGTCCGCCTCCTCCATCACCCACAAAGCAGCAGGAGCAGAGAGCGGCCATTGCTGTGTCTGGCAGCAGGAGCAGAGAGCGGCCATTGCTGTGTCTGGCAGCAGATAGCGGCCACTCCTGTGTCTGGCAGCAGGAGGAGAGAGCGGCCGTTGCTGTGTCTGGCAGCAGGAGCAGAGAGCGGCCATTGCTGTGTCTGGCAGCAGAGAGCGGCCATTGCTGTGTCTGGCAGCAGGAGCAGAGAGCGGCCGTTGCTGTGTCTGGCAGCAGGAGCAGAGAGCGTCCATTGCTGTGTCTGGCAGCAGAGAGCGGCCATTGCTGTGTCTGGCAGCAGGAGCAGAGAGCGGCCGTTGCTGTGTCTGGCAGCCGGAGCACAGAGCGGCCATTGCTGTGTCTGGCAGCAGATAGCGGCCACTCCTGTGTCTGGCAGCAGGAGCAGAGAGCGGCCGTTGCTGTGTCTGGCAGCCGGAGCACAGAGCGGCCATTGCTGTGTCTGGCAGCAGCAGCAGGGAGCGGCCATTGCGGTGTCTGTCAGCAGATAATGATATTATTATTCTATAGGCTGAGCAGCTCTGGTATCAGGCTGCTGTAGTACAGGGGGAGCAGCCTCTGGTGCCTTGTTATAGTGCAGCTGGAGTGGACTCTGGTGCTGCATTATTATACAGATGGCTGACACTCTAGTACTATTACTGCATATAGATACCTCCCAGCATGCCCCTCCCCAGGAGGACACAGTGCTCTGTTTCTGGAGTTCCCTGGTAATGTAGGATTCCCATTATCTCTTTTGAACAGGGTAATTGATCAGAATGGTGTCAGACTCACCACAGGTGATGGGAATCCTACATTACCAGGGAAGCGCAGGAACAGAGCATTGTGTCCTCCTGGAGAGGGTCATGTTGGGAGGTATGCAGGTGGTGCAGACCCAGGTGTTACTGTAATATAGGTGGTGCGGACCTCGGTGTTACTGTAATACAGGTGGTGCGGACCCCGGTGTTACTGTAATACAGGTGGTGCGGACTCCGGTGTTACTGTAATACAGGTGGTGCGGACCCCGGTGTTACTGTAATACAGGTGGTGTGGACCCCGGTGTTACTGTAATACAGGTGGTGCGGACCCCGGTGTTACTGTAATACAGGTGGTGCGGACCCCGGTGTTACTGTAATACAGGTGGTGCGGACCCCGGTGTTACTGTAATACAGGTGGTGCGGACCCCGGTGTTACTGTAATACAGGTGGTGCGGACCCTGGTGTTACTGTAATACAGGTGGTGCGGACCCCGGTGTTACTGTAATACAGGTGGTGCGGACCCCGGTGTTACTGTAATACAGGTGGTGCGGACCCCGGTGTTACTGTAATACAGGTGGTGCGGACCCCGGTGTTACTGTAATACAGGTGGTGCGGACCCCAGTGTTACTGTAATACAGGTGGTGCGGACCCCGGTGTTACTGTAATACAGGTGGTGCGGACCCCGGTGTTACTGTAATACAGGTGGTGCGGACCCCGGTGTTACTGTAATACAGGTGGTGCGGACCCCGGTGTTACTGTAATACAGGTGGTGCGGACCCCGGTGTTACTGTAATACAGGTGGTGCGGACCCCGGTGTTTCTGTAATACAGTTGGTGCGGACCCCGGTGTTACTGTAATACAGTTGGTGCGGACCTCATTGTTACTGTCATACAGTTGGTCACACCCCCACCATCGCCGCCGGCGTTATGGATGGCTATGGACACATCCATCATCCATGGTTACCGTCGATGGTTCCTGCCATCGCTTAGCGGCATGTGTGCAGAGGAATAGGGTGCGCCGCTTCACCAGGAGATTTTAACTGGACCTCACACTAGATAAAGTCTTCTGCTGCGTGTATGCAGCACAGCCATGCCACACCCAGCCATTGCACGGGCGACCAATCATACTGCACTGTCGCTGCTGCTGCATCATCGCTTAGCCGCGGCGCACTTCAGTGATGCTGATGAGACGGACGATGGGTGGTATAGTAGGGCAGCAGGAGACGGACGATGGGTGGTATAGTAGGGCAGCAGGAGATGGACGATGGGTGGTATAGTAGGGCAGCAGGAGATGGACGATGGGTGGTATAGTAGGGCAGCAGGAGATGGACGATGGGTGGTATAGTAGGGCAGCAGGAGACGGACGATGGGTGGTATAGTAGGGCAGCAGGAGATGGATGATGGGTGGTATAGTAGGGCAGCAGGAGACGGACGATGGGTGGTATAGTAGGGCAGCAGGAGACGGACGATGGGTGGTATAGTAGGGCAGCAGGAGATGGACGATGGGTGGTATAGTAGGGCAGCAGGAGATGGACGATGGGTGGTATAGTAGGGCAGCAGGAGATGGACGATGGGTGGTATAGTAGGGCAGCAGGAGATGGACGATGGGTGGTATAGTAGGGCAGCAGGAGATGGACGATGGGTGGTATAGTAGGGCAGCAGGAGATGGACGATGGGTGGTATAGTAGGGCAGCAGGAGATGGACGATGGGTGGTATAGTAGGGCAGCAGGAGATGGACGATGGGTGGTATAGTAGGGCAGCAGGAGATGGACGATGGGTGGTATAGTAGGGCAGCAGGAGATGGACGATGGGTGGTATAGTAGGGCAGCAGGAGATGGACGATGGGTGGTATAGTAGGGCAGCAGGAGATGGACGATGGGTGGTATAGTAGGGCAGCAGGAGATGGACGATGGGTGGTATAGTAGGGCAGCAGGAGATGGACGATGGGTGGTATAGTAGGGCAGCAGGAGATGGACGATGGGTGGTATAGTAGGGCAGCAGGAGATGGACGATGGGTGGTATAGTAGGGCAGCAGGAGATGGACGATGGGTGGTATAGTAGGGCAGCAGGAGACAGACTGAGTGGGAGGGACTGTTAGTGTATTGGCAGGGGAAAAAAAGTAAAGAAAATAAACGCCATCGGATGCCGTCAATCCATGGTATAAAACTGTTATATCCACACCTACCGATGCCCAAATCATCGAGCACTAGGTCCTGACAATCGATGTTTTGGGAACATCAATAGTGTATGGGCACCCCCGCCGGTGCTGTGACAGTACAGTACACACCACACTCTTACCTGTGTGTTGTGGTAACGCCGCAGGCCGCAGGATTGGCAGAATATATGATGTAGGTGAGCGCACATAGATCACTGCATCAGAGCATCTAGGGGCGGATCCTGTGTGTTCTGGGGCTGTATGTCGATGAGGGGGGAGTGGCTTGCAGGAAAATACCTCCTTACTCCAAAACAGTAATGCCCCTTACACCATATTATAGCCCACACAGTAATGCCCCTTACACCATATTATACCCCACACAGTAATGCCCCTCACACTATACTATGTCCCACACAGTAATGCCCCTTACGCCATATTATAACCCAAACAGTAATACTCCTTACACCATATTATAGCCCACACAGTAATGCCCCTTACACCATATTATACCCCACACAGTAATGCCCCTCACACTATACTATGTCCCACACAGTAATGCCCCTTACACCATATTATAACCCAAACAGTAATACTCCTTACACCATATTATACCCCACACAGTAATGCCCCTTACCCCATATTATGTCCCACACAATAATGCCCCACTCAGTAATGCCCCTTACACCATAGTATGCCCCACACAGTAATGCCCCTTACACCATATTATGTCCCACACAGTAATGCCCATTACACCATATTATGCCCCACACAGTAATGCTCCTGACACCATATTATGTCCCACGCAGTAATGCCCCTTACATGAAATTATGCCCACACAGTAATGCCCCTGACACCAGATTATGCCCCACACAATAGCGCCCCTTACATCATATTATGTCCCCCACAGTAATGCCCCTTACACCATATTATGCCCCACACATTAATGCTCCTTAAACCATATTATGCCCCACACAGTAATGCCCCTTACACCATATTATGTCACACACAATAATGCCCCTTACACCATATGCCCCACACAGTAATGCCCCTTACACCATATTATGTCCCACACAGTAATACCCCTTACATCATATTATACCCCACACAGTAGTGCCCTTGACACCATAATATGTTCCACACAGTAATGCCCCTTGCACCATATTATACCCCACACATAGTGCCCCTTACACCATATTATGCCCCACACAGTAATGCACCTTACACCATATTATACCCCACACAGTAATGCCCTTGACACATATTATACCCCACACAGTAGTGCCCCTTACACCATATTATGCCCCACACAGTAATGCCCCTTACACCATATTATACCCCACACAGTAGTGCCCCTGACACCATATTATTCCCCACAGTAATGCTCCTTAAACCATATTATACCCCACAGTAATGCTCCTTACACCATATTATGCCCCACACAATGATGCCCCTTACACCATATGCCCCACAGAATTATGCCATGCTTCCTGCTTGTTGTCAGGAGTTTTACATTACTGCTGCCCCAACCTCTTTAGCAGCAGCATATGACTGACTCCTCTGAGACCCCCATGCTGGTCAGCGGTCCCTGGATGGGACTCCTGGCACTTCTGGGTACTGCTGTCAGCACCTACCTCCGCTAGACTGTAGTAAATGTCCCTAGCAAAAGTAGCTGCTGCCCTCCTCTCATGGCCATGTAGAATCTGATTGGTTGCTATGGGAAACAGACCAGCTTTAACAGAACTCCCAACAATGTCAATTTCTCCCTGAGTGTAAGGTGGAGGAGACCTGTATGGTTAGACCAATGGCAACTCTAAATGAGACAGGTGGGACCATGACAGGTGGGACCATGAAACTAACCATAAATCGGGGGTTGTGTGGGCGGGTGGTGAGACTCAGTCCTCCATGACAGACGGGACCATGATACTAGCCATAAATCGGGGGTTGTGGGGGGGGGGGGGGTGGTGAGACTCAGTCCTCCATGACAGGTGGGACCATGACACTAACCATAAATCGGGGTTGTGTGGGCGGGTGGTGAGACTCAGTCCTCCATGACAGGTGGGACCATGAAACTAACCATAAATCGGTGGTTGTGGGGGGGTGGTGGTGAGACCCAGTCCTCCATGACAGGTGGGACCATGAAACTAACCATAAATCGGTGGTTGTGGGGGGGGGGGGGTGAGACTCAGTCCTCCATGACAGGTGGGACCATGAAACTAACCATAAATCGGGGGTTGTGGGGAGGGGGGGGGTGAGACTCAGTCGTCGATGATAGGCAGGACCATGGAACGAGCCATAAATCGGGGGTTGTGTGGGCGGGTGGTGAGACTCAGTCCTCGATGATAGGCAGGACCATGGAACTAGCCATAAATCAGGGTTGTGTGGGCGGGTGGTGAGACTCGGTCCTCCATGACAGGTGGGACCATGATACTAGCCATAAATCGGTGGTTGTTTGGGCGGGTGGTGAGACTCAGTCCTCGATGATAGGCAGGACCATGGAACTAGCCATAAATCAGGGTTGTGTGGGCGGGTGGTGAGACTCAGTCCTCCATGACAGGTGGGACCATGAAACTAGCCATAAATCGGTGGTTGTTTGGGCGGGTGGTGAGACTCAGTCCTCGATGATAGGCAGGACCATGGAACTAGCCATAAATCTGGGGTTGTTTGGGCGGGTGGTGAGACTCGGTCCTCGATGATAGGCGGGACCATGAAACTAGCCATAAATCGGGGGTTGTGTGGGCGCGTGGTGAGACGAAAGTCTTGTTGGAGCAAACCCCTATTTCTGGCTACCGTTTGCCCAGAGACCTGATCATGTGGAAGAAGAGTCTATGGTCTGATGAGACCACAATAGTCATCTTGTCCCAGAAGTCAGCATGTTACTATAGGTAACTATGGCAGAATGCTGGTGTTCTACTGCGGGTGAGGTGGGCGTGGGGGCATTAGAATACTGACTATGGGGGAAGAGGTGGGCACTGGTCAAATAGGAGGCCCTTGGAGACAGAAGGAGCATTGGGATTTACCCCAAGTGCCTGGATAACAGCCAGCAGTAGGGATTGCCATCGTTGCAGTCGCCATCAATGGTTGCCATCGATGGTGATACTGCAACCAACCATCAATGGATTGATGGATAACCATGAATAGTTTTAGCTATCAATGGTCATTAATTTTTGCTTGGCCTGTGAGCCAATCAGAATGTGGGGCGGGGCTTCAGGGTTGTTGGGGGGTGGAGCTATGCTCTGTGTCCCAGGTCATTGGTCATGCTGTGACATCGATGGAGGGAAACCATCTGGTTCTTCCCCATCGATGACCAAAGTATTTGACTTCGGCTATAAACCTACTCAGCAGTGTATTCAATCTCACCGCATCTCTCCGCCCCTGTACTGTATCACCCCTCTCCGCTGCATCTCTCCGCCCCTGTACTGTATCACTCCTCTCCGCTGCATCTCTCCGCCCCTGTACTGTATCACTCCTCTCCGCTGCATCTCTCCGCCCCTGTACTGTATCACCCTCTCCGCTGCATCTCTCCGCCCCTGTACTGTATCACTCCTCTCCGCTGCATCTCTCCGCACCTGTACTGTATCACACCTCTCCGCTGCATCTCTCCGCCCCTGTACTGTATCACTCCTCTCCGCTACATCTCTCAGCCCATGTACTGTATCACTCCTATCCGCTGCATCTCTCCGCCCCTCTACTGTATCACTCCTCTCCGCTACATCTCTCAGCCCCTGTACTGTATCACTCCTATCCGCTGCATCTCTCCGCCCCTGTACTGTATCACTCCTCTCCGCTGCATCTCTCCGCCCCTGTACTGTATCACCCTCTCCGCTGCATCTCTCCGCCCCTGTACTGTATCACTCCTCTCCGCTGCATCTCTCCGCCCCTGTACTGTATCACACCTCTCCGCTGCATCTCTCCGCCCCTGTACTGTATCACTCCTCTCCGCTACATCTCTCAGCCCATGTACTGTATCACTCCTATCCGCTGCATCTCTCCGCCCCTCTACTGTATCACTCCTCTCCGCTACATCTCTCAGCCCCTGTACTGTATCACTCCTATCCGCTGCATCTCTCCGCCCCTGTACTGCATCACTCCTCTCCGCTGCATCTCTCCGCCCCTGTACTGCATCACTCCTCTCCGCTGCATCTCTCCGCCCCTGTACTGCATCACTCCTCTCCGCTGCATCTCTCCACCCCTGTACTGCATCACTCCTCTCCGCTGCATCTCTCCGCCCCTGTACTGTATCACTCCTCTCCGCTGCATCTCTCCGCCCCTGTACTGTATCACTCCTCTCCGCTGCATCTCTCCGCCCCTGTACTGCATCACTCCTCTCCGCTGCATCTCTCCGCCCTTGTACTGCATCACTCCTCTCCGCTGCATCTCTCCGCCCCTGTACTGCATCACTCCTCTCCGCTGCATCTCTCCGCCCCTGTACTGTATCACTCCTCTCCGCTGCATCTCTACGCCCCTGTACTGTATCACTCCTCTCTGCTGCATCTCTCCGCCCCTGTACTGTATCACTCCTCTCCGCTACATCTCTCCACCCCTGTACTGCATCACTCCTCTCCGCTGCATCTCTCCGCCCCTGTACTGTATCACACCTCTCCGCTGCATCTCTCCGCCCCTGTACTGTATCACTCCTCTCCGCTACATCTCTCCACCCCTGTACTGCATCACTCCTCTCCGCTGCATCTCTCCGCCCCTGTACTGTATCACACCTCTCCGCTGCATCTCTCCGCCCCTGTACTGTATCACTCCTCTCCGCTGCATCTCACGGCCCCTGTACTGTATCACTCCTCTCCGCTGCATCTCTCCGCCCCTGTACTGTATCACTCCTCTCCGCTGCATCTCTCCGCCCCTGTACTGTATCACACCTCTCCGCTGCATCTCTCCGCCCCTGTACTGTATCACTCCTCTCCGCTACATCTCTCAGCCCATGTACTGTATCACTCCTATCCGCTGCATCTCTCCGCCCCTCTACTGTATCACTCCTCTCCGCTACATCTCTCAGCCCCTGTACTGTATCACTCCTATCCGCTGCATCTCTCCGCCCCTGTACTGCATCACTCCTCTCCGCTGCATCTCTCCGCCCCTGTACTGCATCACTCCTCTCCGCTGCATCTCTCCGCCCCTGTACTGCATCACTCCTCTCCGCTGCATCTCTCCACCCCTGTACTGCATCACTCCTCTCCGCTGCATCTCTCCGCCCCTGTACTGTATCACTCCTCTCCGCTGCATCTCTCCGCCCCTGTACTGTATCACTCCTCTCCGCTGCATCTCTCCGCCCCTGTACTGCATCACTCCTCTCCGCTGCATCTCTCCGCCCTTGTACTGCATCACTCCTCTCCGCTGCATCTCTCCGCCCCTGTACTGCATCACTCCTCTCCGCTGCATCTCTCCGCCCCTGTACTGTATCACTCCTCTCCGCTGCATCTCTCCGCCCCTGTACTGTATCACTCCTCTCTGCTGCATCTCTCCGCCCCTGTACTGTATCACTCCTCTCCGCTACATCTCTCCACCCCTGTACTGCATCACTCCTCTCCGCTGCATCTCTCCGCCCCTGTACTGTATCACACCTCTCCGCTGCATCTCTCCGCCCCTGTACTGTATCACTCCTCTCCGCTACATCTCTCCGCCCCTGTACTGCATCACTCCTCTCCGCTGCATCTCTCCGCCCCTGTACTGTATCACACCTCTCCGCTGCATCTCTCCGCCCCTGTACTGTATCACTCCTCTCCACTGCATCTCTCCGCCCCTGTACTGCATCACTCCTCTCCACTGCATCTCTCCGCCCCTGTACTGTATCACTCCTCTCCACTGCATCTCTCCGCCCCTGTACTGTATCACCCCTCTCCGCTGCATCTCTCCGCCCCTGTACTGCATCACTCCTCTCCACTGCATCTCTCCGCCCCTGTACTGCATCACTCCTCTCCGCTGCATCTCTCCGCCCCTGTACTGCATCACTCCTCTCCGCTGCATCTCTCCGCCCCTGTACTGTATCACTCCTCTCCGCTGCATCTCACGGCCCCTGTACTGTATCACTCCTCTCCGCTGCATCTCTCCGCCCCTGTACTGCATCACTCCTCTCCGCTGCATCTCTCCGCCCCTGTACTGTATCACTCCTCTCCGCTGCATCTCACGGCCCCTGTACTGTATCACTCCTCTCCGCTGCATCTCTCCGCCCCTGTACTGCATCACTCCTCTCCGCTGCATCTCTCCGCCCCTGTACTGTATCACTCCTCTCCGCTGCATCTCTCCGCCCCTGTACTGCATCACTCCTCTCCGCTGCATCTCTCCGCCCCTGTACTGCATCACTCCTCTCCGCTGCATCTCTCCGCCCCTGTACTGTATCACTCCTCTCCGCTGCATCTCTCCGCCCCTGTACTGCATCACTCCTCTCCGCTGCATCTCTCCGCCCCTGTACTGCATCACTCCTCTCCGCTGCATCTCTCCGCCCCTGTACTGCATCACTCCTCTCCGCTGCATCTCTCCGCCCCTGTACTGCATCACTCCTCTCCGCTGCATCTCTCCGCCCCTGTACTTCATCACTCCTCTCCGCTGCATCTCTCCGCCCCTGTACTGCATCACTCCTCTCAGCTGCATCTCTCCGCCCCTGTACTGTATCACCCCTCTCCGCTGCATCTCTCCGCCCCTGTACTGCATCACTCCTCTCCGCTGCATCTCTCCGCCCCTGTACTTCATCACTCCTCTCCGCTGCATCTCTCCGCCCTTGTACTGTATCACTCCTCTCCGCTGCATCTCTCCGCCCCTGTACTGTATCACTCCTCTCCGCTGCATCTCTCCGCCCCTGTACTGTATCACTCCTCTCCGCTGCATCTCTCCGCCCCTGTACTGTATCACTCCTCTCCGCTGCATCTCTCCGCCCCTGTACTGCATCACTCCTCTCCGCTGCATCTCTCCGCCCCTGTACTGCATCAGCATCACTCCTCTCCGCTGCATCTCTCCGCCCCTGTACTGCATCACTCCTCTCCACTGCATCTCTCCGCCCCTGTACTGCATCACTCCTCTCCGCTACATCTCTCAGCCCCTGTACTGTATCACTCCTCTCCGCTGCATCTCTCCGCCCCTGTACTGTATCACTCCTCTCCGCTGCATCTCTCCGCCCCTGTACTGTATCACTCCTCTGCGCTGCATCTCTCCGCCCCTGTACTGTATCACTCCTCTCCGCTCTTCCACCTTATCCCCATCTCCCCTATTTTGGTTAGGCCCTCCTTCCTGTATCATCCAGTGTGCTTCTATTCCCCTTCTTGTAGTCTTATGCCCGCTACACGTAACATTCGCCAATAAACAGATTGCTTCTGTATTTAGCAAAGGCCTCCATCATTAATGCACAAAGAGGGCGCCACTGTCGCATCCCGTTACTGATCCTGAAATGGCGGAGAAGCTAATGCTGGGATCATGCAGAACGCACCTATACCCCTACAGTATTACTGGCCACGGGAAATAACAGACGGAGTGATATCCGTAACCAGATATAAATGCTACATGGTAACAGAGTTCAGAGATCTTGGTCACATATATTTGTGCAAATGTGTGAATAAGCCCCCAAGCTGTGCGCTCACACATCCGTGTCCGTAAGGGGGAAAATCAGGAAATGTTCACAAGAAAAATAAGTAAAACACAACAATATAATTTAACAGTAATACAATCAGCAGCTGAAACAGGCATGTAACAGAAACATATGGAAGAGCACACGTCAGGAAATATGCTAGGCTTACTGACAACTTACAAAGTTTCCCCCCGGTAAATTGCCAAGAATAGTTGTATAACAAGATGCGACTTCAATCATTTCCCTCAATTAGAAGTTGGAAATTACATCACCCTTTGTGTGAGTTCTCTTATGTCTAACGAGATGTGCTTTCTGGGTAAAACATTTCCCACACTCTGAACAGAGAAACGGTTTCTCCCCGGTGTGACTTCTCCGATGTGTAACAAGGGCAGAACTGTAAGTAAAACATTTCCCACACTCTAAACACGGAAACGGCTTCTCACCTGTGTGACTTCTCTCATGTATAACAAGAGCCGATTTTTGCTTAAAACGTTTCCAACACTCAGCACATGAGTAAGGCTTCTCCCCAGTGTGACATCTCTGATGTATAACCAGATGTAATTTACGGGTAAAACATTTCTCACACTCAGAACATGAAAATGGCTTCTCGCCAGCCTTAGCTGGCTGACGGGTAAAATGATTTGTGTCCTGTTTACAACTATTGGACTTTACAGAACAGGGAGAGTTTGCGGTTAGTGTAAATGCTGTTCTATGTGTAACGGTATCTGAGTTATCAGGAAAACATTTCCCATGGTTAGCGGGATCAGATGATATATCTGCACTGTGACACGGTGGATGTATAATTGGGGTAATGGGGGTCTCTCCTGGATATCTTTCTGATATATTCCTGCTTTTACCTCCACCTGCTGGGAATAAAATGAAATATATGTAAATGTGAATATATTCTATAAAAAGCTGACTTTGTCTGTATTGTGCAATACTTAAACAAAATATAAAAATGAATCCTAGTCTAACTAAACAGAACAGATTTCCTCTCTCAGGGTGCTAGAACCTAATGCCCCTACCACAGGGTTGCCGACTCTACCGGAATGGCCGGGAGTCTCCCGAAAATCGGGACCCCCTCCCGGCCCCCCGGAAGGGTGGACAACCCTCCCGGATTCAGCCCCCCCCCCCCCCCCCCCCCCCCTGCGCCCCAGATCGCGGCATTAAAATGCTGCAATCCTCGGGTCTCAGAGGAGGGGGCGGAGCTAAAATGACACAATCGTGTCATTTTAGCCCCGCCCATCCACAGAGATCCCGGAGAGGAGAATTATAAAGTTGGCAACCCTGCCCTACCACATACACCGACATATGTGTAGTACTTACAGTCAGTAACTCACAGTGTGGCAGATGTATTAAGCTTTACCAAGAGATAAATGCCAGGGTGATAAGGAGAGATAAACGTCCAGCCAATCACCTGCTAACTGCCATGTTACAGGCTGTGTTTGAAAAAAGTCAGTAGGGAGCTGATTGGCTGGACGTTTATCTCTCCTTATCACCCTTGCATTTATCTCTTGTTAAGGCTTAATACATCTGCCCCAGTGACCCATAACAGAACAGTTACCTGTTTCCCCAGGGGGTGAGACCCTTAGCCAAGCCCTGACCGCTTAAAGTGCTGGAATAGGCACTTCCATATGCTGTCTCCGCCCCCTCTTCATGCCTACAACATCTTGGCCTTCAGTTTATAACTAAAAAAAATGCCCCTGGGAGAGATCGGAACTAAACACTCAAAACAGAAAGATTTAAGACTGGTTGTAATTTTATGTACAGGGTTTGTATAAATAGTAGTGAGACCAATTTCAGGAAAATATATTTATTGAAGATATTGCTACAAACTATTAAAATGCTTCAAAATAAGACCCTTGTGCATCGACCCACTTCTGCCAACGAGTTGTCCACGCTTGGAAGGAGCCCTGGAAGCCCTTTTCCGGAACGTCCTTCAAGCAGCGCGTCAAAGCCACTTTGACCTCTGCTACGGCCCCATGGCCGTGTCCTTTGAGGGCTGTCTTTACTGGGGGGGACAGGAAAAAGTCAGCCGGGGCCAGATCGGGACTGTAGGGGGGCTGCGGAAGCGTTGCGATGCCGTTCCGGGCCAGTTAGTCATTGACTATGAAGCAGGTGTGGCTTGGTGCATTGTCATGATGCAGCTAACAATTGGCGGCAATACACTTTCTGGATCATGGTAAAACGTCTCCATAGTCGATTTTCCGAGTCCCACACGGTGCAAGTCGCCGGAGCACTCCAGGTGGTATGTGGGGGGGGGGGGGGGTTTGCGACTGCGATGCAGATGCCACGTTGCTCCACAGGGGGGTGCGATGCGGAAGCCGCGTCGCTCCACGGGGGAGGTGACAAGTGATGCTGCGTCGCTCCACGGGGGGAGGGGGGGGGCTGCACGCCACCTGAAGGAAAAATTGCAGGTGCAACCAGACCACCACTCACTCAAGTGCAGTAAAACTTGCTCAAAGCCAGGAGTGGAACTGAGCAGCTGTAGAGAGGAGCAGAACTTCAGAAGCAGGAACAATCTATGGGCGACAGGGCAGTATGGAAATGGGGTGTCAAGCAGCAGACAGTAATGGGAAATCCAAGATGGCAGCAAGCATGGCACGTTCTAACAAGGGATTTGAGGCAGCAACTAAATGGTTGTGGGTTAGGATATAGGCTATTAATACTCAAGAATGTATCTATCCACCATGTCAGTTCTACCCAGCAGTCAAGTAAACCAGAATTGTTTTTGCTATATAGGAGAATATTACAGAAAAGTAAAAGGGACAGCGATGGGAACCCACTTCATGCCAAGTGAAGCCAACCTACAGTATGTCTTCAAACGTTTACGCTGGTATACTGTAGTGACCAATGAGTGACTGACAGTTTTATTATTATGTGATGGATACACAAAGCAATTTAATGGGAGCTCATCTGCTCTTTAACACCTTGACAGAGATGCCAGAAGGGTCTGGACACACATCAGTAAAGAATCCCGATTCCACTTAGAATCCATCATCGCATCATTAATAAGCCTGTGCTCACCGTCCCCTTAAGTTGGGCAGTGAGCTCGCCATGTGTCACAACGTTAGATGTAGCATTGATTCACCGGTTACCCTGGACTTTTCCGGGAGCACCATCCACCCATGGAAACACCAAGCAGCATCTCTGTAGCAGCCAATATGCTCCCCTCTTTGTAATTTTGAGAAGACACAGAAGTTTACTGCTCCGACTCCTTGTCACTTACTCTTTGGAAGGCATCCCCAGTGACCTAATGCAACTACTAACAACGGAGACCCAATCCTACAGCCCTAGGGACCCTATTTAGCCATCTGCATCCCCTGGTTGTCCCTCTCCTGTAGTACTCAGACTTCTCATCTATGGGAGGTGAGACCACAATTAGTGGGTGCCCCCCAGTATCAGCAGCTCAGGATGCATTGTGCCTGCCATGGTGTCTGGTGATCCTATTGGCTGTCCTCTTTCCCTGCCTATTCACACTGCTCCATCTGTCTGGGGTAATGTCCAAGATCCAGTCCAGGTTTTGAGAGCAGCAGGAAAATTAGATCCAGTCCAGGTTTCCTTAACTGATGTGATCAAGGTTTGGCTGTTTAGCAGCACCTGTGTTCTCCTGATATATGTTTGTCCGAGACAAGAGGCCATGGCTCCCAGTCCTGAAAAGCAGCTGGGTGATAGGGGGGAACATGGGAATTAGGTGAGGTGTTGTCTGGAGTGTGTGGGAACCCTGCTACGATGTAACTGAAGAATTGCTGCTACAAATAAAGAACAATACTTTACTGCAGTGGTTCCCAAACTGTGTGCCGTGGCTCCCTGGGGTGCCTCGGGACATTTGAAGGGGTGCCCTGGGTTGGTGGTCCAGGACCAACTCAAATTATTAATGTTTCGTTATTTATGAGCAAAACCAGTGCTGGTGGCTGGCAATCGCATAAGAATCGCATATAAACCCGATCTAAGTAAAAAAAAATTGGTCTAGGGGTGCCGTGAAAAAAATTCTGATACTCTAGGGTGCCGTGATTCAAAATAGATTGGGAACCCCTGCTTTACTGCTATCCAGTATATGTGAGTCCTTGTCACTACCTACCTATCTTTATATATATAGCTAAATCCTCCTCACCTCTGAGGTGAAGTACCACCAGTGACCACTAGAGGCCACTTGAGGGACGAAATTACTCCTTAACAGAAAGCGAAAGCAAAATGATCTGTTTTAAACTTGCTGGGTATACAGAGAGGGAGCTGTGAGGACAGAGATTAGAGGTAGGCGCAGATAGGGGCTAAGCCGCCATTTTGACGGGCTTTACTAGTTAATTATAATCTAAAACCTTTGTGAGCTGGTGCTGCCATCCCGTCATTTCCAAGGGGATCGTTTCTACTGCACTTATACCAGTGGATGTTCTCCAGGACTTTCCTGAGAACTCTCTAATGCTGGCCGCAGTCCTGTGACTTTCCCGAGCCATCAGTGGAACCACTTCTGACCCAGCTTAATCTTTCTCTGACTTGTTGGCTGGGTTGCACGGCGTAGACTGTTCACTTGGATGGAACTCAACTCTCCCGGACCTCCACGATCTACCAAGGCAAGAACACTGAACCAGCTCATTGCACCGGTCCTCTGAAAGATACTGCAGACCGCAGGTGGTCACATCCTGTCTTAATTACATGCAACTTCTTCTACCCTGGTCAGCTCTGCAGAATCACCGCGAGGCCACAAAATATTCCTATTTCCGGACTGTTCCTCAGATGTCAAGAACCTCGCAAGGAGATTCCACCCGCTTGTCTTGCTCCTTCAACAGGGCCTTGCCGGAAACGCAGGACACTGCCGATCAAGCAGATGACGCACTTTTACGTCATTTGCTCAAGTCATGTTTAGCCCTCTCTATCCTTGGCCATCTTATCGTATTGGAGAGCTAATTACGCTGTCATATTTGTACCCGCCCCCCTAGTAACTAAGTAATGGATCTTCAGTAGTTATCAGCCCATCGAAATGACGGAACATAACATAATGTCAGCCCCGGCATCTGTGAGCATCTGAAAGCAGCAACACTTTCCGGTCGGCTGCCATCTTGTGGCCCCTGGTGCACAACACATTTGAATCTCTCCCCCCCATAGAGGTAAGGAGCAGAATAAGCCTTTGATTACATAGGATCCTGTACCAGTTATAGTGACAGAACAATAAAAAATAAAAAAAACACTTGATTAAATCCCCCTAAAGAGGTGAGGATAGGCGTTAGTCTTTTATTATACAGGATTATTTTATAACTAGTCAAATCTTCAATAAACAGAATAAAGACAACACATTTACTGAGATGCTCATTTCCACGTACAAGAACACTTTTATTAAGACAACCACGATAGCAGTTATCCCAGATTACTGGAAATATATTCGTTCTTCCCCGATCCAGGCATGATTTCACAGAATTGGTCTGCCGTACTCTGGGATTGGAGTAGATGCAGAACATAGGTAGGTGGTGGGGGTTAAGGAGTCTTAACAGGACTCAGTATCAAGTAATGTTTAACTTTTTGCACTTTGCATAAAAATGGATTCTCGTCAGTGTAAAACATTTCCCACGGTCAGGCATGAAAACGGCCTCTCACCTTTGTAACTTCTCTGATGTTTAAGTAGACCTGACACATCTCTAAAACATTTCCCACGGCCAGAGTACGGAAATAGTTTTTCCCCTGTGTGAGTTCTGTGAGGCCTAACAAGATTTGATTTCTGTGTAAAACATTTCCCACACTCAGAACATGAAAATGTGGTTTCCTTGCAAAACTTTTCAGGCACTCAGAACATGGCAATGGCCTAAACCCTGTGTGACTTCTCTGATGTATAACAAGTTCACATTTCTGTGTATAACATTTCCCACACTCTGAGCATAAATATGGTTTCTCACCTGTGTGACTTCTCTCATGTATAAAAAGATGTGATTTCCTTGTAAAACACTTTCCACACTCAGAGCATAAATATGTTATCTCGCCTGTGTGACATTTCTCAAATGTATAACCAAGATGTGATTTCCTTGTAAAACATTTCCCACACATCCAACAGAGAAACTTTCTATCACCTGTGAGAGCTGTACTGTGTGTAGCAATATTGGCGGTATCCGAGGAACATTCCTCATGATTAGGGGGCTCAGATGATATATCTACACTGTGAGGTACTGGGTTCAGATTTGCTGTAATGCGGAGATTTCCTGGAGAATATGGTGTGATCTTATCTTCTCTTTTAAAATGTGGAAACAATACAAGATCACCATCTGAGGTCTTCCCACCTGCGGGGAATAAAATACAACTGGGAACTGCGGAACCAATTGTCATTCTAATTACTAACATGATGGTTAGTGGTTTATTATATTTATTTTATTCAGGATTTAAAATTACAAAGATGATTCTTGTCTTAAAATATCAAAAAACACATCACCCATCTGCACCGGCCCTCAACTGTTGTAATTGCCTTTACATTTGTGTTGCATAAATTGTGGGTGAGTGGGAGAGCAGGAGTATAATAGGGGCTGATAGCACCTGATGTATGAGATACACCAGAGAGTGCGGGGAGGAGACTGGTCAGATCTCTGGGCTGGTAACACAGTGACATGATGTGAGGGGGAGAGCAGGAGTATAATAGGGGCTGATGGCTCCTGATGTATGAGATACACCAGAGAGTGCGGGGAGGAGACTGGTCAGATCTCTGGGCTGGTAACACACAGTGACATGATGTGAGGGGGAGAGCAGGAGTATAATAGGGGCTGATGGCTCCTGATGTATGAGATACACCAGAGAGTGCAGGGAGGAGACTGGTCAGATCTCTGGGCTGGTAACACACAGTGACATGATGTGAGGGGAGAGCAGGAGTATAATAGGGGCTGATGGCTCCTGATGTATGAGATACACCAGAGAGTGTGGGGAGGAGACTGGTCAGATCTCTGGGCTGGTAACACACAGTGACATGATGTGAGGGGGAGAGCAGGAGTATAATAGGGGCTGATGTCTCCTGATGTATGAGATACACCAGAGAGTGCGGGGAGGAGACTGGTCAGATCTCTGGGCTGGTAACACACAGTGACATGATGTGAGGGGGAGAGCAGGAGTATAATAGGGGCTGATGGCTGCTGATGTATGAGATACACCAGAGAGTGCGGGGAGGAGACTGGTCAGATCTCTGGGCTGGTAACACACAGTGACATGATGTGAGGGGGAGAGCAGGAGTATAATAGGGACTGATGGCTCCTGATGTATGAGATACACCAGAGAGTGTGGGGAGGAGACTGGTCAGATCTCTGGGCTGGTAACACAGTGACATGATGTGAGGGGGAGAGCAGGAGTATAATAGGGGCTGATGGCTGCTATTGTATGAGATACACCAGAGAGTGCGGGGAGGAGACTGGTCAGATCTCTGGGCTGGTAACACACAGTGACATGATGTGAGGGGGAGAGCAGGAGTATAATAGGGGCTGATGGCTCCTGATGTATGAGATACACCAGAGAGTGCGGGGAGGAGACTGGTCAGATCTCTGGGCTGGTAACACACAGTGACATGATGTGAGGGGGAGAGCAGGAGTATAATAGGGGCTGATGGCTCCTGATGTATGAGATACACCAGAGAGTGCGGGGAGGAGACTGGTCAGATCTCTGGGCTGGTAACACACAGTGACATGATGTGAGGGGGAGAGCAGGAGTATAACAGGGGCTGATGGCACCTGATGTATGAGATACACCAGAGAGTGTGGGGAGGAGACTGGTCAGATCTCTGGGCTGGTAACACACAGTGACATGATGTGAGGGGGAGAGCAGGAGTATAATAGGGGCTGATGTCTCCTGATGTAGGAGATACACCAGAGAGTGCGGGGAGGAGACTGGTCAGATCTCTGGGCTGGTAACACACAGTGACATGATGTGAGGGGGAGAGCAGGAGTATAATAGGGGCTGATGGCTCCTGATGTATGAGGTACACCAGAGAGTGCGGGGAGGAGACTTGTCAGATCTCTGGGCTGGTAACACACAGTGACATGATGTGAGGGGGAGAGCAGGAGTATAATAGGGGCTGATGGCTCCTGATGTATGAGATACACCAGAGAGTGCGGGGAGGAGACTGGTCAGATCTCTGGGCTGGTAACACACAGTGACATGATGTGAGGGGGAGAGCAGGAGTATAATAGGGCTGATGGCACCTGATGTATGAGATACACCAGAGAGTGCGGGGAGGAGACTGGTCAGATCTCTGGGCTGGTAACACAGTGACATGATGTGAGGGGTAGAGCAGGAGTATAATAGTGGCTGATGACTCCTGATGTATGAGATACACCAGAGAGTGCGGGAGGAGACTCGTCAGATCTCTGGGCTGGGAACACACAGTGACATGATGTGAGGGGAGAGCAGGAGTATAATAGGGGCTGATGGCTCCTGATGTATGAGATACACCAGAGAGTGCGGGGAGGAGACTGGTCAGATCTCTGGCTGGTAACACACAGTGACATGATGTGAGAGGGGAGAGCAGGAGTATAATAGGGGCTGATGGCACCTGATGTATGAGATACACCAGAGAGTGCGGGGAGGAGACTGGTCAGATCTCTGGGCTGGTAACACACAGTGACATGATGTGAGGGGGAGAGCAGGAGTATAATAGGGGCTGATGGCTCCTGATGTATGAGATACACCAGAGAGTGCGGGGAGGAGACTGGTCAGATCTCTGGCTGGTAACACACAGTGACATGATGTGAGAGGGGAGAGCAGGAGTATAATAGGGGCTGATGGCACCTGATGTATGAGATACACCAGAGAGTGCGGGGAGGAGACTGGTCAGATCTCTGGGCTGGTAACACACAGTGACATGATGTGAGGGGGAGAGCAGGAGTATAATAGGGGCTGATGGCTCCTGATGTATGAGATACACCAGAGAGTGCTGGGAGGAGACTGGTCAGATCCCTGGGCTGGTAACACACAGTGACATGATGTGAGGGGGAGAGCAGGAGTATAATAGGGGCTGATGGTTCCTGATGTATGAGATACACCAGAGAGTGCGGGGAGGAGACTGGTCAGATCTCTGGGCTGGTAACACACAGTGACATGATGTGAGGGGGAGAGCAGGAGTATAATAGGGGCTGATGGCTCCTGATGTATGAGATACACCAGAGAGTGCAGGGAGGAGACTCGTCAGATCTCTGGGCTGGTAACACACAGTGACATGATGTGAGGGGAGAGCAGGAGTATAATAGGGGCTGATGGCTCCTGATGTATGAGATACACCAGAGAGTGCGGGGAGGAGAATGGTCAGATGTCTGGGGGAGCGCAGGAGTATAATAGGGGCTATTCTCTGTAATAAGTGTTTATTACTCACCTGTGCTGATATCTGTACACTGATGATCACCCCTCACATATCTGTCTTCTTCTCCCTCTGTATCTTCTCCATCTATGACCTCTATCTTAACATCAGTTAGAAATTTAGCCTAAATAAACCACAAAATAATTAAATAACAGAATTCTTCATTGTGTTAAAAAAAATAGAACATTATACAGGTGTATGTGTGTATCAGACTCACAGCTTCTGTACAGATCATATACAGACAGTTACATTGCTATATTGGCAAGACCCTAAATCCCACCTACCAGCTCCTCCTGTGGAATCCTGTGATTCTCCTTTGTACAATCCTGGGAATACAGAGGACGGGGACATCTCTCTGGGGTATTCCTGTTACTGGGCCCATCTGTAGGACACACACAGTGACTGAGTACATGGTATATATGTGATTATCCTGGGAATACAGAGTACGGGGACATCTCTCTGGGGTATTCCTGTTACTGGCCCATCTGTAGGAGACAAGCAGTGACTGAGGACATGGTATATATGTGATTATCCTGGGAATACAGAGGACGGGGACATCTCTCTGGGGTATTCCTGTTACTGGTCCCATCTGTAGGAGACACACAGTGACTGAGGACATGGTATATATGTGATTATCCTGGGAATACAGAGTACGGGGACATCTCTCTGGGGTATTCCTGTTACTGGGCCCATCTGTAGGAGACACACAGTGACTGAGGACATGGTATATATGTGATTATCCTGGGAATACAGAGGACGGGGACATCTCTCTGGGGTATTCCTGTTACTGGGCCCATCTGTAGGAGACACACAGTGACTGAGGACATGGTATATATGTGATAATCCTGGGAATACAGAGGACGGGGACATCTCTCTGGGGGTATTCCTGTTACTGGGCCCATCTGTAGGAGACACACAGTGACTGAGGACATGGTATATATGTGATTATCTTGGGAATACAGAGGACGGGGACATCTCTCTGGGGTATTCCTGTTACTGGGCCCATCTGTAGGAGACACACAGTGACTGAGGACATTGTATATAAGTGATTATCCTGGGAATACAGAGGACGGGGACATCTCTCTGGGGTATTCCTGTTACTGGGCCCATCTGTAGGAGACACACAGTGACTGAGGACATGGTATATATGTGATTATCCTGGGAATACAGGGGACGGGGACATCTCTCTGGGGGTATTCCTGTTACTGGGCCCATCTGTAGGAGACACACAGTGACTGAGTACATGGTATATATGTGATTATCCTGGGAATACAGAGGACGGGGACATCTCTCTGGGGTATTCCTGTTACTGGCCCCATCTGTAGGAGACACACAGTGACTGAGGACATTGTATATATGTGATTATCCTGGGAATACAGAGGACGGGGACATCTCTCTGGGGTATTCCTGTTACTGGGCCCATCTGTAGGAGACACACAGTGACTGAGGACATGGTATATATGTGATTATCCTGGGAATACAGAGGACGGGGACATCTCTCTGGGGTATCTCTGTTACTGGGCCCATCTGTAGGAGACACACAGTGACTGAGGACATGGTATATATGTGATTATCCTGGGAATACAGAGGACGGGGACATCTCTCTGGGGTATTCCTGTTACTGGGCCCATCTGTAGGAGACACGCAGTGACTGAGGACATGGTATATATGTGATTATCCTGGGAATACAGAGGACGGGGACATCTCTCTGGGGTATTCCTGTTACTGGGCCCATCTGTAGGAGACACACAGTGACTGAGGACATTGTATATATGTGATTATCCTGGGAATACAGAGGACGGGGACATCTCTCTGGGGTATTCCTGTTACTGGGCCCATCTGTAGGAGACACGCAGTGACTGAGTACATGGTATATATGTGATTATCCTGGGAATACAGAGGACGGGGACATCTCTCTGGGGTATTCCTGTTACTGGGCCCATCTGTAGGAGACACGCAGTGACTGAGGACATTGTATATATGTGATTATCCTGGGAATACAGAGGACGGGGACATCTCTCTGGGGTATTCCTGTTACTGGGCCATCTGTAGGAGACACGCAGTGACTGAGGACATGGTATATATGTGATTATCCTGGGAATACAGAGGACGGGGACATCTCTCTGGGGTATTCCTGTTACTGGGCCCATCTGTAGGAGACACGCAGTGACTGAGGACATGGTATATATGTGATTATCCTGGGAATACAGAGGACGGGGACATCTCTCTGGGGTATTCCTTTTACTGGGCCCATCTGTAGGAGACACGCAGTGACTGAGTACATGGTATATATGTGATTATCCTGGGAATACAGAGGACGGGGACATCTCTCTGGGGTATTCCTGTTACTGGGCCCATCTGTAGGAGACACGCAGTGACTGAGGACATTGTATATATGTGATTATCCTGGGAATACAGAGGATGGGGACATCTCTCTGGGGTATTCCTGTTACTGGGCCCATCTGTAGGAGACACGCAGTGACTGAGGACATGGTATATATGTGATTATCCTGGGAATACAGAGGACGGGGACATCTCTCTGGGGTATTCCTGTTACGGGGCCCATCTGTAGGAGACACACAGTGACTGAGGACATTGTATATATGTGATTATCCTGGGAATACAGAGGATGGGGACATCTCTCTGGGGTATTCCTGTTACTGGGCCCATCTGTAGGAGACACGCAGTGACTGAGGACATGGTATATATGTGATTATCCTGGGAATACAGAGGACGGGGACATCTCTCTGGGGTATTCCTGTTACTGGCGCCATCTGTAGGAGACACACAATGACTGAGGACATTGTATATATGTGATTATCCTGGGAATACAGAGGACGGGGACATCTCTCTGGGGTATTCCTGTTACTGGGCCCATCTGTAGCAGACACGCAGTGACTGAGTACATGGTATATATGTGATTATCCTGGGAATACAGAGGACGGGGACATCTCTCTGGGGTATTCCTGTTACTGGGCCCATCTGTAGGAGACACGCAGTGACTGAGGACATGGTATATATGTGATTATCCTGGGAATACAGAGGACGGGGACATCTCTCTGGGGTATTCCTGTTACTGGGCCCATCTGTAGGAGACACACAGTGACTGAGGACATTGTATATATGTGATTATCCTGGGAATACAGAGGACGGGGACATCTCTCTGGGGTATTCCTGTTACTGGCCCATCTGTAGGAGACACGCAGTGACTGAGGACATGGTATATATGTGATTATCCTGGGAATACAGAGGACGGGGACATCTCTCTGGGGTATTCCTGTTACTGGGCCCATCTGTAGGAGACACACAGTGACTGAGGACAGTGTATATATGTGATTATACTGGGAATACAGAGGACGGGGACATCTCTCTGGGGTATTCCTGTTACTGGGCCCATCTGTAGGAGACACGCAGTGACTGAGGACATGGTATATATGTGATTATCCTGGGAATACAGAGGACGGGGACATCTCTCTGGGGTATTCCTGTTACTGGGCCCATCTGTAGGAGACACGCAGTGACTGAGGACATTGTATATATGTGATTATCCTGGGAATACAGAGGACGGGGACATCTCTCTGGGGTATTCCTGTTACTGGGCCATCTCTAGGAGACACGCAGTGACTGAGGACATAGTATATATGTGATTATCCTGGGAATACAGAGGACGGGGACATCTCTCTGGGGTATTCCTGTTACTGGGCCCATCTGTAGGAGACACACAGTGACTGAGGACATGGTATATATGTGATTATCCTGGGAATACAGAGGACGGGGACATCTCTCTGGGGTATTCCTGTTACTGGGCCCATCTGTAGGAGACACGCAGTGACTGAGGACATGGTATATATGTGATTATCCTGGGAATACAGAGGACGGGGACATCTCTCTGGGGTATTCCTGTTACTGGGCCCATCTGTAGGAGACACACAGTGACTGAGGACATGGTATATATGTGATTATCCTGGGAATACAGAGGACGGGGACATCTCTCTGGGGTATTCCTGTTACTGGGCCCATCTGTAGGAGACACGCAGTGACTGAGGACATTGTATATATGTGATTATCCTGGGAATACAGAGGACGGGGACATCTCTCTTGGGTATTCCTGTTACTGGGCCATCTGTAGGAGACACGCAGTGACTGAGTACATGGTATATATGTGATTATCCTGGGAATACAGAGGACGGGGACATCTCTCTGGGGTATACCTGTTACTGGGCCCATCTGTAGGAGACACGCAGTGACTGAGGACAGTGTATATATGTGATTATACTGGGAATACAGAGGACGGGGACATCTCTCTGGGGTATACCTGTTACTGGGCCCATCTGTAGGAGACACGCAGTGGCTGAGGACATGTATATATGTGATTATCCTGGGAATACAGAGGATGGGGACATCTCTCTGGGGTATTCCTGTTACTGGCCCATCTGTAGGAGACACACAGTGACTGAGGACATTGTATATATGTGATTATCCTGGGAATACAGAGGACAGGGACATCTCTCTGGGGTATTCCTGTTACTGGGCCCATCTGTAGGAGACACGCAGTGACTGAGGACATGGTATATATGTGATTATCCTGGGAATACAGAGGACGGGGACATCTCTCTGGGGTATTCCTGTTACTGGGCCCATCTGTAGGAGACACACAGTGACTGAGGACATGGTATATATGTGATTATCCTGGGAATACAGAGGACGGGGACATCTCTCTGGGGTATTCCTGTTACTGTGTCACGATCCGAGCTGTCAGACAGACTTTCTTACCGGCTAAGTGCCTCCGCAGGTTCAGCTTGCGGTCCAGACGTCATCTCTGCCGGCCTCCTGTCTCCCAGTGACAGTCCCCAGTGCACGGCAATCCACCTGTCCGCCGCCATTGCTCCCAGGATCCAGCATGGTGTGCACAAACACACTTTCCCGCCATAGCAGACATGGGGGCTGCCATGTTCTTTCCAGTCACATGTCTGTGCTGTCCAATCCTGTTGGTTCTGATCTCCCTGTCATACTTCCTCGGCCAATCCTGGCCACGCAGTGGGGATAAGTATGCTGGGAGCTCTCAGAACCATTGCTAGTGCTTCAGTTGTCTCCTGTGTATGGTCAGCTGTCCTTGTCTCCGTGCAAGTGTATTTCTCTGCTGGTGTTGTCTTCCATGCTGCAGTGTATTCCAGGTTATTCCATCTCCTGTGAAGTCCAGGTTATTCCATCACCTGTGAGCCTGCCTCTTCAGCCTAGCGACCAAGCCTAGCTCCGGGACTCTGGTCCTCCGATGCTCCAGCATCATCTGCCACCGATGTTCCACCATCGATAGTCCGATATTCCGGATCTCCTGCTTCCGTCCGTCATTCCGGACCCACAGTCTCATCTCCCGTCCGTCATTCCGGACCCACAGTCTTCTTCCATATCCGACACTCCGGATCCGATGTTCCACCATCGATACATGTCATCATCTCATCTGTAAAGAATTGCAATCTGCATGAACTGTCATTATTTCCTGCATACTTTACTGCCTGTACCGTTACAACCTTCTGCATAATAAATCTGGTTGTATTTTACCTCTGACTGCTTATTGGCTCTGGGTGCACTGTCGCGCAGTTCATGCGCAGGGGTCCTCTCCAACCTTCCCGGTTCAGGTACCGGTCCAGGTCCCCACCAGAGGTCTCAGTCTTGTCGACTAAGCCCCCTGGTGTGACAGTAAGCACTAGCCAAATGGATCCAGCCGCAAACCAAGCTTCTCCACCCAGCCCTGTACAGCAACTGGCTGTTCGCTTGGATCAGCAAGAGGCTGCGCAGAGCCAAGTGATTCATTGTCTGCAAGATCTGTCTTCCCGGCTGGATAAGCTACAGACCACTCTCAGTGGCCCTGAGCCTGTCAGAGAACTTCCAAGTCCCGTTCATCCTCCTGTAATGGCTGCTGCACCTCGCCTTCATCTGTCTGTCCCCACTAAGTATGATGGGAACCCCAAGACCTGCCGAGGTTTTCTCAATCAGTGTGAGATTCACTTCGAGCTGCAACCCAGTAACTTCCCTACTGAAAGGGTCAAGATCGCCTACATCATCTCCCTCCTGTGTGGAGCAGCGTTAGAATGGGCGTCTCCCTTATGGGAAAGATCTGATGCCATCCTGTCCAACTACAAGGACTTCGTGTCAACATTCCGGCGCATCTTCGATGAGCCTGGGCGATCAGCATCTGCCTTCACTGAACTCCTCCGTCTCAGACAGGGATCCCGCTCCGTCGGGCAATATCTGGTCCAGTTCCAGATTCTGCCGTCTGAACTCTCCTGGTGTGATGGGGCCTTATACGCAGCTTTCTGGCATGGCCTATCCGATCGTATTAAGGATGAACTCGCTACCAGAGACTTACCCTCAGGTCTAAATGACCTTATTTCATTGTGTATCAAAGTAGACCTACGCTTCCGAGAAAGGGCTGTAGAACGTCACAAGAGCGCTCCAGTTAAAGTGCCAACTCCTCCGCCTTCTTTACCCACTGCTCCTGCGGTCCATTTCAAAGAAGAACCAATGGAGATAAACCGTTTCCGTTTGTCTCCAGGAGAACGTCGACGGTTGGCACAGCTCTGCCTGTATTGTGCCGATCCTGCACATCAAATTTCTGCATGCCCAAAAGCGTCAGGAAAACTCCTCCTCCTAGCCCGTCAAGGAGAGGGTAGGCTAGGAGTAATTAAGTCCTCTCCATCAGCAACTGATTGTGTCCTTCCAGTTTCCCTACAAGTTGGTCAGCATTTCAAGACTGTCTCCGCACTTCTTGATTCCGGTGCCGCTGGCAACTTCGTTACTGCAGAACTGGTCCGCAAGTGGGGGTTGCCCACTGAAAGTCTTTCCAAGACTGTCTTCCTTACTGCTGTGGATGGCAGTAGGATTCCTGATGCGACAGTCTCCCGCAGAACTTTGCCACTTACAGTAAAAGTGGGAGTCCTGCACACTGAACTTTTGTCCTTCCTGGTTTTATCCCGAGCCACTCACGCTCTGGTTCTGGGTTTACCCTGGCTCCGTCTTCACAATCCTCGTCTCGATTGGAAGACATCTGAAATCCTTTCCTGGGATCCTTCCTGCTCCGGTACCTGTCTCCAAAAGGTACTCCCAGCTCGTCATTCTTCAGCCGATGCAGCAGACCTTCCGCCTCTTCCCTACCAAGAGTACTCAGATGTATTCAGCAAGTCTGGCGCTGATGTCCTACCTCCTCACAGACCGTGGGATTGCCCTATCGAACTTATCCCAGGCAAAGAACCACCCAGAGGTAGAACCTATCCTCTCTCTCTTCCAGAGACTCAAGCCATGACCAATTACATCAAGGAAAATCTGGCAAAGGGATTCATCCGTCCTTCGACTTCTCCTGCTGGCGCAGGATTCTTCTTCGTAAAGAAGAAGGATGGAGGCCTACGTCCCTGCATTGATTATCGCGGCCTCAATGACATTACAGTAAAGAACCGATATCCGTTGCCCCTCATCACCGAGCTGTTTGACCGTGTCAGCGGTGCAACCATCTTCACGAAACTCGACCTGAGGGGTGCATACAATCTCATCTGCATACGAGAGGGCGACGAGTGGAAGACGGCGTTTAACACCAGAGACGGCCACTATGAGTACCTCGTCATGCCCTTCGGGCTCAGCAATGCCCCAGCCGTGTTCCAGCACTATGTCAATGAGATTTTTCGGGACATTCTGTATCGTCATGTAGTTGTATATCTCGATGACATTTTAATCTACGCCAATAACATCACAGAACATCGTTATTGGGTCAAAGAGGTTCTGTCCCGGCTGCGAGCTAATCATCTCTACTGTAAACTGGAGAAGTGTGTCTTCGAGGTGAAGTCTATACCCTTCCTAGGGTACATTGTCTCCGGTTCTGGTCTTCAAATGGATCCAGGAAAACTGCAGGCCATCCAAGATTGGCCAATTCCCTCTTCGCTGAAAGGTATTCAACGTTTCCTGGGTTTTGCCAATTATTACAGAAAATTCATTCGTAATTTATCGTCTATTGTGGCTCCCATCACTGCCCTAACAAAAAAGGGGTCTAATCCAGCGAAGTGGCCGGCAGAAGCCATCGAAGCCTTCCATCTGTTGAAACAGAGGTTCACTTCCGCTCCTGTTTTAAGACAACCTGATACCACCTTGCCCTTTATTCTCGAGGTTGATGCCTCCTCCGTGGGTGTTGGGGCAGTCCTCTCGCAGAAAGCGCCCGATGGTCGTCTTCATCCCTGTGGGTTCAACTCCCGTAAGCTCCTGCCTGCAGAGCGTAACTATGCCATCGGTGACCAAGAGCTTCTTGCCATCAAGTTGGCATTAGAAGAATGGAGATATCTTCTAGAGGGCGCTGTTCATGAGATCACAATTATTACAGACCATAAGAATCTTCTGTATCTCAAGTCTGCACAATGTTTAAATCCCCGTCAAGCCAGATGGACACTTTTCTTTTCCAGGTTCCATTTCAAGCTGTCGTTCTGTCCAGGGACACAAAACCGAAAAGCTGATGCCCTTTCCCGCTCATGGGAGCAAGAAAGTGAGTCCAAGTCCACACATCAACATTTCATTATTGATCCAGTGGCCTTCTCCGCAACGAGAGTTTCAAATCTCACGCCCCCTACAGGGAAAAGATATGTAAAGCCAGCTCTAAGAAAGAAGTTGCTCTGTTGGGCGCATTCTTCAAAATTCGCTGGCCATGCAGGCATTCAGAAAACTTACGAGTTTATCACCAGGTCCTACTGGTGGCCGTCCCTCAAACAGAATGTACAGGACTTTGTTTCCTCTTGTGCTAAATGTGCTCAGCACAAGACCAGTCGTCAGTCTCCTCCTGGGCAATTGATGCCACTGTCAGTGCCACATCGTCCTTGGACGCATATCTCTATGGACTTTGTAACGGATCTTCCAGAGTCTGACAAGTTCACCACCATCTGGGTGATTGTTGACCGGTTCACCAAGATGGCTCACTTCGTTCCCCTCACCGGTCTTCCGTCAGCTTCCAAGCTGTCCCAGCTCTTCATCAAAGAGATATTCAAGCTTCATGGACTGCCTCTTGAAATCATCTCCGATAGAGGAGTCCAATTCGTAGCCAAATTCTGGCGAAGCCTGTGCTCCCTGCTTCAAATCAAGTTAAAGTTTTCCACAGCCTACCACCCTCAAACCAATGGCCAAACGGAGAGGGTGAATCAGGACCTTGAAGCATTTCTCCGCACATATGTCTCTTCTTCCCAAGATGACTAGGCTCAACTCCTTCCATGGGCAGAGTTCTGCCATAATAACCAATATCATTCTTCATCAAATGTCACTCCATTCCTTGCCAATTATGGGTTTCATCCTCGAGTTCCTGACTTCACTCTGCAACCTGTGTCCTCTGTTCCAGCGGTCGACACGACCATCCGGCAATTCGTCAAATCCTGGAAGCTCATTCGTTCTTCACTTCTGAAGGCTTCAAGCAGGTACAAAAAATTTGCCGACAGGAAACGCAGAGCTGTGCCAGCCCTCCATCCAGGAGATCGTGTCTGGTTGTCAACCAAGAATCTTCGATTGAGAGTGCCATCGATGAAGTTCGCTCCCCGATATATTGGTCCTTTCCCAGTTGAGCGAGTCGTCAATCCAGTAGCTTACAAGCTCAAGTTGCCGCCCTATTTGAAAGTGCCAGCTACATTCCACATTTCGCTGCTCAAGCCGCTGGTTCTGAATCGCTTTCATTCCAAGCTCCCCAAGGCTCCTAAGGTTTGCACCCAGCGTGGAACAGAATATGAGGTCAGTAAGATCTTGGACTCTCGCATCCGATATGGTCGTCTGCAATATCTGATCGATTGGAAGGGCTACAGCCCCGAAGAGCGATCATGGACCAATGCCATCGATGTCCATGCTCCCAGACTCATCCGGGCGTTCCACTCCAAGTTTCCCCGCAAGCCTAAAAGGTGTCCTGGGGCCACCCTTAAAGGGGGGGGTGCTGTCACGATCCGAGCTGTCAGACAGACTTTCTTACCGGCTAAGTGCCTCCGCAGGTTCAGCTTGCGGTCCAGACGTCATCTCTGCCGGCGTCCTGTCTCCCAGTGACAGTCCCCAGTGCACGGCAATCCACCTGTCCGCCGCCATTGCTCCCAGTATCCAGCATGGTGTGCACAAACACACTTTCCCGCCATAGCAGACATGGGGGCTGCCATGTTCTTCCCAGTCACATGTCTGTGCTGTCCAATCCTGTTGGTTCTGATCTCCCTGTCATACTTCCTCGGCCAATCCTGGCCACCCAGTGGGGATAAGTATGCTGGGAGCTCTCAGAACCATTGCTAGTGCTTCAGTTGTCTCCTGTGTATGGTCAGCTGTCCTTGTCTCCGTGCAAGTGTATTTCTCTGCTGTTGTTGTCTTCCATGCTGCAGTGTATTCCAGGTTATTCCATCTCCTGTGAAGTCCAGGTTATTCCATCACCTGTGAGCCTGCCTCTTCAGCCTAGCGACCAAGCCTAGCTCCGGGACTCTGGTCCTCCGATGCTCCAGCATCATCTGCCACCGATGTTCCACCATCGATAGTCCGATATTCCGGATCTCCTGCTTCCGTCCGTCATTCCGGACCCACAGTCTCATCTCCCGTCCGTCATTCCGGACCCACAGTCTTCTTCCATATCCGACACTCCGGATCCGATGTTCCACCATCGATACATGTCATCATCTCATCTGTAAAGAATTGCAATCTGCATGAACTGTCATTATTTCCTGCATACTTTACTGCCTGTACCGTTACAACCTTCTGCATAATAAATCTGGTTGTATTTTACCTCTGACTGCTTATTGGCTCTGGGTGCACTGTCGCGCAGTTCATGCGCAGGAGTCCTCTCCAACCTCCCCGGTTCAGGTACCGGTCCAGGTCCCCACCAGAGGTCTCAGTCTTGTCGACTGTCCCCCTGGTGTGACAGTAAGCACTAGCCAAATGGATCCAGCCGCAAACCAAGCTTCTCCACCCAGCCCTGTACAGCAACTGGCTGTTCGCTTGGATCAGCAAGAGGCTGCGCAGAGCCAAGTGATTCATTGTCTGCAAGATCTGTCTTCCCGGCTGGATAAGCTACAGACCACTCTCAGTGGCCCTGAGCCTGTCAGAGAACTTCCAAGTCCCGTTCATCCTCCTGTAATGGCTGCTGCACCTCGCCTTCATCTGTCTGTCCCCACCAAGTATGATGGGAACCCCAAGACCTGCCGAGGTTTTCTCAATCAGTGTGAGATTCACTTCGAGCTGCAACCCAGTAACTTCCCTACTGAAAGGGTCAAGATCGCCTACATCATCTCCCTCCTGTGTGGAGCAGCGTTAGAATGGGCGTGTCCCTTATGGGAAAGATCTGATGCCATCCTGTCCAACTACAAGGACTTCGTGTCAACATTCCGGCGCATCTTCGATGAGCCTGGGCGATCAGCATCTGCCTTCACTGAACTCCTCCGTCTCAGACAGGGATCCCGCTCCGTCGGGCAATATCTGGTCCAGTTCCAGATTCTGCCGTCTGAACTCTCCTGGTGTGATGGGGCCTTATACGCAGCTTTCTGGCATGGCCTATCCGATCGTATTAAGGATGAACTCGCTACCAGAGACTTACCCTCAGGTCTAAATGACCTTATTTCATTGTGTATCAAAGTAGACCTACGCTTCCGAGAAAGGGCTGTAGAACGTCACAAGAGCGCTCCAGTTAAAGTGCCAACTCCTCCGCCTTCTTTACCCACTGCTCCTGCGGTCCATTTCAAAGAAGAACCAATGGAGATAAACCGTTTCCGTTTGTCTCCAGGAGAACGTCGACGGTTGGCACAGCTCTGCCTGTATTGTGCCGATCCTGCACATCAAATTTCTGCATGCCCAAAAGCGTCAGGAAAACTCCTCCTCCTAGCCCGTCAAGGAGAGGGTAGGCTAGGAGTAATTAAGTCCTCTCCATCAGCAACTGATTGTGTCCTTCCAGTTTCCCTACAAGTTGGTCAGCATTTCAAGACTGTCTCCGCACTTCTTGATTCCGGTGCCGCTGGCAACTTCGTTACTGCAGAACTGGTCCGCAAGTGGGGGTTGCCCACTGAAAGTCTTTCCAAGACTGTCTTCCTTACTGCTGTGGATGGCAGTAGGATTCCTGATGCGACAGTCTCCCGCAGAACTTTGCCACTTACAGTAAAAGTGGGAGTCCTGCACACTGAACTTTTGTCCTTCCTGGTTTTATCCCGAGCCACTCACGCTCTGGTTCTGGGTTTACCCTGGCTCCGTCTTCACAATCCTCGTCTCGATTGGAAGACATCTGAAATCCTTTCCTGGGATCCTTCCTGCTCCGGTACCTGTCTCCAAAAGGTACTCCCAGCTCGTCATTCTTCAGCCGATGCAGCAGACCTTCCGCCTCTTCCCTACCAAGAGTACTCAGATGTATTCAGCAAGTCTGGCGCTGATGTCCTACCTCCTCACAGACCGTGGGATTGCCCTATCGAACTTAT
The DNA here is from genome assembly GCF_055691185.1 of Crinia signifera. Lineage (NCBI taxonomy): Eukaryota > Metazoa > Chordata > Amphibia > Anura > Myobatrachidae > Crinia > Crinia signifera. The sequence continues at coordinate 3,250,107 of NC_139222.1, read as the reverse complement.
CCCAGGCAAAGAACCACCCAGAGGTAGAACCTATCCTCTCTCTCTTCCAGAGACTCAAGCCATGACCAATTACATCAAGGAAAATCTGGCAAAGGGATTCATCCGTCCTTCGACTTCTCCTGCTGGCGCAGGATTCTTCTTCGTAAAGAAGAAGGATGGAGGCCTACGTCCCTGCATTGATTATCGCGGCCTCAATGACATTACAGTAAAGAACCGATATCCGTTGCCCCTCATCACCGAGCTGTTTGACCGTGTCAGCGGTGCAACCATCTTCACGAAACTCGACCTGAGGGGTGCATACAATCTCATCTGCATACGAGAGGGCGACGAGTGGAAGACGGCGTTTAACACCAGAGACGGCCACTATGAGTACCTCGTCATGCCCTTCGGGCTCAGCAATGCCCCAGCCGTGTTCCAGCACTATGTCAATGAGATTTTTCGGGACATTCTGTATCGTCATGTAGTTGTATATCTCGATGACATTTTAATCTACGCCAATAACATCACAGAACATCGTTATTGGGTCAAAGAGGTTCTGTCCCGGCTGCGAGCTAATCATCTCTACTGTAAACTGGAGAAGTGTGTCTTCGAGGTGAAGTCTATACCCTTCCTAGGGTACATTGTCTCCGGTTCTGGTCTTCAAATGGATCCAGGAAAACTGCAGGCCATCCAAGATTGGCCAATTCCCTCTTCGCTGAAAGGTATTCAACGTTTCCTGGGTTTTGCCAATTATTACAGAAAATTCATTCGTAATTTATCGTCTATTGTGGCTCCCATCACTGCCCTAACAAAAAAGGGGTCTAATCCAGCGAAGTGGCCGGCAGAAGCCATCGAAGCCTTCCATCTGTTGAAACAGAGGTTCACTTCCGCTCCTGTTTTAAGACAACCTGATACCACCTTGCCCTTTATTCTCGAGGTTGATGCCTCCTCCGTGGGTGTTGGGGCAGTCCTCTCGCAGAAAGCGCCCGATGGTCGTCTTCATCCCTGTGGGTTCAACTCCCGTAAGCTCCTGCCTGCAGAGCGTAACTATGCCATCGGTGACCAAGAGCTTCTTGCCATCAAGTTGGCATTAGAAGAATGGAGATATCTTCTAGAGGGCGCTGTTCATGAGATCACAATTATTACAGACCATAAGAATCTTCTGTATCTCAAGTCTGCACAATGTTTAAATCCCCGTCAAGCCAGATGGACACTTTTCTTTTCCAGGTTCCATTTCAAGCTGTCGTTCTGTCCAGGGACACAAAACCGAAAAGCTGATGCCCTTTCCCGCTCATGGGAGCAAGAAAGTGAGTCCAAGTCCACACATCAACATTTCATTATTGATCCAGTGGCCTTCTCCGCAACGAGAGTTTCAAATCTCACGCCCCCTACAGGGAAAAGATATGTAAAGCCAGCTCTAAGAAAGAAGTTGCTCTGTTGGGCGCATTCTTCAAAATTCGCTGGCCATGCAGGCATTCAGAAAACTTACGAGTTTATCACCAGGTCCTACTGGTGGCCGTCCCTCAAACAGAATGTACGATACTTTGTTTCCTCTTGTGCTAAATGTGCTCAGCACAAGACCAGTCGTCAGTCTCCTCCTGGGCAATTGATGCCACTGTCAGTGCCACATCGTCCTTGGACGCATATCTCTATGGACTTTGTAACGGATCTTCCAGAGTCTGACAAGTTCACCACCATCTGGGTGATTGTTGACCGGTTCACCAAGATGGCTCACTTCGTTCCCCTCACCGGTCTTCCGTCAGCTTCCAAGCTGTCCCAGCTCTTCATCAAAGAGATATTCAAGCTTCATGGACTGCCTCTTGAAATCATCTCCGATAGAGGAGTCCAATTCGTAGCCAAATTCTGGCGAAGCCTGTGCTCCCTGCTTCAAATCAAGTTAAAGTTTTCCACAGCCTACCACCCTCAAACCAATGGCCAAACGGAGAGGGTGAATCAGGACCTTGAAGCATTTCTCCGCACATATGTCTCTTCTTCCCAAGATGACTAGGCTCAACTCCTTCCATGGGCAGAGTTCTGCCATAATAACCAATATCATTCTTCATCAAATGTCACTCCATTCCTTGCCAATTATGGGTTTCATCCTCGAGTTCCTGACTTCACTCTGCAACCTGTGTCCTCTGTTCCAGCGGTCGACACGACCATCCGGCAATTCGTCAAATCCTGGAAGCTCATTCGTTCTTCACTTCTGAAGGCTTCAAGCAGGTACAAAAAATTTGCCGACAGGAAACGCAGAGCTGTGCCAGCCCTCCGTCCAGGAGATCGTGTCTGGTTGTCAACCAAGAATCTTCGATTGAGAGTGCCATCGATGAAGTTCGCTCCCCGATATATTGGTCCTTTCCCAGTTGAGCGAGTCGTCAATCCAGTAGCTTACAAGCTCAAGTTGCCGCCCTATTTGAAAGTGCCAGCTACATTCCACATTTCGCTGCTCAAGCCGCTGGTTCTGAATCGCTTTCATTCCAAGCTCCCCAAGGCTCCTAAGGTTTGCACCCAGCGTGGAACAGAATATGAGGTCAGTAAGATCTTGGACTCTCGCATCCGATATGGTCGTCTGCAATATCTGATCGATTGGAAGGGCTACAGCCCCGAAGAGCGATCATGGACCAATGCCATCGATGTCCATGCTCCCAGACTCATCCGGGCGTTCCACTCCAAGTTTCCCCGCAAGCCTAAAAGGTGTCCTGGGGCCACCCTTAAAGGGGGGGGTGCTGTCACGATCCGAGCTGTCAGACAGACTTTCTTACCGGCTAAGTGCCTCCGCAGGTTCAGCTTGCGGTCCAGACGTCATCTCTGCCGGCGTCCTGTCTCCCAGTGACAGTCCCCAGTGCACGGCAATCCACCTGTCCGCCGCCATTGCTCCCAGTATCCAGCATGGTGTGCACAAACACACTTTCCCGCCATAGCAGACATGGGGGCTGCCATGTTCTTCCCAGTCACATGTCTGTGCTGTCCAATCCTGTTGGTTCTGATCTCCCTGTCATACTTCCTCGGCCAATCCTGGCCACCCAGTGGGGATAAGTATGCTGGGAGCTCTCAGAACCATTGCTAGTGCTTCAGTTGTCTCCAGTGTATGGTCAGCTGTCCTTGTCTCCGTGCAAGTGTATTTCTCTGCTGGTGTTGTCTTCCATGCTGCAGTGTATTCCAGGTTATTCCATCTCCTGTGAGCCTGCCTCTTCAGCCCAGCGACCAAGCCTAGCTCCGGGACTCTGGTCCTCCGATGCTCCAGCATCATCTGCCACCGATGTTCCACCATCGATAGTCCGATATTCCGGATCTCCTGCTTCCGTCCGTCATTCCGGACCCACAGTCTCATCTCCCGTCCGTCATTCCGGACCCACAGTCTTCTTCCATATCCGACACTCTGGATCCGATGTTCCACCATCGATACATGTCATCATCTCATCTGTAAAGTATTGCAATCTGCATGAACTGTCATTATTTCCTGCATACTTTACTGCCTGTACCGTTACAACCTTCTGCATAATAAATCTGGTTGTATTTTACCTCTGACTGCTTATTGGCTCTGGGTGCACTGTCGCGCAGTTCATGCGCAGGGGTCCTCTCCAACCTTCCCGGTTCAGGTACCGGTCCAGGTCCCCACCAGAGGTCTCAGTCTTGTCGACTAAGCCCCCTGGTGTGACAGTAAGCACTAGCCAAATGGATCCAGCCGCAAACCAAGCTTCTCCACCCAGCCCTGTACAGCAACTGGCTGTTCGCTTGGATCAGCAAGAGGCTGCGCAGAGCCAAGTGATTCATTGTCTGCAAGATCTGTCTTCCCGGCTGGATAAGCTACAGACCACTCTCAGTGGCCCTGAGCCTGTCAGAGAACTTCCAAGTCCCGTTCATCCTCCTGTAATGGCTGCTGCACCTCGCCTTCATCTGTCTGTCCCCACTAAGTATGATGGGAACCCCAAGACCTGCCGAGGTTTTCTCAATCAGTGTGAGATTCACTTCGAGCTGCAACCCAGTAACTTCCCTACTGAAAGGGTCAAGATCGCCTACATCATCTCCCTCCTGTGTGGAGCAGCGTTAGAATGGGCGTCTCCCTTATGGGAAAGATCTGATGCCATCCTGTCCAACTACAAGGACTTCGTGTCAACATTCCGGCGCATCTTCGATGAGCCTGGGCGATCAGCATCTGCCTTCACTGAACTCCTCCGTCTCAGACAGGGATCCCGCTCCGTCGGGCAATATCTGGTCCAGTTCCAGATTCTGCCGTCTGAACTCTCCTGGTGTGATGGGGCCTTATACGCAGCTTTCTGGCATGGCCTATCCGATCGTATTAAGGATGAACTCGCTACCAGAGACTTACCCTCAGGTCTAAATGACCTTATTTCATTGTGTATCAAAGTAGACCTACGCTTCCGAGAAAGGGCTGTAGAACGTCACAAGAGCGCTCCAGTTAAAGTGCCAACTCCTCCGCCTTCTTTACCCACTGCTCCTGCGGTCCATTTCAAAGAAGAACCAATGGAGATAAACCGTTTCCGTTTGTCTCCAGGAGAACGTCGACGGTTGGCACAGCTCTGCCTGTATTGTGCCGATCCTGCACATCAAATTTCTGCATGCCCAAAAGCGTCAGGAAAACTCCTCCTCCTAGCCCGTCAAGGAGAGGGTAGGCTAGGAGTAATTAAGTCCTCTCCATCAGCAACTGATTGTGTCCTTCCAGTTTCCCTACAAGTTGGTCAGCATTTCAAGACTGTCTCCGCACTTCTTGATTCCGGTGCCGCTGGCAACTTCGTTACTGCAGAACTGGTCCGCAAGTGGGGGTTGCCCACTGAAAGTCTTTCCAAGACTGTCTTCCTTACTGCTGTGGATGGCAGTAGGATTCCTGATGCGACAGTCTCCCGCAGAACTTTGCCACTTACAGTAAAAGTGGGAGTCCTGCACACTGAACTTTTGTCCTTCCTGGTTTTATCCCGAGCCACTCACGCTCTGGTTCTGGGTTTACCCTGGCTCCGTCTTCACAATCCTCGTCTCGATTGGAAGACATCTGAAATCCTTTCCTGGGATCCTTCCTGCTCCGGTACCTGTCTCCAAAAGGTACTCCCAGCTCGTCATTCTTCAGCCGATGCAGCAGACCTTCCGCCTCTTCCCTACCAAGAGTACTCAGATGTATTCAGCAAGTCTGGCGCTGATGTCCTACCTCCTCACAGACCGTGGGATTGCCCTATCGAACTTATCCCAGGCAAAGAACCACCCAGAGGTAGAACCTATCCTCTCTCTCTTCCAGAGACTCAAGCCATGACCAATTACATCAAGGAAAATCTGGCAAAGGGATTCATCCGTCCTTCGACTTCTCCTGCTGGCGCAGGATTCTTCTTCGTAAAGAAGAAGGATGGAGGCCTACGTCCCTGCATTGATTATCGCGGCCTCAATGACATTACAGTAAAGAACCGATATCCGTTGCCCCTCATCACCGAGCTGTTTGACCGTGTCAGCGGTGCAACCATCTTCACGAAACTCGACCTGAGGGGTGCATACAATCTCATCTGCATACGAGAGGGCGACGAGTGGAAGACGGCGTTTAACACCAGAGACGGCCACTATGAGTACCTCGTCATGCCCTTCGGGCTCAGCAATGCCCCAGCCGTGTTCCAGCACTATGTCAATGAGATTTTTCGGGACATTCTGTATCGTCATGTAGTTGTATATCTCGATGACATTTTAATCTACGCCAATAACATCACAGAACATCGTTATTGGGTCAAAGAGGTTCTGTCCCGGCTGCGAGCTAATCATCTCTACTGTAAACTGGAGAAGTGTGTCTTCGAGGTGAAGTCTATACCCTTCCTAGGGTACATTGTCTCCGGTTCTGGTCTTCAAATGGATCCAGGAAAACTGCAGGCCATCCAAGATTGGCCAATTCCCTCTTCGCTGAAAGGTATTCAACGTTTCCTGGGTTTTGCCAATTATTACAGAAAATTCATTCGTAATTTATCGTCTATTGTGGCTCCCATCACTGCCCTAACAAAAAAGGGGTCTAATCCAGCGAAGTGGCCGGCAGAAGCCATCGAAGCCTTCCATCTGTTGAAACAGAGGTTCACTTCCGCTCCTGTTTTAAGACAACCTGATACCACCTTGCCCTTTATTCTCGAGGTTGATGCCTCCTCCGTGGGTGTTGGGGCAGTCCTCTCGCAGAAAGCGCCCGATGGTCGTCTTCATCCCTGTGGGTTCAACTCCCGTAAGCTCCTGCCTGCAGAGCGTAACTATGCCATCGGTGACCAAGAGCTTCTTGCCATCAAGTTGGCATTAGAAGAATGGAGATATCTTCTAGAGGGCGCTGTTCATGAGATCACAATTATTACAGACCATAAGAATCTTCTGTATCTCAAGTCTGCACAATGTTTAAATCCCCGTCAAGCCAGATGGACACTTTTCTTTTCCAGGTTCCATTTCAAGCTGTCGTTCTGTCCAGGGACACAAAACCGAAAAGCTGATGCCCTTTCCCGCTCATGGGAGCAAGAAAGTGAGTCCAAGTCCACACATCAACATTTCATTATTGATCCAGTGGCCTTCTCCGCAACGAGAGTTTCAAATCTCACGCCCCCTACAGGGAAAAGATATGTAAAGCCAGCTCTAAGAAAGAAGTTGCTCTGTTGGGCGCATTCTTCAAAATTCGCTGGCCATGCAGGCATTCAGAAAACTTACGAGTTTATCACCAGGTCCTACTGGTGGCCGTCCCTCAAACAGAATGTACGATACTTTGTTTCCTCTTGTGCTAAATGTGCTCAGCACAAGACCAGTCGTCAGTCTCCTCCTGGGCAATTGATGCCACTGTCAGTGCCACATCGTCCTTGGACGCATATCTCTATGGACTTTGTAACGGATCTTCCAGAGTCTGACAAGTTCACCACCATCTGGGTGATTGTTGACCGGTTCACCAAGATGGCTCACTTCGTTCCCCTCACCGGTCTTCCGTCAGCTTCCAAGCTGTCCCAGCTCTTCATCAAAGAGATATTCAAGCTTCATGGACTGCCTCTTGAAATCATCTCCGATAGAGGAGTCCAATTCGTAGCCAAATTCTGGCGAAGCCTGTGCTCCCTGCTTCAAATCAAGTTAAAGTTTTCCACAGCCTACCACCCTCAAACCAATGGCCAAACGGAGAGGGTGAATCAGGACCTTGAAGCATTTCTCCGCACATATGTCTCTTCTTCCCAAGATGACTAGGCTCAACTCCTTCCATGGGCAGAGTTCTGCCATAATAACCAATATCATTCTTCATCAAATGTCACTCCATTCCTTGCCAATTATGGGTTTCATCCTCGAGTTCCTGACTTCACTCTGCAACCTGTGTCCTCTGTTCCAGCGGTCGACACGACCATCCGGCAATTCGTCAAATCCTGGAAGCTCATTCGTTCTTCACTTCTGAAGGCTTCAAGCAGGTACAAAAAATTTGCCGACAGGAAACGCAGAGCTGTGCCAGCCCTCCGTCCAGGAGATCGTGTCTGGTTGTCAACCAAGAATCTTCGATTGAGAGTGCCATCGATGAAGTTCGCTCCCCGATATATTGGTCCTTTCCCAGTTGAGCGAGTCGTCAATCCAGTAGCTTACAAGCTCAAGTTGCCGCCCTATTTGAAAGTGCCAGCTACATTCCACATTTCGCTGCTCAAGCCGCTGGTTCTGAATCGCTTTCATTCCAAGCTCCCCAAGGCTCCTAAGGTTTGCACCCAGCGTGGAACAGAATATGAGGTCAGTAAGATCTTGGACTCTCGCATCCGATATGGTCGTCTGCAATATCTGATCGATTGGAAGGGCTACAGCCCCGAAGAGCGATCATGGACCAATGCCATCGATGTCCATGCTCCCAGACTCATCCGGGCGTTCCACTCCAAGTTTCCCCGCAAGCCTAAAAGGTGTCCTGGGGCCACCCTTAAAGGGGGGGGTGCTGTCACGATCCGAGCTGTCAGACAGACTTTCTTACCGGCTAAGTGCCTCCGCAGGTTCAGCTTGCGGTCCAGACGTCATCTCTGCCGGCGTCCTGTCTCCCAGTGACAGTCCCCAGTGCACGGCAATCCACCTGTCCGCCGCCATTGCTCCCAGTATCCAGCATGGTGTGCACAAACACACTTTCCCGCCATAGCAGACATGGGGGCTGCCATGTTCTTCCCAGTCACATGTCTGTGCTGTCCAATCCTGTTGGTTCTGATCTCCCTGTCATACTTCCTCGGCCAATCCTGGCCACCCAGTGGGGATAAGTATGCTGGGAGCTCTCAGAACCATTGCTAGTGCTTCAGTTGTCTCCAGTGTATGGTCAGCTGTCCTTGTCTCCGTGCAAGTGTATTTCTCTGCTGGTGTTGTCTTCCATGCTGCAGTGTATTCCAGGTTATTCCATCTCCTGTGAGCCTGCCTCTTCAGCCCAGCGACCAAGCCTAGCTCCGGGACTCTGGTCCTCCGATGCTCCAGCATCATCTGCCACCGATGTTCCACCATCGATAGTCCGATATTCCGGATCTCCTGCTTCCGTCCGTCATTCCGGACCCACAGTCTCATCTCCCGTCCGTCATTCCGGACCCACAGTCTTCTTCCATATCCGACACTCTGGATCCGATGTTCCACCATCGATACATGTCATCATCTCATCTGTAAAGTATTGCAATCTGCATGAACTGTCATTATTTCCTGCATACTTTACTGCCTGTACCGTTACAACCTTCTGCATAATAAATCTGGTTGTATTTTACCTCTGACTGCTTATTGGCTCTGGGTGCACTGTCGCGCAGTTCATGCGCAGGGGTCCTCTCCAACCTTCCCGGTTCAGGTACCGGTCCAGGTCCCCACCAGAGGTCTCAGTCTTGTCGACTGAGTCCCCCTGGTGTGACATACTGGCCCCATCTGTAGGAGACACGCAGTGACTGAGGACATTGTATATATGTGATTATCCTGGGAATACAGAGGACGGGGACATCTCTCTGGGGTATCTCTGTTACTGGGCCCATCTGTAGGAGACACACAGTGACTGAGGACATTGTATATATGTGATTATCCTGGGAATACAGAGGACGGGAACATCTCCCTGGGGTATTCCTGTTACTGGGCCCATCTGTAGGAGACACGCAGTGACTGAGGACATGGTATATATGTGATTATCCTGGGAATACAGAGGACGGGGACATCTCTCTGGGGTATTCCTGTTACTGGGCCCATCTGTAGGAGACACGCAGTGACTGAGGACATTGTATATATGTGATTATCCTGGGAATACAGAGGACGGGGACATCTCTCTGGGGTATTCCTGTTACTGGGCCCATCTGTAGGAGACACACAGTGACTGAGTACATGGTATATATGTGATTATCCTGGGAATACAGAGGACGGGGACATCTCTCTGGGGTATTCCTGTTACTGGTCCCATCTGTAGGAGACACACAGTGACTGAGGACATTGTATATATGTGATTATCCTGGGAATACAGAGGACGGGGACATCTCTCTGGGGTATTCCTGTTACTGGCCCCATCTGTAGGAGACACACAGTGACTGAGGACATTGTATATATGTGATTATCCTGGGAATACAGAGGACGGGGACACCTCTCTGGGGTATTCCTGTTACTGGGCCCATCTGTAGAAGACACACAGTGACTGAGGACATGGTATATATGTGATTATCCTGGGAATACAGAGGACGGGGACATCTCTCTGGGGTATTCCTGTTACTGGGCCCATCTGTAGGAGACACACAGTGACTGAGGACATGGTATATATGTGATTATCCTGGGAATACAGAGGACGGGGACATCTCTCTGGGGTATTCCTGTTACTGGTCCCATCTGTAGGAGACACACAGTGACTGAGGACATTGTATATATGTGATTATCCTGGGAATACAGAGGACGGGGACATCTCTCTGGGGTATTCCTGTTACTGGGCCCATCTGTAGGAGACACGCAGTGACTGAGGACATTGTATATATGTGATTATCCTGGGAATACAGAGGACGGGGACATCTCTCTGGGGTATCTCTGTTACTGGGCCCATCTGTAGGAGACACACAGTGACTGAGGACATGGTATATATGTGATTATCCTGGGAATACAGAGGACGGGGACATCTCTCTGGGGTATTCCTGTTACTGGCCCCATCTGTAGGAGACACGCAGTGACTGAGGACATGGTATATATGTGATTATCCTGGGAATACAGAGGACGGGGACATCTCTCTGGGGTATTCCTGTTACTGGCCCATCTGTAGGAGACACACAGTGACTGAGGACATTGTATATATGTGATTATCCTGGGAATACAGAGGACGGGGACATCTCTCTGGGGTATTCCTGTTACTGGGCCCATCTGTAGGAGACACACAGTGACTGAGGACATGGTATATATGTGATTATCCTGGGAATACAGAGGACGGGGACATCTCTCTGGGGTATTCCTGTTACTGGGCCCATCTCTAGGAGACACGCAGTGACTGAGGACACTGTATATATGTGATTATCCTGGGAATACAGAGGACGGGGACATCTCTCTGGGGTATTCCTGTTACTGGTCCCATCTGTAGGAGACACACAGTGACTGAGGACATGGTATATATGTGATTATCCTGGGAATACAGAGGACGGGGACATCTCTCTGGGGTATTCCTGTTACTGGCCCCATCTGTAGGAGACACACAGTGACTGAGGACATTGTATATATGTGATTATCCTGGGAATACAGAGGACGGGGACATCTCTCTGGGGTATTCCTGTTACTGGGCCCATCTGTAGGAGACACGCAGTGACTGAGGACATTGTATATATATGATTATCCTGGGAATACAGAGGACGGGGACATCTCTCTGGGGTATTCCTGTTACTGGTCACATCTGTAGGAGACACACAGTGACTGAGGACATTGTATATATGTGATTATCCTGGGAATACAGAGGACGGGGACATCTCTCTGGGGTATTCCTGTTACTGGGCCCATCTGTAGGAGACACACAGTGACTGAGGACATTGTATATATGTGATTATCCTGGGAATACAGAGGACGGGGACATCTCTCTGGGGTATTCCTGTTACTGGGCCCATCTGTAGGAGACACGCAGTGACTGAGGACATGGTATATATGTGATTATCCTGGGAATACAGAGGACGGGGACATCTCTCTGGGGTATTCCTGTTACTGTCACATCTGTAGGAGACACGCAGTGACTGAGTACATGGTATATATGTGATTATCCTGGGAATACAGGGGACGGGGACATCTCTCTGGGGTATTCCTGCTACTGGCCCCATCTGTAGGAGACATGCAGTGACTGAGTACATTGTATATATGTGATTATCCTGGGAATACAGAGGACGGGGACATCTCTCTGGGGTATTCCTGTTACTGGGCCCATCTGTAGGAGACACGCAGTGACTGAGGACATGGTATATATGTGATTATCCTGGGAATACAGAGGACAGGGACATCTCTCTGGGGTATTCCTGTTACTGGCCCCATCTGTAGGAGACACACAGTGGCTGAGGACATTGTATATATGTGATTATCCTAGGAATACAGAGGACGGGGACATCTCTCTGGGGTATTCCTGTTACTGGCCCCATCTGTAGGAGACACACGGTGACTGAGGACATTGTATATATGTGATTATCCTGGGAATACAGAGGACGGGGACATCTCTCTGGGGTATCTCTGTTACTGGGCCCATCTGTAGGAGACACGCAGTGACTGAGGACATTGTATATATGTGATTATCCTGGGAATACAGAGGACGGGGACATCTCTCTGGGGTATTCCTGTTACTGGGCCCATCTGTAGGAGACACACAGTGACTGAGGACATTGTATATATGTGATTATCCTGGGAATACAGAGGACGGGGACATCTCTCTGGGGTATTCCTGTTACTGGGCCCATCTGTAGGAGACACACAGTGACTGAGGACATGGTATATATGTGATTATCCTGGGAATACAGAGGACGGGGACATCTCTCTGGGGTATTCCTGTTACTGGGCCCATCTGTAGGAGACACGCAGTGACTGAGGACATTGTATATATGTGATTATCCTGGGAATACAGAGGACGGGGACATCTCTCTGGGGTATTCCTGTTACTGGGCCATCTGTAGGAGACACACAGTGACTGAGGACATGGTATATATGTGATTATCCTGGGAATACAGAGGACGGGGACATCTCTCTGGTGTATTCCTGTTACTGGGCCCATCTGTAGGAGACACACAGTGACTGTGGACATTGTATATATGTGATTATCCTGGGAATACAGAGGACGGGGACATCTCTCTGGGGTATTCCTGTTACTGGGCCCATCTGTAGGAGACACGCAGTGACTGAGGACATTGTATATATGTGATTATCCTGGTAATACAGAGGACGGGGACATCTCTCTGGGGTATTCCTGTTACTGGGCCCATCTGTAGGAGACACACAGTGACTGAGGACATGGTATATATGTGATTATCCTGGGAATACAGAGGACGGGGACATCTCTCTGGGGTATTCCTGTTACTGGGCCCATCTGTAGGAGACACGCAGTGACTGAGGACATGGTATATATGTGATTATCCTGGGAATACAGAGGACGGGGACATCTCTCTGGGGTATTCCTGTTACTGGGCCCATCTGTAGGAGACACACAGTGACTGAGGACATTGTATATATGTGATTATCCTGGGAATACAGAGGACGGGGACATCTCTCTGGGGTATTCCTGTTACTGGGCCCATCTGTAGGAGACACACAGTGACTGTGGACATTGTATATATGTGATTATCCTGGGAATACAGAGGACGGGGACATCTCTCTGGGGTATTCCTGTTACTGGCCCATCTGTAGGAGACACGCAGTGACTGAGGACATTGTATATATGTGATTATCCTGGGAATACAGAGTACGGGGACATCTCTCTGGGGTATTCCTGTTACTGGCCCATCTGTAGGAGACACACAGTGACTGAGGACATTGTATATATGTGATTATCCTGGGAATACAGAGGACGGGGACATCTCTCTGGGGTATTCCTGTTACTGGGCCCATCTGTAGGAGACACACAGTGACTGAGTACATGGTATATATGTGACTATCCTGGGAATACAGAGGACGGGGACATATCTCTGGGGTATTCCTGTTACTGGCCCCATCTGTAGGAGACACACAGTGACTGAGTACATGGTATATATGTGATTATCCTGGGAATACAGAGGACGGGGACATCTCTCTGGGGTATCTCTGTTACTGGGCCCATCTGTAGGAGACACGCAGTGACTGAGGACATTGTACATATGTGATTATCAGATGCTGTGTGTATATAGGGGACCCCCATACCTGCTCTCCCCTGTAAAATAAATGTCTCCTCTTACCCAGTGATGTGAGGGGCCGGTGATTCTCCATCATCACGTCCTTGTACAGACCCCTGTGTTCCTCTATATACTCCCCCTCCTGCATGGAGAGATAGACAGTGACATCCTGACACACACAATGATACAGTCATCACCCAGGCACATCCCCCGGTGTTACTGTATAACGTCCCATTCCCAGCATTCACCTCTCCGGTCACATCCCCGGTGTTACTGTATAACATCCCATTCCCAGCAGTCACCTCTCCGGTCACATCCCCGGTGTTACTGTATAACATCCCATTCCCAGCAGTCACGTCTCCTATCACATCCCCCGGTATTACTGTATAATGTCCCATTCCCAGCATTCACCTCTCCGGTCACATCCCCGGTGTTACTGTATAACATCCCATTCCCAGCAGTCACCTCTCCGGTCACATCCCCGGTGTTACTGTATAACGTCCCATTCCCAGCAGTCACCTCTCCGGTCACATCCCCCGGTGTTACTGTATAACATCCCATTCCCAGCAGTCACCTCTCCGGTCACATCCCCAGTGTTACTGTATAACGTCCCATTCCCAGCAGTCACCTCTCCGGTCACATCCCCCGGTGTTACTGTATAACGTCCCATTCCCAGCAGTCACCTCTCCGGTCACATCCCCCGGTGTTACTGTATAACGTCCCATTCCCAGCAGTCACCTCTCCGGTCACATCCCCCGGTGTTACTGTATAACGTCCCATTCCCAGCAGTCACCTCTCCGGTCACATCCCCCGGTGTTACTGTATAACGTCCCATTCCCAGCAGTCACCTCTCCGGTCACATCCCACGGTGTTACTGTATAAAGTCCCATCCCCAACAGTCACCTCTCCGGTCACATCCCCCGGTGTTACTGTATAACGTCACATTCCCAGCAGTCACCTCTCCGGTCACATCCCACGGTGTTACTGTATAACATCCCATTCCCAGCAGTCACCTCTCCGGTCACATCCCCAGTGTTACTGTATAACGTCCCATTCCCAGCAGTCACCTCTCCGGTCACATCCCCCCGGTGTTACTGTATAACGTCCCATTCCCAGCGGTCACATCCCCCGGTGTTACTGTATAACGTCCCATTCCCAGCAGTCACCTCTCTGGTCACATCCCCTGGTGTTACTGTATAACGTCCCATTCCCAGCAGTCACGTCTCCTATCACATCCCCCGGTATTACTGTATAATGTCCCATTCCCAGCATTCACCTCTCCGGTCACATCCCCGGTGTTACTGTATAACGTCCCATTCCCAGCAGTCACCTCTCCGGTCACATCCCCTGGTGTTACTGTATAACGTCCCATTCCCAGCAGTCACGTCTCCTGTCACATCCCCCGGTGTTACTGTATAATGTCCTATTCCCAGCAGTCACCTCTCCGGTCACATCCCCCGGTGTTACTTCATAACATCTCATTCCCAGTAGTCACCTCTCCGGTCACATCCTGGGTGTTACTGTATAACGTCCCATTCCCAGCAGTCACCTCTCCGGTTACGTCCCCCGGTGTTACTGTATAACGTCCCATTCCCAGCAGTCACCTGTCCGGTCACATCCCCGGTGTTACTGTATAACGTCCCATTCCCAGTAGTCACCTCTCCGGTCACATCCCCTGGTGTTACTGTATAACGCCCCAATCCCAGCAGTCACCTCTCCGGTCAGCAGCTGAATGATCTTGTTGGTGAGTTCCAGGATCTTCTGGTCATTGTGCCTCTCATGTGTCAGTGAGTGAGGTGGAGGCACCGTGATGGGGCTCTGGGTCCTGCTCAGTCCTCCTGACACACAGGGACGGCTGCTGGGTGTCTCACACTCACCGGATGTCTTCTTCACTACTCTGTAACCCTGGGTATTGGGGGAGACATCAAATATCATTATATACAATCCCAGATCCCCTCATCTCCCCGTTCACGTCCCTGTATTATTACTATAGATATAAGCGATGTCACTGTCACCTCCCCGGTCACATCCCTGTATTATTACTATAGATATAAGTGATGTCACTGTCACCTCCCCACTCACGTCTCTGTATTATTACTATAGATATAAGTGATGTCACTGTCACCTCCCCGGTCACATCCCTGTATTATTACTATAGGTATAAGTGATGTCACTGTCACCTCCTCAGTCACATCCGGGTATTATTACTATAGATATAAGTGATGTCACCTCCCCGGTCACATCCCTGTATTATTACTATAGATATAAGTGATGTCACCTCCCCGGTCACATCCCTGTATTATTACTATATATATATGTGATGTCACAGTCACCTCCCTGGTCACGTCCCTGTAGTATTACTATAGATATAAGTGTTGTCACTGTCACCTCCCCGGTCACTTCCCTGTATTATTACTATAGATATAAGTGATGTCACTGTCAACTCCCCGGTCACATCCCTGTATTATTACTATAGATATAAGTGATGTCACCTCCCCAGTCACGTCCCTGTATTATTACTATAGATATAAGTGATGTCACTGTCACCTCCCTGTATTATTACTATAGATATCAGTGATGTCACTGTCACCTCCCCGGTCACATCCCTGTATTATTACTATAGATATAAGTGATGTCACCTCCCCGGTCACATCCCTGTATTATTACTATAGATATAAGTGATGTCACAGTCACCTCTCTGGTCACGTCCCTGTAGTATTACTATAGATATAAGTGTTGTCACTGTCACCTCCCCGGTCACTTCCCTGTATTATTACTATAGATATAAGTGATGTCACTGTCACCTCCCTGGTCACGTCCCTGTATTATTACTATAGATATTAGTGATGTCACTGTCACCTCCCCGGTCACGTCCCTGTATTATTACTATAGATATAAGTGATGTCATCGTCACCTCCCCGGTCACGTCCCTGTATTATTACTATAGATATAAGTGATGTCATCGTCACCTCCCCGGTCACGTCCCTGTATTATTACTATAGATATAAGTGATGTCACTGTCACCTCCCCGGTCACATTCCTGTATTATTACTATAGATATAAGTGATGTCACTGTCACCTCCCTGGTCACGTCTCTGTATTATTACTATAGATATTAGTGATGTCACTGTCACCTCCCCGGTCACGTCCCTGTATTATTACTATAGATATAAGTGATGTCATCGTCACCTCCCCGGTCACGTCCCTGTATTATTACTATAGATATAAGTGATGTCACTGTCACCTCCCCGGTCACATTCCTGTATTATTACTATAGATATAAGTGATGTCACTGTCACCTCCCTGGTCACGTCTCTGTATTATTACTATAGATATTAGTGATGTCACTGTCACCTCCCCGGTCACGTCCCTGTATTATTACTATAGATATAAGTGATGTCACTGTCACCTCTCCGGTCACATCCCTGTATTATTACTATAGATATGAGTGATGTCACTGTCACCTCCCCTGTCACGTCCCTGTATTATTACTATAGAGATAAGTGATGTCACTGTCACCTCCCCGCTCACATTCCTGTATTATTACTATAGATATAAGTGATGTCACCTCCCCGGTCACATCCCTGTATTATTACTATAGATATAAGTGATTTCACTGTCACCTCCCCGGTCACGTCCCTGTATTATTACTATAGATATAAGTGATGTCACTGTCACCTCTCCGGTCACCTCCCTGTATTATTACTATAGATATAAGTGATGTCACTGTCACCTCCCCGGTCACATCCCTGTATTATTACTATAGATATAAGTGATGTCACTGTCACCTCCCTGTATTATTACTATAGATATAAGTGATTTCACTGTCACCTCCCCGGTCACGTCCCTGTATTATTACTATAGATATAAGTGATGTCACTGTCACCTCTCCGGTCACCTCCCTGTATTATTACTATAGATATAAGTGATTTCACTGTCACCTCCCCGGTCACGTCCCTGTATTATTACTATAGATATAAGTGATGTCACTGTCACCTCCCCGGTCACGTCCCTGTATTATTACTATACATATAAGTGATGTCACTGTCACGTTCCTGTATTATTACTATAGATATAAGTGATGTCACTGTCACCTCCCCAGTCACATCCCTGTATTATTACTATACATATAAGTGATGTCACTGTCACGTCCCTGTATTATTACTATAGATATAAGTGATGTCACGGTCACGTCCCTGTATTATTACTATAGATATAAGTGATGTCACTGTCACGTCCCTGTATTATTACTATAGATATAAGTGATGTCACTGTCACCACCCTGTATTATTACTATAGATATAAGTGATGTCACTGTCACCTCCCCGGTCAGCAGGTAGATGATCTCCAGGGTGAGACTTAGTATCCTCTCAGACGTGTGACTCCCGTCCTTCTCCATCTTCGGTGATCAGGGATATAGATATATATATAGGACACGTCTCGCCTTCAGGTGACTTCTGGTAAGATGAGCAGATATCTAGGATACAATATATATGAAGTAATATATGGGGTGGGCACGTATTATACAGCACTGTACAGGGAACAGTAAGTGATATGTATTCTGCACCAGTGGAGCTTACAATCTACATTTCGTTCAAACATGGGGAAGAGGAATTGGGAGAAAGAATCTGGATACCAGCTCCATGGGAAGGAAAATATGTGTCAGACAATAGAAAAATCCACAATGTATGCAGTAGTGCAGGGCTGGGCAACACCGGCCCTCCAAATGCTAATGAACTACACATCCCAGCATGCCTTTCTCAGTTTCAGCATGGCCACATAGCAAAACTAATGCAAAGCATCCTGGGATGTGTAGTTCATTAACATCTGGCCCAGCCCTGCAGTAGTGTCTCAGCACTGGTCAGTAATGTGGAGGTGCTAAGGGGCCCATTTATCTAACCATATTTGCGGCTAAATCCCCGAAAACACCCATTTTCGGGGTTTAGCCGCAAATATTAAGTATCCCCTAAGTGTATCAAAGGGGGACCGCAGCAGGAATCTCTGATCCCTGCTGCGATCCCCCCCTGCAGCGCCGCCGGCCGCATCCCCCATAGGTTTCTATGGGGGATGCGAAGCTGCCCGATGTATTAACATCGGGCAGCCCGGCATCGCAGCCCTGGGCTATCGCCATTCTGGGATGGCGATAGCCCATTGTAGCCTATGGCTGCGGGATCGCACTGCCGAGCGGGGTCAGAGGGGTCGCTGGGGTCAGCGCATTACCGGGGGTCAGCGCATTACCGCGCATGCGCAGACCCCCCGGCTTCCGGGTCAGGGCTTCGCAGGGACGGGCCCCTTTCGGAGCCCTGTCCCTGCGCCCTTCTAATGATACATCCAGGCGGTATTTCACAATAGCGAAATGCAATGTCCGGCGATATCACCGCGCCGGCATCGCTCTAGGTTGATAAATGCGCCCCTAAAGCCCTTATTCAGATCTGATCGCAGTACAAGTTTGTTCTCAGAATGGGCAGAACCATGTGCACTGCAGGTGGGGCAGATGTAACATGTGCACTGCAGGTGGGGCAGATGTAACATGTGCAGAGAGAATTAGATTTGGGTGCGGTGTGTTGAAACTGATATCAATATTGCAGTGTATTAATAAAGCAGCCAGTATTTACCCTGCACAGAAACAAAATAACTCACCCAAATCAAATTCTCTCTGCACCTGTTACATCTGCCCCACCTGCAGTGCACATGGTTTTCCCATTCTGAGAACAAAGTTGTACTGCGATCAGATCTGAATAAGGGCCTAAATGTGAAGCAGGGGAGAGTACTCTTTGGTTGGGGGCACACTTTGAAGTGAAACGTAACATTTATTTGTTTATAACAACATACATTTAACATTAACGTTCACAGATTTTGACTCTCAAAATGATATGATGTAAATTCATTAACAGTAGTTGCTGTAATAACTCAAACGTGACTGGGGATGCCAATCACGCTGCATTTTTTTAATCCTGGGATTGGCATCCCTAAAAGAAAACTGCCCCTGTCCCCCACATTGACTTAAGGTGCCGGCGTGCGTTGTGGGCTTAACTAGCACACACAGCATCGCATCGTATGCCTTGTGCATACGATGTGCATGCGATGCTATGCTAGAAAAAGCTAGTACAAAAAGTATGTGCAGCACATACTTTTTGTACTGTGCGATGAGGTGCCGCGGGAGCGCGCACCCCATCGTACAGCATCGCACCGCCGGGATCGGTGCGTGTGTGGGCACCTTTACTTAGGGGAGGGGTGGAGCTGGGAAGGTGGCAGCAGAGTGGAGTAAGGGGGTGGGTGTGACACTAGAGAGGCTTGTGTGCAGCTGGGAGATATCCGGCGGCGCAGGGTTCCGGTGGCGGAGACGCAACGGTGCGGCCTGCGCAGCATGACCTATGAACAAATCATGCTGCGCAGGCTGCAAGCTGGGTCGGGAACAGCCGGGCAGCTTCTGAGCGACTGCAACATTCCCAATCCCAGGATTGAAATCCCGGACATTTGGGGCCAAATCCCGGGATCCTGACGATGGGATTGGCCACCCTAAACGTGACTATGGACCAAGGTGGGGGTACCCAAACTCACAGCAATCCTGATCTTTCTGAAGCCTATAAAGGTTTCTTTGTTTGAAATGCGAATATGGAATAAGGTGCGCGTACCGCACGTCACGAGATAGGATCTTGGTACTGTGCGCTGCGCTACCAACAGCAGCTGGTAAAAAGGAGGGTCAGTCCTCAAACAGTTACAGGTGCCAGCGCTGGCTGGATACAGAATTACAGGACGGTTTCATTTTTAGTAACAATTTAATGTCTGACATACACTATATTATAAATGTGTTTCCAATAAATTGCCGCTGGTGACTGTCATCGGGGCGCGGTTGGTGACGTCAGATTAGCCCCACCCCCTGACATTCCCCAGAGCAAGTATGTACATATGAGAGTATGGGCAGGACCATCGGCCGCTGGTACAAACACTGAAATCAGCCCCAATATGTGTATATATATATATATATATATATATATATATATATATATATAATATAAAACTATTTCTGCCTCAGAAGTCCAGCAAAGGTTGGAGACCAACCCCCTGTACAATGTTAAGGCAGCACCAGAGTCTGCTCTAGTTGCAGTATAAAAAGGCACCACAGGCGGCTCCCCCTGATATTAACATCATTACCTGCTGCCAGACACAGCAATGGCCGCTCTCTGCTCCTGCTGCCTTATGGGAGTGATAAAGGAGGGCGGGGCTCACACCTGACATCACTGCCAGCTGCTGCTGCCGGACTGGTCTACAGGAACATGGCCGCCGTCCTCCCAAACTGAGGACATATATAATCATATAATAACTAAGGGCGGGGCTGTTGCCGTGGTTTCGGAGTGGAGGGACCAGAAAACAACTTGTTCCAATCACTTCTATTTCCGACCTGTGCGTTCCACTCAAAGGGAGATCTTCAGTTCCTACTTACACTCGACTGTTGCAGCCGCAGGTGGAGCAGCCTGTGGCGTCCTGTTATTATTATACAGGGGGAGCAGCCTGTAGTGTCCTGTTATTATTATACAGGGGGAGCAGCCTGTGGTGTCCTGTTATACAGGGGGAGCAGCCTGTAGTGTCCTGTTATTATTATACAGGGGGAGTAGCCTGTTGTGTCCTGTTATTATTATACAGGGGGAGCAGCCTGTGGCGTCCTGTTATTATTATACAGGGGGAGCAGCCTGTAGTGTCCTGTTATTATTATACAGGGGGAGCAGCCTGTGGTGTCCTGTTATACAGGGGGAGCAGCCTGTAGTGTCCTGTTATTATTATACAGGGGGAGTAGCCTTTTGTGTCCTGTTATTATTATACAGGGGGAGTAGCCTGTGGTGTCCTGTTGTTATTATTATACAGGGGGAGCAGCCTATGGTGTCCTATTATTATTATACAGGAGGAGCAGCCTGTACTGTCCTATTATTATACAGGGGGAGTAGCCTGTTGTGTCCTGTTATTATTATACAGGGGGAGCAGCCTGTGGCGTCCTGTTATTATTATACAGGGGGAGCAGCCTGTAGTGTCCTGTTATTATTATACAGGGGGAGCAGCCTGTGGTGTCCTGTTATACAGGGGGAGCAGCCTGTAGTGTCCTGTTATTATTATACAGGGGGAGTAGCCTTTTGTGTCCTGTTATTATTATACAGGGGGAGTAGCCTGTGGTGTCCTGTTGTTATTATTATACAGGGGGAGCAGCCTATGGTGTCCTATTATTATTATACAGGAGGAGCAGCCTGTACTGTCCTATTATTATACAGGGGGAGCAGCCTGTGGTGTCCTGTTATAATTATACAGGGGGAGCAGCCTGTGGCGTCCTGTTATTATTATACAGGGGGAACAGCCTGTGGCGTCCTGTTATTATTATACAGGGGGAGCAGCCTGTGGTGTCCTGTTATTATACAGGGGGAGCAGCATGTAGTGTACTGTTATACAGGGGGAGCAGCCTGTAGTGTCCTGTTATTATTATACAGGGGGGGTAGCCTGTGGTGTCCTGTTATTATTATACAGGGAGAGCAGCCGGTGGTGTCCTGTTATTATACAGGAGGAGCAGCCTATAGTGTCCTATTATTATACAGGGGGAGCAGCCTGTCGTGTCCTGTTATAATTATACAGGGGGAGCAGCCTGTGGTGTCCTGTTATTATTATACAGGGGGAGCAGCCTGTGGTGTCCTGTTATAATTATACAGGGGGAGTAGCCTGTGGTGTCCTGTTATTATTATATAGGGGGAGCAGCCTGTGGTGTCCTGTTATTATTATACAGGGGAGCAGCCTGTGGTGTACTGTTATTATTATACAGGGGGAGCAGCCTGTGGTGTACTGTTATTATTATACAGGGGAGCAGCCTGTGGTTTCCTGTTATTATTATACAGGGGGAGCAGCATGTGGTGTCCTGTTATTATTATACAGGGGGAGCAGCATATGGTGTCCTGTTATTATTATACAGGGGGAGCAGCCTGTGGTGTCCTGTTATAATTATACAGGGGGAGCAGTCCTGTTATTATTATACAGGGGGAGCAGCCTGTGGTGTCCTGTTATTATTATACAGGGAGCAGCCTGTGGTGTACTGTTATTATTATACAGGGGGAGCAGCCTGTGGTGTACTGTTATTATTATACAGGGGGAGCAGCCTGTGGTTTCCTGTTATTATTATACAGGGGGAGCAGCATGTGGTGTCCTGTTATTATTATTATACAGGGGGAGCAGCATGTGGTTTCCTGTTGTTATTATTATACAGGGGGAGCAGCCTGTGGTTTCCTGTTATTATTATACAGGGGGAGCAGCCTGTGGTTTCCTGTTATTATTATACAGGGAGAGCAGCCGGTGGCGTCGTTATTATTATACAGGGAGAGCAGCCGGTGGCGTCGCTATTATACAGGGGGAGCAGCCTGTAGTGTCCTGTTATTATTATACAGGGGGAGCAGCCTGTAGTGTCCTGTTATTATTATACAGGGGGAGTAGCCTGTGGTGTCCTGATATTATTATACAGGGGGAGCAGCCTGTGGTGTCCTGTTATTATTATACAGGGGGAGCAGCCTGTGGTGTCCTGCTATTATTATACAGGGAGAGCAGCTGGTGGCGTCCTGTTATTATACAGGGGGAGCAGCCTGTGGTGTCCTGTTATTATTATACAGGGGGAGCAGCCTGTGGTGTCCTGTTATTATTATACAGGGGGAGCAGCCTGTTGTGTCCTGTTATTATTATACAGGGGAGCAGCCTGTGGTGTACTGTTATTATTATACAGGGGGAGCAGCCTGTGGTGTACTGTTATTATTATACAGGGGGAGCAGCCTGTGGTGTACTGTTATTATTATACAGGGGGAGCAGCATGTGGTGTCCTGTTATTATTATACAGGGGGAGCAGCATGTGGTTTCCTGTTATTATTATACAGGGGGAGCAGCCTGTGGTTTCCAGTTATTATTATACAGGGGGAGCAGCCTGTGGTTTCCTGTTATTATTATACAGGGGGATCAGCCTGTGGTGTCCTGTTATTATTATACAGGGGGAGCAGCCTGTGGTTTCCTGTTATTATTATACAGGGAGAGCAGCCGGTGGCGTCCTGTTATTATACAGGGGGAGCAGCCTGTAGTGTCCTGTTATTATTATACAGGGGGAGCAGCCTGTGGTGTCCTGTTATTATTATACAGGGAGAGCAGCCGGTGGCGTCCTGTTATTATACAGGGGGAGCAGCCTGTAGTGTCCTGTTATTATTATACAGGGGGAGCAGCCTGTGGTTTCCTGTTATTATTATACAGGGAGAGCAGCCGGTGGCATCCTGTTATTATACAGGGGGATCAGCCTGTTGTTTCCTGTTATTATTATACAGGGTGAGCAGCCTGTGGTTTCCTGTTATTATTATACAGGGACAGCAGCCGGTGGCGTCCTGTTATTATTATACAGAAGGAGCAGCTTGTAGTGTCCTGTTATTATACAGGGGGAGCAGCCTGTGGTGTCCTGTTAGAATTATACAGGGGGAGCAGCCTGTGGTTTCCTGTTATTATTATACAGGGGGATCAGCCTGTGGTGTCCTGTTATTATTATACAGGGGGAGCAGCCTGTGGTTTCCTGTTATTATTATACAGGGAGAGCAGCCGGTGGCGTCCTGTTATTATACAGGGGGAGCAGCCTGTAGTGTCCTGTTATTATTATACAGGGAGAGCAGCCTGTTGTGTCCTGTTATTATTATACAGGGGGAGCAGCCTGTTGTGTCCTGTTATTATTATACAGGGGAGCAGCCTGTGGTGTACTGTTATTATTATACAGGGGGAGCAGCCTGTGGTGTACTGTTATTATTATACAGGGGGAGCAGCCTGTGGTTTCCTGTTATTATTATACAGGGGGAGCAGCATGTGGTGTCCTGTTATTATTATACAGGGGGAGCAGCATGTGGTTTCCTGTTATTATTATACAGGGGGAGCAGCCTGTGGTTTCCAGTTATTATTATTATACAGGGGGAGCAGCCTGTGGTTTCCTGTTATTATTATAGAGGGGGATCAGCCTGTGGTGTCCTGTTATTATTATACAGGGGGGGCAGCCTGTGGTTTCCTGTTATTATTATACAGGGAGAGCAGCCGGTGGCGTCCTGTTATTATACAGGGGGAGCAGCCTGTAGTGTCCTGTTATTATTATACAGGGGGAGCAGCCTGTAGTGTCCTGTTATTATTATACAGGGGGAGCAGCCTGTGGTTTCCTGTTATTATTATACAGGGAGAGCAGCCGGTGGCGTCCTGTTATTATACAGGGGGAGCAGCCCGTAGTGTCCCGTTATTATTATACAGGGGGAGCAGCCGGTGGTGTCCTGTTATTATTATACAGGGGAGCAGCCTGTGGTGTACTGTTATTATTATACAGGGGGAGCAGCCTGTGGTGTACTGTTATTATTATACAGGGAGAGCAGCCGGTGGCGTCCTGTTATTATACAGGGGGATCAGCCTGTTGTTTCCTGTTATTATTATACAGGGTGAGCAGCCTGTGGTTTCCTGTTTTTATTATACAGGGAGAGCAGCCGGTGGCGTCCTGTTATTATACGGGGGGAGCAGCCTGTGGTGTCCTGTTGTTATTATTATACAGGGGGAGCAGCCTGTGGTGTCCTGTTATTATTATACAGGGGGAGTAGCCTGTGGCGTCCTTTTATTATTATATAGGGAGAGCAGCCGGTGGCGTCCTGTTATTATACAGGGGGAGCAGCCTGTAGTGTCCTGTTATTATTATACAGGGGAATAGCCTGTGGCGTCCTTTTATTATTATACAGGGGGAGCAGCCTGTGGCGTCCTGTTATTATTATACAGGGAGAGCAGCCGGTGGCATCCTGTTATTATACGGGGGGAGCAGCCTGTGGTGTCCTGTTGTTATTATTATACAGGGGGAGCAGCCTGTGGTGTCCTGTTGTTATTATTATACAGGGGGAGCAGCCTGTGGTGTCCTGTTGTTATTATACAGGGGGAGAAGCCGGTAGTATCCTGTTATTATAATTATACAGGGGAGCAGCCTGTGGTGTCCTGATGTTATTATTATTATTATACAAGGGGAGCAGCCTGTGGTGTCCTGTTGTTGTTGTTATTATTATACAAGGGGAGCAGCCTGTGTTGTCCTGTTGTTGTTGTTATTATTATAATACAAGGGGAGCAGCCTGTGGTGTCCTGTTGTTGTTATTATTATAATTATACAGGGGGAGCAGCCTGTGGTGTTGTGTTGTTGTTATTATTATTATACAGGGGGAGCAGCCTGTGGTGTCCTGTTGTTGTTGTTGTTATTATTATTATTATACAGGGGGAGCAGCTTCCCCTCCAATGCTGCTTGTATGGCTGAGGGTGAAGTGCCTGGGGCGCAGCTCTCTAATGGTCTGACCCACATATGTGAACCCACACGGGCATATCAGTAAATAAATGACGTATGTGGTTGTTGTGTTTGAAATAAGAGTCTGGCTCTGTAATTACGTATCGTACATGATGGACATTTGTGGCAGCCCAACTTTCTTACAGGAGTATCCAACGTTGGTAATAAATTGGTTTTCACCAACCTGTACAACCACATACGTCATTTATTTACTGATATACCTGTGTGGGTTATCATATGTTGGTCAGACCAGTAGAGCTCAGCGCCCCAGGTTGGCACTTCACCCCTCAGCCATAAAAGGGGCATTGGAGGGGAAGCCGTGGGAACAGCCAGTGGCTACACAATGTAAGAACAGTGGACATTCTGGGGGAAATTTACTAAAGGAAATTTGTAAAAAAAATAGGTGTATTTGTATCCAGAAATACACTTATTTTTGACATTTTGGGGGAAATTTACTAAAGGAAATTTGTAAAAAATAGGTGTATTTGTATCCAGAAATACACTTATTTTTGACATTTACTATCCCAAAAATATGGCAATTCGTAGTCGTATTGATGTGCTATCAATACGAATACGAATTGCCGTATTTTCGGGATAGTAAATGTCAAAAATAAGTGTATTTCTGTATACAAATACACCTATTTTTTACAAATTTCCTTTAGTAAATTTCCCCCTTATTATCCCGAAAAATAGTTTTATCACTAATATGATCTGTTCATTCACCAAGTGGTTTTTTTGTCACCAGTTTTTCCAACATCTGAGGTTCGGGGCCCCGGGGCAGTGAGTAACACCCCCATACCGGACTGCGATCCTGGAAGTCCCTTCCCTCCGATGCCGGCCTGCGTTTGCACTTGGTAAGACAGTTGTCACTTCCGTCTTATCTCACCGATCTGCACGTTATATGACCTGATGAAGAGGCCAAGTTGGGGCCTTGAAACGTTGTCTTTAATATATAACCTGTAACGAAACTAATACAATAATTGGTACTTATGTATTATCTGGGCGCCCGATTTTATTATTGCATGCCACTACTTAAGGCATGCAATGCAATGCAATTTTTCATTGTAAAGACCCGATTTTTAATTGTATAGTCACCCGTGGGTGATTTCATACCCCCACTATCCAACTACGCATGGAGTTGATTTTATATAGTGTGGCGAGCGAACGCGGATTACTTTACATGTATTCTGCGTCCGCTCGCCACGCTTTGGGCACGGTGGCTCGCTGCCCGCGCCACACTATATATAATCAACTCCATGCGTAGTTGGATAGTGGGGGTATGAAATTGGGTCTTTACAATGGAAAAATTGCATTTGCATTGCATTGTATGCCACTATATTGCATGCAATGCAATGCAATGCAATGAAAAAATTGGGCGCCCAGATAATAATTAAGTACCCAATAATTTACTGAAGTCTGTCTGAGTGCTGCCTCTGTATCCCATAGGAAGCTGATCTGCAACCACACAGACACACACAATCCCGAGTCCTGCGCACGCACACACAATCCAGTCACACACACAATCCCGAGTCCTGCGCACGCACACACAATCCAGTCACACACACACACAATCCCGAGTCCTGTGCGCTCACACACACACAATCCCAAATCCTGCACACGCACACACAATCCCGAGTCCTGCACATGCACACACAATCCCGAGTCCTGTGCACACACACACAATCCCGAGTCCTGCGCACACACACACACACAATCCCGAGTCCTGCGCACACACAATCCCGAGTCCTGCGCACACACACACAATCCCGAGTCCTGTACGCGCACACACACAATCCAGTCACACACACACAATCCAGAGTCACACACACACAATCCCGAGTCCTGTGCGCGCACACACACACAATCCCAAGTCCTGCACACGCACACACACACAATCCCGAGTCCTGCACACGCACACACAATCCCGAGTCCTGTGCACACACACACAATCCCGAGTCCTGTGCACACACACACACACACAATCCCGAGTCCTGCGCACACACAGGCACACACAATCCCGAGTCCTGTGCACACACACACAATCCCGAGTCCTGCGCACACACACACACACAATCCCGAGTCCTGCGCACACACAATCCCGAGTCCTGCGCACACACACACAATCCCGAGTCCTGTGCGCGCGCACACAATCCAGAGTCACACACACACAATCCAGAGTCACACACACACAATCCCGAGTCCTGTGCGCGCACACACACACAATCCCAAGTCCTGCACACGCACACACACACAATCCCGAGTCCTGCACACGCACACACAATCCCGAGTCCTGTGCACACACACACAATCCCGAGTCCTGTGCACACACACACACACACAATCCCGAGTCCTGCGCACACACAGGCACACACAATCCCGAGTCCTGTGCACGCACACACAATCCAGTCACACACACAATCCCGAGTCCTGCGCACGCACACACAATCCCGAGTCCTGCGCACACACACACAATCCCGAGTCCTGCGCACACACACACAATCCCGAGTCCTGCGCACACACACACACACACATTCCAGAGTCCTGCACACGCACACACAATCCCGAGTCCTGCGCACGCACACACAATCCCGAGTCCTGCGCACACACACACAATCCCGAGTCCTGCGCACACACACACAATCCCGAGTCCTGCGCACACACAGACACACACAACCCAGAGTCCTGCGCACACACGCACACACAATCCTGAGTCCTGCGCACACACGCACACACAATCCTGAGTCCTGTGCACACACGCACACACAGTAATGATTCCACTCCAGACTATCAGTATAAGACGCAATATTTAATATGTACACAGAGTAACATAAAATAAGAACCACTGACCCCAGCAGTCTGCCGGAACACATGCACATACCTACACTACAGTGTTACTGTTGTTGTTGGGAGTCAGTTATAACCCACCAGTATATTTTTAGATTGTGGAAGAAAACTCACATGAGCAGGGAGAGAACATACAAACTCCACAGTTTGGTCCATGGTGGGAATAGAACCCATGACCTCAGTGCTGTGATCACTGGCACTGAGAGGGGGCAGAGCAGGCACTAATTACCTGGGCTCGTGTCCGCTGACCCCCTCACTTTTACTGTTCAAATCCTTTAAGGGGCGCGGACAAGCCCTCTTTATAGACCACACCCACACATCTATTCCTGGGGCCCGTTGTGGCTCTCTACGCTCCTGCCCCATGCTAACCATTCTATCATCCATATGTCCAAATAATCTGATCGGTGTATATGTGACAACTAATACTCTTATACATCCACAGTCTGTGACAGCGCCCCCTACTGTGGCAATGTATAACAGTCCTCCCAGTACACGGTCTGTACCCAGTGGCAGGTATTCAATGCTGCCGGCGAGGGGGTTAAACAGCGAGGATTGCAGAAAACCAGCGATCCTCGCTGTTTAACCCCCGCGCCGGCCGCTCACTCTGTTCAACGTTCTGGGGAAATCCTCGCCGGCACAGGACTGCGAGAATTCCCCAAAACAGCGAGACCCGCGGCTAATGCAGAAAACTCGCTGTATTTATAGTGTTCACTCTAGGATGGCCACCGGGCAGGGCGCCAGGATGGCTGACGGCAAAGCTGGGGGCGGTCCCGGGCCGCCGTCATGAAAGGGGGCGGGCCCGGCTGCCATCGTCATCAAAGGGGACGGGCCCGGCCCCTTTAAAACCTCTATGCTGCCTGGGAAGCGCCGGGCATCTCCGTTTACGGCGACGCTGGGCTTCCCCGTGAGGCTGTTTTAGCGGGGCGCTGCAAGAGGGTCAGGGCACATTTTGCCCTTTAAAAAAAAAATCGGGCAGGGCGCAGCGCCCCACTAAAACAGCCTAGCGGGAACACTATAGTTAGCCACAAGTCTCGCTGCTTCTGGAGCCGCATACGCTAATTCCCCCTCGCTGAAAAAATGGAGTGAGGGGAAATTGGCGTATGAGGGGGCTGCGTTGAATACCGACAGGGTGAGTGGTGACAGCGAGCAGGAAGCTCTGCTCGCTGTCGCCGCTCGCCCACAGCATTGAATAACTGCCATTGAGTTGGGTTCTGAGAGCGTATATGAATTAACTAATAAAGAAACACTAAATTAACAAAAATGGTACAATACCTATTTGGAATAGACCGTTAACAAGAACTACTTAAAACCCCGCCATGTTTCATCTTCTGGTGGCTCTATATGTTTCTGCTAATGCTGGGTCTCAACACCCGCGAGATGGGCATTAGCCAAAACATTTCCATCATTTGCAATATTTATAGTATTGTGTTTCATGGTTAACATCTCTTTTTTGTGTATTGCTTTATGTCTGTACAGATGTGCTCTCTGCATGAAACACTTCCCACACTCAGAGCACGGAAACGGCCTCTCACCCGTGTGATGTCTCTCGTGTCTATCAAGATATGTTTTCTGCGTAAAACATTTCCCACACTCAGAGCATGTGAATGGTTTCTCACCCGTGTGACTTCTCTGATGTTTAATAAGATAGGATTTCCGTGTAAAACCATTCCCACACTCAGAGCACATATATGGCTTCACACCTGTGTGACCTCTCTCGTGTATAATGAGATGTGATTTATGTGCAAAACATTTCCCACACTCAGAACATGGAAATGGCTTCTCACCTGTGTGACTTCTCTGATGTGTAACAAGATTAGATTTTTCTGTAAAACATTTCCCGCACTCGGAGCATGTAAATCGCTTCTCACCCGTGTGACTTCTCTGATGGGTAACCAGATTTGATCTCTGTGTAAAACATTTCCCACACTCGGCGCATGAAAACGGCTTCTCTCCTTTGTGAAATCTCTGATGCGTAACAAGATGTGATTTGTATTTAAAGCATTTCCCGCACTCAGAGCATGGATACGGCCTCTCCCCGGTGTGAGTTCTCTGATGTGTAACCAGATTGGAATTCACTGTAAAACATTTCCCACACTCAGCGCATGTAAATGGTTTCTCACCTGTGTGAAGTCTTTGATGTGTGACCAGACCCGATTTATGTGTAAAACATTTCCCACATACAGAACAGATAAATATTTTAACCCCTGTGTGAGCTGCACTGAGTGTAGCCATATTAGAGGTAGCAGGAGAACATTCCCCATGATTAGAGGGATCAGAGGATATATTTGCACTGTGGAGTACTGAATGCACGTTTACAGTAATGGAGATGTCTCCTGGGGGAGCCAGTGTGGTATTCTCCGGTATATTAATATGCGGAGGCAATACGAGATCTCCCTCTGAGGTCTTCCTGCTGGTGCCACCATCTGCTGGGAAAAAAATAAATACATACAAATAGAAATGTTTTCCAAATTTAGCTCATACTATTAGTAAGATCAGTCTGATTAGTGGAATATCTGAAGATTCCTCACATCGCTGCATGTGATCGGAGCGGTGTCTTATTTCCCTATTTGTATTCTATTGAAATTGTAATTACATGTGTGACTACCTAAACTAAGCCACCCGGAGATCCAATGCTTCGCTGCCAGAGAGCCTGGGCCAGTCCTCCCTGTACCACTCCTCACAGGTTACAGAGTTTGTGCTCCAGTCAGGTGCTGACAAGCAGGACGCCCCGTCACGCGTTGAGGTCACAGCGGTAAAAGAGGCCCTTAGTTTAGAGAACCACCCGAATCCCCGGCTCTATTTCCAAACGCCCTAAGTAGACTCTTGCTTTATTCCCTAAGTCTGACGTTTTGGAGAAGATTCTCAGAGGCTTGGGAGGTACCCAATAGGAAGTTTACCCTACCTAGGTGGTTCATCTCCCTTTACCCCCTTCCTCAGGAGGATAGGGTCCACTGGGAAAACGGCTCCTAAGGTAGATGCACATGTGGCTAAGCTAGTGAGATCTTCTACGCTGTCCATCCCAAAGACCCGGCCACTCGGAAGTTGGAAAACTTCCACAAACTCATCTACACCACTGCAGGTGCGGTAGCTAGGCCTGTCCTGGCATCAGCCTGGGTGGCTAAGGTCATGGTGGAAATGGTAACTACTGTCGCGGCTGAGAACCTTCTACCTACCACTGAAATGGTTCATCAGGCCACTCTATCTAGGGGAGGCAGTGCTTGATGTGGCCCCCCGACCTCTAGAGTGTCGGCTTCAGCTGTTGCAGCACGGTGGTCTTTGTAACTGCGCTCTTGGAAGGTGGACCCCGACTCTAAGAAAACCTTAGGCGCATTTCCCTTTAAGGGTTCCCTTTTGTTTGGATCCAAACTTAAATAGTGGCTACGGTGGCAGCTTTCCTACCTTCCGCTCCAACACAATGGCCCCAAGCTACCTTCCAGTCCTTTCACTTCCAGGGTAGTGGTAGGGGACCCAAGTCGCCAGGTCCTCCAAACCCAAGGGTAATCATCCCTGGGCCACCAGGTGCCCTGATCCTAAGCCAGAGGACAAACTCTCCACATAATGGGACGGACCTCCACCTGGGGGATCCCAAGGTAGGAGGCCACCTGTTGGGGTTTTCAGATGTCTGGCTAGAATCCACAATAGACGCATGGGTTTGGGATGTCATCTCCAGAGGCTACTCCCTAACTTTCCGCCGCCATCCACCGAATTCCTTTTCCAAAAGTTCTCTGGAGCAGTCCATCCAGAAACTCCTGCAATCCGGAGTCATAGCACCGTCCCATCGTCTCAGCGAAGCTCCAGATTCTAGACCAGCCTCTTTCTACTCCGGAAGCTCAAGGAGTCATACCGTCTCGTTCTCAACTAAAGCAAAACGTTCATTCAAGTCCTGAAGTTCCGGATGGAAACATTGCGATCCATAGTCTTGGCTTTACAGCCAGGAGACATCCAGGGAGGCATCCCTGGACATCCAGGAAGCATATTGGCATATCTGCATCAAGCCAGAACATCAATGGTTTCTGCAGTGTGCACTGCAGGACCATCACTTTCAGTCTCTGCTTTTCAGATGATCTACCACCCCTCAGGTGTTTACAAAAGGTCATGGCAGTGATGGGCAGCAGGCTTCTCAACCAGGGTGTCAGGATACTTCAGTATCTGGATTACCTATTGAACGGTATGGCAAAGCATCTGTCAGAGGATCGTCGCTGGACACTGCAGTCCTGCATAAGATGTCTCCTCTTCCTCAGACAGGTGTCGGTTCATGCCCGCATGAGGGTCTTAGGGTCGATGGTATGACATGGCAGAATATGCACAATTACACTCCCGTCCGCTACAATGGGAAATCCTACACCAACATCCGGTCACAGCTGATCGCTTTTTCCCCGGCCGTGCATCTCTCCTGATGGCTTCTAGACCAGAACCTCATAGCGGGGAGATCATTTGGATCCACCCGTGGACTCTCCTCACTACAGATGCCAGCCTCCGTGGGTGGAGGAAGTAACTTGCCAGGGACTATGGAATGTACAGTAAGCCCAACTACTGATCAATGTCATCGAACTGAGGGCAGTCTTACGGGCCATTTGTTTGGTGGAACCCTGGCTCCGGGGTTGCCCGGTGCAGGTCAAGTCAAACAATGCAAAGACGGTGGGTTATATCAACCACTAGGGCGGCACTCACAGTTGGTCTGCCTTGGCAGAGACCTCCAGCATTTTTAATTAGCAGAGAAGAAGATCCCTTCATCTGGAGGTGTTCCAGATGCTGGTACAATGCTGGGGCAGACCCAAAGAGTGCGGGAGGAGACTGGTCAGATCTCTGGGCTGGTAACACAGAGAGCAGGAGTATAATAGGGGCTGATGGCTCCTGATGTATGAGATACACCAGAGAGTGCGGGGAGGAGACTGGACAGTGACATGATGTGAGGGGGAGAGCAGGAGTATAATAGGGGCTATATGCTCCTGATGTATGAGATACACCAGGAGGTGCAGGGAGGAGACTGGTCAGATCTCTGGGCTGGTAACACACAGTGACATGATGTGAGGGGGAGAGCAGGAGTATAATAGGGGCTGATGGCTCCTGATGTATGAGATACACCAGAGAGTGCGGGGAGGAGACTGGTCAGATCTCTGGGCTGGTAACACAGTGACATGATGTGAGGGGGAGAGCAGGAGTATAATAGGGGCTGATGGCTCCTGATGTATGAGATACACCAGAGAGTGCGGGGAGGAGACTGGTCAGATCTCTGGGCTGGTAACACACAGTGACATGATGTGAGGGGGAGAGCAGGAGTATAATAGGGGCTGATGGCTCCTGATGTATGAGATACACCAGAGAGTGCGGGGAGTAGACTGGTCAGATCTCTGGGCTGGTAACACACAGTGACATGATGTGAGGGGGAGAGCAGGAGTATAATAGGGGCTGATGGCTCCTGATGTATGAGATACACCAGAGAGTGCGGGGAGGAGACTGGTCAGATCTCTGGGCTGGTAACACACAGTGACATGATGTGAGGGTGAGAGCAGAAGTATAATAGGGACTGATGGCTCTTGATGTATGAGATACAGCAGAGAGTGCGGGGAGGAGACTGGTCAGATCTCTGGGCTGGTAACACACAGTGACATGATGTGAGGTGGAGAGCAGGAGTATAATAGGGGCTGATGGCTCTTGATGTATGATATACACCACAGAGTGCGGGGAGGAGACTGGTCAGATCTCTGGGATGGTAACACACAGTGACATGATGTGAGAGGGAGAGCAGGAGTATAATAGGGGCTGATGGTTCCTGATGTATGAGATACACCAGAGAGTGCAGGAAGGAGACTGGTCAGATCTCTGGGCTGGTAACACACAGTGACATGATGTGAGGGGAGAGCAGGAGTATAATAGGGGCTGATGGCACCTGATGTATGAGATACACCAGAGAGTGTGGGGAGGAGACTGGTCAGATCTCTGGGCTGGTAACACACAGTGACATGATGTGAGGGGGAGAGCAGGAGTATAATAGGGGCTGGTGGATCCTGATGTATGAGATACACCAGAGAGTGCGGGGAGTAGACTGGTCAGATCTCTGGGCTGGTAACACACAGTGACATGATGTGAGGGGGAGAGCAGGAGTATAATAGGGGCTGATGGCTCCTGATGTATGAGATACACCAGAGAGTGCGGGGAGGAGACTGGTCAGATCTCTGGGCTGGTAACACACAGTGACATGATGTGAGGGGGAGAGCAGGAGTATAATAGGGGCTGATGGCTCCAGTTGTATGAGATACACCAGAGAGTGCGGGGAGGAGACTGGTCAGATCTCTGGGCTGGTAACACACAGTGACATGATGTGAGGGGGAGAGCAGGAGTATAATAGGGGCTGATGGCTCCTGATGTATGAGATACACCAGAGAGTGCGGGGAGGAGACTGGTCAGATCTCTGGGCTGGTAACACACAGTGACATGATGTGAGGGGAGAGCAGGAGTATAATAGGGGCTGATGGCTCCTGATGTATGAGATACACCAGAGAGTGCGGGGAGGAGACTGGTCAGATCTCTGGGCTTGTAACACACAGTGACATGATGTGAGGGGGAGAGCAGGAGTATAATAGGGGCTGATGGCTCCTGATGTATGAGATACAACAGAGAGTGCTGGGAGGAGACTGGTCAGATCTCTGGGCTGGTAACACACAGTGACATGATGTGAGGGGGAGAGCAGGAGTATAATAGAGGCTGATGGCTCCTGATGTATGAGATACACCAGAGAGTGCGGGGAGGAGACTGGTCAGATTTCTGGGCTGGTAACACACAGTGACATGATGTGAGGGGGAGAGCAGGAGTATAATAGGGGCTGATGGCTCCTGATGTATGAGATACACCAGAGTGTGCGGGGAGGAGACTGGTCAGATCTCTGGGCTGGTAACACACAGTGACATGATGTGAGGGGGAGAGCAGGAGTATAATAGAGGCTGATGGCTCCTGATGTATGAGATACACCAGAGAGTGCGGGGAGGAGACTGTTCAGATCTCTGGGCTGGTAACACACAGTGACATGATGTGAGGGGGAGAGCAGGAGTATAATAGAGGCTGATGGCTCCTGATGTATGAGATACACCAGAGAGTGCGGGGAGGAGGACTGGTCAGATCTCTGGGCTGGTAACACACAGTGACATGATGTGAGGAGGAGAGCAGGAGTATAATAGGGGCTGATGGCTCCTGATGTATGAGTTACACCAGAGTGTGCGGGGAGGAGACTGGTCAGATCCCTGGGCTGGTAACACACAGTGACATGATGTGAGGGGGAGAGCAGGAGTATAATAGGTGCTGATGGCTGCTGATGTATGAGATACACCAGAGAGTGCGGGGAGGAGACTGGTCAGATCTCTGGGCTGGTAACACACAGTGACATGATGTGAGGGGGAGAGCAGGAGTATAATAGGGGCTGATGGCTCCAGTTGTATGAGATACACCAGAGAGTGCGGGGAGGAGACTGGTCAGATCTCTGGGCTGGTAACACACAGTGACATGATGTGAGGGGGAGAGCAGGAGTATAATAGGGGCTGATGGCTCCTGATGTATGAGATACACCAGAGAGTGCGGGGAGGAGACTGGTCAGATCTCTGGGCTGGTAACACACAGTGACATGATGTGAGGGGAGAGCAGGAGTATAATAGGGGCTGATGGCTCCTGATGTATGAGATACACCAGAGAGTGCGGGGAGGAGACTGGTCAGATCTCTGGGCTTGTAACACACAGTGACATGATGTGAGGGGAGAGCAGGAGTATAACAGGGGCTGATGGCTCCTGATGTATGAGATACACCAGAGAGTGCAGGGAGGAGACTGGTCAGATCTCTGGGCTGGTAACACACAGTGACATGATGTGAGGGAGAGAGCAGGAGTATAATGGGGCTGATGGCTCCTGATGTATGAGATACACCAGAGAGTGCGGGGAGGAGACTGGTCAGATCTCTGGGCTGGTAACACACAGTGACATGATGTGAGGGGGAGAGCAGGAGTATAATAGGGGCTGATGGCTCCTGATGTATGAGATACAACAGAGAGTGCTGGGAGGAGACTGGTCAGATCTCTGGGCTGGTAACACACAGTGACATGATGTGAGGGGGAGAGCAGGAGTATAATAGAGGCTGATGGCTCCTGATGTATGAGATACACCAGAGAGTGCGGGGAGGAGACTGGTCAGATCTCTGGGCTGGTAACACACAGTGACATGATGTGAGTGGGAGAGCAGGAGTATAATAGGGGCTGATGGCTCCTGATGTATGAGATACACCAGAGAGTGCGGGGAGGAGACTGGTCAGATCTCTGGGCTGGTAACACACAGTGACATGATGTGAGGGGGAGAGCAGGAGTATAATAGGGGCTGATGGCTCCTGATGTATGAGATACACCAGAGAGTGCGGGGAGGAGACTGGTCAGATCTCTGGGCTGGTAACACACAGTGACATGATGTGAGGGGGAGAGCGGGAGTATAATACGGGCTGATGGCTGCTGTTGTATGAGATACACCAGAGAGTGCGGGGAGTACACTGGTCAGATCTCTGGGCTGGTAACACACAGTGACATGATGTGAGGGGGAGAGCAGGAGTATAATAGGGGCTGATGGCTCCTGATGTATGAGATACACCAGAGAGTGCGGGGAGGAGACTGGTCAGATCTCTGGGCTGGTAACACACAGTGACATGATGTGAGGGGGAGAGCAGGAGTATAATAGGGGCTAATGGCTCCTGATGTATGAGAAAACACCAGAGAGTGTGGGGAGGAGACTGGTCAGATCTCTGGGCTGGTAACACACAGTGACATGATGTGAGGGGGAGAGCAGGAGTATAATAGGGGCTGATGGCTCCTGATGTATGAGATACACCAGAGAGTGCGGGGAGGAGACTGGTCAGATCTCTGGGCTGGTAACACACAGTGACATGATGTGAGGGGGAGTGCAGGAGTATAATAGGGGCTGATGGCTCCTGATGTAAGAGATACACCAGAGAGTGCGGGGAGGAGACTGGTCAGATCTCTGGGCTGGTAACACACAGTGACATGATGTGAGGGGGAGAGCGGGAGTATAATAGGGGTTGATGGCTGCTGATGTATGAGATACACCAGAGAGTGCGGGGAGGAGACTGGTCAGATCTCTGGGCTGGTAACACACAGTGACATGATGTGAGGGGGAGAGCAGGAGTATAATAGGGGCTGATGGCTCCTGATGTATGAGATACACCAGAGAGTGTGGGGAGGAGACTGGTCAGATCTCTGGGCTGGTAACACACAGTGACATGATGTGAGGGGGAGAGCAGGAGTATAATAGAGCTGATGGCTCCTGATGTATGAGATACACCAGAGAGTGCGGGGAGGAGACTGGTCAGATCTCTGGGCTAGTAACACTCAGTGACATGATGTGAGGGGAGAGCAGGAGTATAATAGGGGCTGATGGCTCCTGATGTATGAGACACACCAGAGAGTGCGGGGAGGAGACTGGTCAGATCTCTGGGCTGGTAACACACAGTGACATGATGTGAGGGGGAGAGCAGGAGTATAATAGGGGCTGATGGCAACGGACTCCGGAACGGTCTCCATCATTAAATGTTTATAACTCACCTGTGCTGATATCTGTAGGGATTTCCTCCTCCTTACACTGCCGATTACTCCTTACATCCGTCTCTTCTTCTCCCTCTGTATCTTCAACCTTCATATCTGTCACATATGTCTCTTCTCCCTCTGTATCTTCTATCTTGATAACAGTCAGGGATTCATCCTAAATTAAGACAATAACATTACACAGTATAATATCAGTCTATAAGACACACACTTGGGTATATTGGGGAGACCCTAGATCCCACCTACCTGATCCTCCTGTGGGGTCCGGTGATTCTCCTCTGTACAATCCTGGGAATACAGAGGACGGGGACATCTCTCTGGGGTATTCCTGTTACTGGCCCCATCTGTAGGAGACACGCAGTGACTGAGGACATGGTATATATGTGATTATCCTGGGAATACAAAGGACGGGGACATCTCTCTGGGGTATTCCTGTTACTGGCCCCATCTGTAGGAGACACACAGTGACTGAGTACATGGTATATATGTGATTATCCTGGGAATACAGAGGACAGGGACATCTCTCTGGGGTATTCCTGTTACTGGCCCCATCTGTAGGAGACACGCAGTGACTGAGGACATGGTATATAAGTGATTATCCTGGGAATACAGAGGACGGGGACATCTCTCTGGGGTATTCCTGTTACTGGCCCCATCTGTAGGAGACACACAGTGACTGAGGACATTGTATATATGTGATTATCCTGGGAATACAGAGGACGGGGACATCTCTCTGGGGTATTCCTGTTACTGGGCCCATCTGTAGGAGACACACAGTGACTGAGTACATGGTATATATGTGATTATCTGGGAATACAGAGGACGGGGACATCTCTCTGGGGTATTGCTGTTACTGGGCCCATCTGTAGGAGACACGCAGTGACTGAGGACATGGTATATATGTGATTATCCTGGGAATACAGAGGACGGGGACATCA